>NW_027446953.1:1535000-1870000 GCF_038048845.1 Mixophyes fleayi | reverse complement strand
TGTATATAGTACATATGTAGTACTCTGTGAACAAAGGGGTGTATGTATTAAAACAAATATGGAGGAAAGATTGGCACATGTCCTCTCTCTTCTCCATATTGGCCTGCTTTCACTCACTGGTAGCATGCCTGCATGAGGAGTCGGCCACAGCTAGACCATAGTAGCTCACCCAAATTCCGGGTAAGACTCCTGGTACAGCAGGCCATATCCCACTTCCTGCCCACTGTCTAGTAAAGTGGGCAGGATGGGAGCCTTCATGACGCGATTAGCGATGAATGGTGCTATTTTGGCCCCACCCCCACGGCCGAATGACCGTTTTACATTATTGCGTTGCTAATACAGAGGCCACCTACACACCCAACCTCCCTTTGATGGTTTCTGAGATGGAATCATTTAAAAGTTGGTAAGTATGAACTAAACACATATGATTGGCAATAAGATTAATCATTACTCCCGTTTGCCTCCTGCCAAAATCCTCTGTCACCTCTGAGGTTTTATAGGTTAATGTTGAGCAGAGCTGCTTTGTATGTAATAAATAAATGTTACATATGGTGCCACTCTGCTCTAAAAATGGAGCACTGTGGTTCTCTGTATGTTAGTGCACAGAACCCAATACACAGATCCCAAAATACACAGGAAGTGAGTTAAGTTTAGTATGGATTTCATTATTATAGCAGATGATGAGGACTGTGCTGTTACCTGGTATTGTAGAATTAGCTGTAGCTGGAGTAATTCCAATGTGCATAGTTTAGGATCCCGTTCTGATATAGGCTGTCTCTACATATTTTGCATCCCTTTTTTTATAATTACAGCTGACTCTATTCCATATGTAGTAAAAATTGTCACGATTTTAGTTTTCTATGTAAGATAGGGGCCATTACACAGGTTGATTCCTGCTTCTGGCTTACTCCTCTTGTACTTGGGCTATTCCTTCTCTTGGACCCTGTTTCATAACTTGTTTCCCAGGGATGGCTTGTGAATTCAGTTGCTGAAGTATACATAGGTCACATAAAATTATTTTTATATTGTCCTTTTCCACAAAATATTGCACCTATCCTTCTCAGGTGGTGTCCATGCACATTTCCATCATTTGCGAACACTAAAAAGTAGAAAATATTAAACTTATTACTGACAAGCTGTGTGCTAGGTCCGGAGTCCCTGATTTTCAAATGACTCATTTATTGGCTTCTACATGTCCTTGTACAGCTTTTTAGTAAATCATTGTTGTATTTTTCCAGATCTACTGCCTTGTCTTTATATAATTAAGCAGAGCGGTTTATTTTTCTAGCCCATGGAAAAGGCACAAAACTCATCTCTAGATTGTATCCATTGTATCCATTGTATCCATTGCACAGGAGAGTTGTGATGTATCCCAGTGCATTGTGGGCCTTCCACGCTTCCTCCTTTGCTATATTAGCAGCAGGGGGACCCCCAGCGTGTTTGTAGAAGGTTTTGGGATCTCCCAGGGATCCCACATAGGGACTGAGACCACAGGAAGCAGTGTGCTGCTCTTACAGTGGTGTCTATATCAGAGTGGTGTGAGGGAAACTTGGTAAAGTGCCGATGGGCAGTGTGGTAGGTCCTCGAATGCTGTTCAGGACTGTGGACAGCATATGTTTACTTCATTATTATTTATACAGAACCACCAAATTATGCAGCGCTGTACAGAGAATATTTGTCATTCATGTCCGTCCCTGCCAAATTGGAGCTCATAATCTTAAATTAAACATACACAGACTTAACCACACCCACTTGGGTGACATTTGTGAGACGCCAGCCAATTAACCTATTGTAGTGATCGCTATACATCACATAGATAATTCTAGTGATCTTTCTACAATATAGAGAGCATTCTGGTGATTAATATGCAATACAGAGAGCAATCAATAAACAGTATATTATAAAATTTACATCCAGCTATTCCACTCACAACAAGAAGGTAAAGTTTACCTTCATGACCACGTACCTTCATAAGTACGTATCTTCATAAGCACGTATCTTCATGAGCACGCATCTTCATGAGCATGTCATGAGCACTTACTTTCATGAGCACGTACCTTCATGAGCACGTATTTTCATGAGCGTGTCATGAGCACATACCTTCATGAGGGTGTCATGAGCACGTACCTTCATGACCACGTACCTTCATGACCACGTACCTTCATGAGCGTGTCATGAGCACGTACCTTCATAAGCACGTATTTTCATGAGCACGCATCTTCATGAGCATGTACCTTCATGAGCATGTCATGAGCACTTACTTTCATGAGCACGTACCTTCATGAGCACGTATTTTCATGAGCGTGTCATGAGCACATACCTTCATGAGGGTGTCATGAGCATGTACCTTCATGAGCATATACCTTCATGAGGGTGTCATGAGCACGTACCTTCATGAGCACGTATTTTCATGAGCGTGTCATGAGCACATACCTTCACAAGCGTGTCATGAGCATGCACTTTCATGAGCATATACCTTCATGAGGGTGTCATGAGCACGTATCTTCATGAGCGTGTCATGAGCACGTACCTTCATGAGCACGTACCTTCAGGAGCGTGTCATGACATATACCTTCATGAGCACTTACCTTCATGAGCATGTATCTTCATGAGCACGTACCTTCATGCGTGTGTTATGAGCACTTACCTTCATGACCATGTACGTTCATGAGCACATACCTTCATGAACGTGTCATAAGCATATACCTTCATGAGGGTGTCATGAGCACATATCTTCATGAGCACATACCTTCATAAGGGTGTCATGAGCACATACCTTTATGAGGGTGTCATGAGCACGTATCTTCATGAGCGTGTCATGAGCACGTACCTTCACGAGCGTGTCATGAGCATGCACCTTCATGAGCATATACCTTCATGAGGGTGTCATGAGCACGTATCTTCATGAGCGTGTCATGAGCACGTACCTTCATGAGCACGTACCTTCAGGAGCGTGTCATGACATATACCTTCATGAGCACTTACCTTCATGAGCACGTACCTTCATGAGCATGTATCTTCATGAGCACGTACATTCATGCGTGTGTTATGAGCACTTACCTTCATGAGCATGTACCTTCATGAGCACATACCTTCATGAACGTGTCATGAACATGTACCTTCATGAGCACATACCTTCATGAAGGTGTCATGAGCACGTACCTTCATGAGCGTTTCATGAGCACGCACGTTCATGATCGTGTCATGAACATATCTTGAGCACGTACCTTCATGAGCATATCATGAGCATGTACCTTCATGAGTGTGTCATGAGCATATTATGAGCATATACTTTCATGAACATGTACCATCATGAGCGAGTACATTCATGAGTATGTACTTTGATGAGCGTGTACATTCACAAGCATGATTTGGAGATTTTCTCTGTAACAAGCTGGTCTTTCTCTACAACAGGTGTTGCCTCTGTATATCCTATTACTGTACGTATTACACTGACAACTGTGCAGGATACACTACCCTTGTATTCCAAGTGCCATTACAGCTGTTTGGCTGACATTCCTGTCACCTGTAAATAGAGATGTCACTGATCTTCTTTTAGTAAGTCATTTTGCATTGGTTGGGTAGACTCATAATAATTACAAATAACATGATTACTGTGTATGTTCAGGAAAACATTAATTGTGGTAACTCTCTTTGTTTGCTGTACTGTGACACTAAGGATAGTGGTCATCATGGAAGATATAGTTATGCAGCAGGAGTGCTGAGTATGTACCCTAGAACATTGCAATGAGTACCCTTCTTTAGCAGATTGCTGGTTTGTATAGAATGTATGAGCTTTGATATCGATATTATTTGTGTTACCATTATCAGTGCAGAAAACAGGCTTTCTGCATAACACTCCATGCTACTAATAGTGAATTATTATCTCTAGCTCTGTGCATCAGCCTTTGTTCTCGTCTGAAAGCCTCGCTAATAGGGATCTAGGATAAATGTATTCTGCCAAAAAGTTTTATAGCACATCAAGCGTGGAATCATCAAGTACTCGCTGATTATATACTACATATACACATGCTATTTAAGAGCTCCACAGTTGAAGTGCTGCCTATTGTACAGAAGTATAATACACCCTTTCCAGACACAAATATAGCTGCACTAAGTCAAGTGGATGCTAAAGAAAAATGACATTGATGACAATGGCCTGGCAAATGCCTTCAAACTGGATGTTAATAGATATTACTTTAAGCTTTGCTTTAGGAGAGTGAAATAAACTAGTAGTAATAGATTTACAATTGTGTCCTGTGCTTTTGCTTTACATTTATTTTCATTTTCCCCCCTTTGTGATGTTTCTGTGGCTTTTGCAGCGATAGAAAACGAGTCTTATTACTGCAATGTAATGAACAGAGACTTTAGATTGTAAATTGTGTCTGTTTGTACAATTGCTCATCTCTCTTAAAATATACAAGTAGTGTACTTAAATTTTGAGTGATATATGTTGGCAACCCTCTTATTCTCTGTTTTCCATTGATGTGGATTCTTTATATAGATCATCACACACTGTAATAAAGGCTGTTCGGCACTTTCTGTTCACCTGGACTGACGGTCACACCTTGTGTTCCTTTGTCTATTACAGAGATTGGTACCATATAAGCCATAAGGCACACTTGGCTAACATGCTGGTGTGCAGTGTAGTAGGTGTGCATCCAGCAATAATCAGATTTCATCTTTTATCTTCAGTTTTAACTAAAAATACCAGAAAGGTCCTCAGGGCTTTGTTTTTTGTAATTTGTTGTTTTTTTTTGGGAGGGGTTTTTCAATTAAAACCAGTGTACTTACTGAATGCTGGAAACTATAAAACATCTATTTATTAAAAGTTACAGGAGTATATATAATTATATGGGATGGTGATCGGTTGACTTTTGACAAGTTAATTGAATATAGTAATAAAAATTATATTAATGTCATTTATATTCCACTTTGGATTTTCTAGATTTCCATGTAGAGCGCGTAGACAGAACCATTCAAACAACACTTATACTATGTTAACGGAAACTGATTCAGTAGTTTTCACCCCCGGAGTACTATACAGAACATACCATATGGTGAATTCATTTTACTTAGAAGACATTGTAGCACGGCAGAGATTTATGAATGCTAAAGATGGTCAAAAGGAATACATACATTTTTTTTTTAGTATTTGTTGGTGGTTTAGTGAGATTCATAGAGCAACATACTGTAGAATAAGCACAAACACAGCTTCTACCTTTAAGGATTTTAAATCTAGGGTAACATTTAGATGGTGCCTCATATTGTGGGATGAAATAGTAAATAATAGTTGTATGTCCCCCAATCCAAAGAGTTGGTTGTGTGGTTCCATAAGAAAACATGGTCATTGTTGGATATGTTACTTCCTCTGTGCTAAACATTACTTTTAATATCATGGATCAGTGCACCACAATGACGCTTTCATTTCTACTGGCAAGAAGTATATGGTGTATGTCTAATATTCTTGTAAATTATCTGTATAGGGAATAGATCGTTAAATCAAGTTTGGAGAGCATTTACATAGACTTGGTGTGACCGTGAAGAAGCTATAGCTCCTCGCAGTAGCTTTCCTCCCCACCTACAATGCGGCTCGGATAGGGCCATTAGTGCGGGGAGCTCTATCCACCCCCACCATCATAGCAGTCTCCTGGCCCCCAAGAGAAGCTTTGGCCTTTGTACGGTCCCTCCCTCTCAGTGCCCCTGTGTGCACCTCAAGGAGATATGTCAGCATTCTAGAACACCCGCTCAATAGACATTGGGCAGCACCGTGGCTTAGTGGTTAGCACTTCTGCCTCACAGCGCTGGGGTCATGAGTTCAGTTTCCGACCATGGCCTTATCTGTGTGGAGTTTGTATGTTCTCCCCGTGTTTGCGTGGGTTTCCTCCGGGTGCTCTGGTTTCCTCCCACACTACAAAAAAAACATACTAGTAGGTTAATTGGCTTGCATCAAAATTGACCCTAGTCTCTCTCTGTCTCTGTGTGTATTTTAGGGAATTTAGATTGTAAGCTCCAATGAAGCAGGGACTGATGTGAATGAGTTCTCTGTACAGCGCTGCGGAATCAGTGGCGCTATATAAATAAATGGTGATGATGACTGACACAGGAGCCTGTTGTGAAGAGAGGCTAGGTAGGTAAGAGGTAGGTAGGGTATATGGCTGGAAGAGAGAGGATACTACGGACCGAACAAAAAATGAATTTGAAATATTCTTGTAAGGGCATTGACACCAGGATTATGTATGTATTATTAGAATAAATAAATTATAGGGTAAATCATTGTCATGAAGTGGTTAGTTAGGTTAATATCCTTCTATTATTACTATCATTATTATCATTATCATTATTATTATCACTTCTATTATTGCTATCATTATTATTATCGTTATTATTATGATTATTATCACTTCTATCATTACTGCCTTCCCCATGATTTATATTGTTAAAATTATAATAGAGACTCAACTGTTGTATTCAGTCAACTATGAATGTTCATTGTAATCTTTTTATCACTCACAATATGTGTGCGTTGTGTATGGCAGTGTGGCCTGAGGTACCTGGCCTTTAGGGTGACAGGCCACAGAACGGCTGTAGGGCTGCACAGCTGATATTCCTGTGTTTTGCACTTCTGTCAGCTCGAGGACATTTGCAATGTTGCTATCTGTATGTAACACATTTTTTTAAGGACTTAATGGTGATAATTTGAATTCCTAGCGATGAGTGGCTGGATTGGATTTCTCTGTAGCTTTGTATTATCCGCAGCGTCCTTCCCATGTGGTATGCAGCATTATTGATTTTCCTCCCGGGTAATCACCTGTGTTAGGACCTATGCAGCTCAGTTTTCTCAAATGAATTAATGTGGAGGGTAACATGGGGAGAGATCCAACAACTTTGGGAGTGCCACATAACCTGTTTTGTGTAGGTGACATTTAATTCCCTGTAATAAGACCTATATTTTATTTTTATACATTTTTTTCTCTAACTTTTAACACCTAATTTTGTAGAGCCTCCTCTCCTCCAGTCACTGAAGAGGTAGAGCCTCCTCTCCTCCAGTCACTGAAGAGGTAGAGCCTCCTCTCCTCCAGTCACTGAAGAGGTAGAGCCTCCTCTCCTCCAGTCACTGAAGAGGTAGAGCCTCCTCTCCTCCAGTCACTGAAGAGGTAGTGCCTCCTCTCCTCCAGTCACTGAAGAGGTAGAGTCTCCTCTCCTCCAGTCACTGAAGAGGTAGTGCCTCCTCTCCTCCAGTCACCGAAGAGGTAGAGCCTCCTCTCCTCCAGTCACTGAAGAGGTAGTGCCTCCTCTCCTCCAGTCACTGAAGAGGTAGAGCCTCCTCTCCTCCAGTCACTGAAGAGGTAGAGCCTCCTCTCCTCCAGTCACTGAAGAGGTAGAGCCTCCTCTCCTCCAGTCACTGAAGAGGTAGAGCCTCCTCTCCTCCAGTCACTGAAGAGGTAGAGCCTCCTCTCCTCCAGTCACTGAAGAGGTAGAGCCTCCTCTCCTCCAGTCACTGAAGAGGTAGAGCCTCCTCTCCTCCAGTCACCGAAGAGGTAGTGCCTCCTCTCCTCCAGTCACCGAAGAGGTAGAGCCTCCTCTCCTCCAGTCAATGAAGAGGTAGAGCCTCCTCTCCTCCAGTCACTGAAGAGGTAGTGCCTCCTCTCCTCCAGTCACTGAAGAGGTAGAGCCTCCTCTCCTCCAGTCACTGAAGAGGTAGAGCCTCCTCTCCTCCAGTCACTGAAGAGGTAGAGCCTCCTCTCCTCCAGTCACTGAAGAGGTAGAGCCTCCTCACCTCCAGTCAATGAAGAGGTAGAGCCTCCTCTCCTCCAGTCACTGAAGAGGTAGAGCCTCCTCTCCTCCAGTCACCGAAGAGGTAGAGCCTCCTCTCCTCCAGTCACCGAAGAGGTAGTGCCTCCTCTCCTCCAGTCACCGAAGAGGTAGAGCCTCCTCTCCTCCAGTCAATGAAGAGGTAGAGCCTCCTCTCCTCCAGTCACTGAAGAGGTAGTGCCTCCTCTCCTCCAGTCACTGAAGAGGTAGAGCCTCCTCTCCTCCAGTCACCGAAGAGGTAGAGCCTCCTCTCCTCCAGTCACTGAAGAGGTAGTGCCTCCTCTCCTCCAGTCACTGAAGAGGTAGAGCCTCCTCTCCTCCAGTCACTGAAGAGGTAGAGCCTCCTCTCCTCCAGTCACTGAAGAGGTGGCTCTGTTTGCAGAATTGTAATCTCTATGGACAAATCAGGTTTACATATTGGGTCGTCCCATCTGCTCAGTACCTAGGCCTCTGAAACCCTTGATCACCACCCCTGAGTCTGGATATACACAAGTCATATATACGTTCTTTTACTTCTTGCTTCCCTGATCATCCCTGACTGTGGGGTCATATAGCTTGGAGAAGATT
This sequence comes from Mixophyes fleayi, assembly GCF_038048845.1. Lineage (NCBI taxonomy): Eukaryota > Metazoa > Chordata > Amphibia > Anura > Limnodynastidae > Mixophyes > Mixophyes fleayi. Next base: position 1,861,618 of record NW_027446953.1, on the reverse strand, counting down.
CTACAGGACTACCTGGCATTCCCTCATCTATATGGAGTTACCTCCAGGCTTCCTGACCAATACAATTAGTATGGATCATAGAAGCAGGAAGTAGAAGGATGACCATCATCATCATCATCATCATTTATTTATATAGCGCCACTAGTTCCGCATCGCTGTACCTAGAACTCACTCACATCAGTCCCTGCCCCATTGGAGCTTACAGTCTAAATTCCCTAACACACACACACACACACACAGACAGAGAGAGACTAGGGTCAATTTGTTAGTAGCCAATTAACCTACCAGTTTTTGGAGTGTAGGAGGAAACCGGAGCACCGGAGGAAACCCACACAAACATGGGGAGAACATACAAACTCCTCACATATAAGGCCATGTTTGGGAATTGAACTCATGAGCCAGTGCTGTAAGTCAGAAGTGCTAACCACTTAGCCACCATGCACAGGAAGCCCTACTTAGTGGTACGTCCCGCCTCAGGGGTTTTGGGGTCTCAGGTAATTAACAGACGACCAAATCTGCTGATCTGACCAAAGTTGTAATATTAAAAACGGTGCCTTCTCCAAGCCATTGTAAAAGTGGGTTAAAATAAAAAGTGGGACACAAGTCAAGATAAGCAAAAACAATTTTCATAATTAAATTATAAATCAAGAAAAATGGTTAAATTTACAGATAAAAAAGATACAAGAATTGTGCCCTTGCCACCACCAGGGCCACCGAGAGGGGGGGGGGGGAGCGAATACTACTTACCCGGGCCCGGGTGTGACAGGGGGCCCGCGGCTGCACTGCCGACTATTGTAATTTTTTTAAAAAACTTTTTTTTTTCAACTTTTTTATTTTTTTTTAATGTGCCCAGGCGAGGAGGAGGGGCTGTGGTTCTGCCGCCCGCGGTGTCATGTCCTTCTTACAGGTCCGCCGATGCAATGATGTCACGCGAGAGTGCCTTGCTGTGTGGTTACTGCAGCCTGTGACCTCGCCTATAAGGAGCGCGAGTCATGAGGCTGGCTTTCGGTGCAGGCTGCAACTGGGGACATGATCATCTGCTGATGTGAGTAAAACTGAAAAATGTTGTGCACAGCTATTTCACCAGGTGTAACGTGTAAAACTAGGTTTATGTTTAGGAAAGTGGTCTGAAGACAAATAAACATTTGTATAATACACAGAACCAGAGCTGTGAATCGCAGCCTCAGTCTGCAGACCCTTCACCTTATCCCTCATTACCAGGGTGAGCAGGCTCCTGTCCCCTCAGCCCCACACATTTACAGAATGCAGAAGTTGTGCAGGTTTTGTCACGGCCCACAACAATGACCCCACAGAAGGTGGCACACACACACTTTTGTCTGTCTCAGATGTCCTGCTTTGATTTGCAATAAGTCGCTGACAAGTGAGAATGGAGCAGATTGGAGGCAATAAGGCTCCTTGACACATTCTCTACAAAGCAAGCTGTCCCGAAAGTCAGGACTGCTGGGACATATGTAATACTCCGGCAAGCGGGCACTGTACCCTTTTGCCAATGGTGTACGCAGCAATGCAGGGTTTTTTCGGTAGGAGGGTGGGCTACTGCTTTTAACATGGTAGCCACGCCCCCAATTGTATGACCACTCCCACCTTGCATGACCACTCCGGCGGCGCAAATTTTTTTTCACTGCTCCACTACAATGGGGGGCCCCATGAAGTTGCTGTACCGGGGCCCTGAATTCCTCTTGGCAGCCCTGGCCACCACCACCATCCCATGGTAGATGTTACATTTCGTTCCCCTCTTCACTGGTGCGGGGAATGAATTAAATGGTTCATTATTTTTTTATTTTTTTTTAAAACTCTTTATTATGAAAATGATGCATAGAAAATGATGCATAGACGTTACTGAATATCCAATAAATGAAATACAAACATAGTATCGCCATATATAACAGACATATTATAATTTAAGAACAATAGGAATATTCCACAGGTGGTTTTAGGTCAGAAAGTGCATATTCTTAAAGGACTGTCTTATATTTTGGAGAGTGTGAAAGTGAGAGATGGAAGGAAATACAACTCAATCGATACCACCCACCACCTGTCTGTGTGACTAAGTGGCTAATTGTTCACTATTCATAATTTTACTATTTTGCCAGGAGCCCACATATGTAAATCAGAACATATTGCTGCATTTTCGTATAGAAACGACGTATCACCTTAAACGCCGTAGTCGAGAAAACACCCCCCCCCCCCGAAAAACACAGCCCCAATAAAAATGCTGCACCCCTTTGCTATTGAGCCACCAATTAAACTTGATCAACTGAGCAATATTTATATTAATTTTTATTGATCAAAAACATGAAAACACACCCTGAACATATTTTAATGTATTCATTGCTAATTGTTGGAAAAAGCAACAGTTAAATAAGTCAGTTAAATAAGTCACTGCCAGTTGCTGAAATGAGAGCAGTTATTGAACTAAACTTGTACAGCTCAGCAATATTCATTTATGGTAGGTTGAATATAAACATGAAGACAGAACTCTGAACATCCCTGTACCCATATCATCATCCCTGTACCCTGTCATCATCCTGTACCCATATCATCATCCCTGTACCCATATCATCATCCCTGGACCCTGTCATCATCTTTGTACCAAATCATCATCCCTGGACCCTGTCATCATCTCTGGACCCTGTCATCATCTCTGGACCCTGTCATCAACCCTGGACCCTGTCATCAACCCTGGACCCATATCATCATCCTTGGACCCATATCCTCATCCCTGTACCCTGTCCTCGTCCCTGTACCCTGTCCTCGTCCCTGTACCCTGTCCTCGTCCCTGTACCCTGTCCTCGTCCCTTTACCCATATCATCATCCCTGTACCCATATCATCATCCCTGTACCCATATCATCATCCCTGTACCCATATCATCCCTGGACCCATATCATCATCCCTGGACCCTGTCATCATCTTTGTACCCAAATTATCATCCCTGGACCCTGTCATCATCTCTGGACCCTGTCATCAACCCTGGACCCTGTCATTAACCCTGGACCCATATCATCTCTCTACCCATATCATCATCTCTCTACCCTCTCACCATCCCTGTACCCATATCACCATCCCTGTACCCATGTCATCATTCCTGTACCCATATCATCATCCCTGTACCCATATCATCATCCCTGGACCCATATCATCATCCATGTGCCCTGTCCTCATCCCTGTACCCTGTCCTCATCCCTGTACCCTGTCATCGTCCCTTTACCCATATCATCATCCCTGGACCCTATCATCATCCCTGTACCCTGTCATCATCCCTGTACCCATATCATCATCCCTGTACCCTGTCATCATCCCTGTACCCAAATCATCAACCCTGGACCCTGTCATCATCCCTGGACCCTGTCATCATCTCTGGACCCTGTCATCATCTCTGAACCCTGTCATCAACCCTGGACCCTGTCATTAACCCTGGACCCTGTCATCATCTCTGTACCCATATCATCATCTCTCTACCCTGTCACCATCCCTGTACCCATATCACCATCCCTGTACCCATATCACCATCCCTGTACCCATATCTTCATCCCTGTACCTATATCATCATCCCTGGACCCATATCATCATCCCTGTACCCTGTCATCATCCCTGTACCCATATCATCATCCCTGTACCCATATCATCATCTCTGTACCCTGTCATCATCTCTGTACCCAAATCATCATCCCTGGACCATGTCATCATCCCTGGATCCTGTCATCATCTCTGGACCCTGTCATCAACCCTGGACCCTGTCATCAACCATGGACCCTGTCATCATCTCTGTACCCATATCATCATCTCTCTACCCTGTCACCATCCCTGTACCCATTTCACCATCCCTGTACCCATATCATCATCCATGTGCCCTGTCCTCAACCCTGTGCCCTGTCCTCATCCCTGTACCCTGTCCTCGTCCCTGGACCCTGTCATCAACCCTTTACCCTGTCATCGTCCCTTTACCCATATTATCATCCCTGTACCCATATCATCATCCCTGTACCCTGTCATCATCCCTGTACCCATATCATCATCCCTGTACCCATATCATCATCCCTGGACCCTGTCATCATCTTTGTACCCAAATCATCATCCCTGGACCCTGTCATCAACCCTGGACCCTGTCATCAACCCTGGACCCATATCATTATCTCTGTACCCATATCATCATCTCTCTACCCTGTCACCATCCCTGTACCCATATCACCATCCCTGTACCCATGTCATCATTCCTGTACCTATATCATCATCCCTGTACCTATATCATCATCCCTGGACCCATATTATCATCCATGTGCCCTGTCCTCATCCCTGTACTCTGTCCTCATTCCTGTAGCCTGTCCTCATCCCTGTACCCTGTCATCATCCCTGTACCCATATCCTCATCCCTGTACCCATGTCATCATCCCTGTCATCATCACTGTACCCATATCATCATCCCTGTACCCATATCATCATCCCTGTACCCTGTCATCATCTCTGTACCCAAATCATCATCCCTGGACCCTGTCATCATCTCTGGACCCTGTCATCAACCCTGGACCCTGTCATCAACCCTGGACCCTGTCATCAACCCTGGACCCTGTCATCATCTCTGTACCCATATCATCATCTCTCTACCCTGTCACCATCCCTGTACCCATATCACCATCCCTGTACCCATATCTTCATCCCTGTACCTATATCATCATCCCTGGACCCATATCATCATCCATGTGCCCTGTTCTCATTCCTGTACCCTGTCCTCATTCCTGTACCCAGTCATTGTCCCTTTACCCATATCATCATCCCTGTACCCTGTCATCATCCCTGTACCCATATCATCATCCCTGTACCCGTATCATCATCCCTGTACCCATATCATCATCCCTGTACCCTGTCATCATCTCTGTACCCAAATCATCATCCCTGGACCATGTCATCATCCCTGGACCCTGTCATCATCTCTGGACCCTGTCATCAACCCTGGACCCTGTCATCAACCATGGACCCTGTCATCATCTCTGTACCCATATCATCATCTCTCTACCCTGTCACCATCCCTGTACCCATTTCACCATCTCTGTACCCATATCATCATCCATGTGCCCTGTCCTCAACCCTGTGCCCTGTCTTCATCCCTGTACCCTGACCTCGTCCCTGGACCCTGTCATCAACCCTTTACCCTGTCATCGTCCCTTTACCCATATCATCATCCCTGGACCCTATCATCATCCCTGTACCCTGTCATCATCCCTGTACCCATATCATCATCCCTGTACCCATATCATCATCCCTGGACCCTGTCATCATCTTTGTACCCAAATCATCATCCCTGGACTCTTTCATCATCTCTGGACCCTGTCATCAACCCTGGACCCTGTCATCAACCCTGGACCCTGTCATCAACCCTGGACCCATATCATTATCTCTGTACCCATATCATCATCTCTCTACCCTGTCACCATCCCTGTACCCATATCACCATCCCTGTACCCATGTCATCATTCCTGTACCTATATCATCATCCCTGTACCTGTATCATCATCCCTGGACCCATATTATCATCCATGTGCCCTGTCCTCATCCCTGTACCCTGTCCTCATTCCTGTACCCTGTCCTCATCCCTGTACCCTTATAAAAAGAATGTCTCCGTGTACAGGACATCCCCTTTACTTGAGATGGACTTTGTTCTATAACAGGAGAGTGTAACATTAACCTTTGAGGGGTGTCCAATATGTCCTGTACCTCATGTGCAACCTTCTCGGGTATATCTAGGAACGATTAAAAATATCTGTGCCCTTAAGTGAAAAAGCTCCCTTTTACACAACACACTGCTTCATAAAATACAAACCCCCATGCCATTCGGGGATGGGTGAGTTTAATCCACCTGTGGCTCTCCATCTGTTGCAGAAATTTCCAGCAGCTTATAAAAAATGTGTAATGTAGAAAGAAATCCACTGGGTAAGAGAATTTGATGCAACATGCTAATGGCGTTAAACTGCGAATGTAAATGGCTTGTCTTGCTTTAGAACTGCAATTCTAATGGGAGCATTATCCATTAGGGAACTTCTTAAAAACACAGAACACAACTATAAATATAGAATAATCATGTAAGTTGCCTTATGATCATTTCTAGAACACGGAGGGGTCTATTTATTAAAATCATGCGGTGTCAATCAATATGTATCGCTGAAATGTACCATGACAGGGCAGCTCTGGGAGTCCCTGCAAAGTCCCCGTCCCCCCCTCTCCTCCATGAACTGTTTTGAATGGAAGATGGGCTAGGCGAATGTGTATAACACTTCCATGGGTGAGGGATCAGACTATAGGACATAACAGTCAAACCATCCTGAAATGGCATTACTTTGCTGCAAAAAGCAAAGCTTTTCAAAGCTTAATTAATTTGAGAATGTCGCAGACCTCATACTAATATATGGGGGTCTGCGTTGAGAAACCTTAACTGGGTTATGGCTGGAGAAATCTATGCTTTTTCCTGCCTTGAACCCTTCATAAATTATGCCATGCCCATTTTACGGAGAAAGCAGCTGTTTTGTCTGTTTCTATGGCTGATTGCAAGTTACTAAATAGTCCCCTGAGTGTCCAACTGCACCCACAACTGACTATGCTGGATAATTAGCTACTGCTTTTCCAAGGTTTTGTGGGCCTGTGCACCGTGGTAAGAAAGAGATAGAAGATGAGGCTCAGAGAGTCAAAGAATGGCTTTTCACACAGGTGTTTGTAGTTGCTGAAATGAAACATATATAGAGTACATTCCGTTGTCCACTCCCAAGCAGAGGTTATAGCTGTAGATGTAATATTAACTCTGAACAAGATGTAATGAGCATGATGCTCAGCTTAATCTTCTGGAGAAAAGAAGTATGCAGCATGGTCATACTGTAGTGCATCTAGTCAGGACCGTTGTGCTGTGCAAATAAGTTACCATAAATGTTATGCCTTTAATAATATATTGAGGGGTCTACTTAACATTAATGTGCTGCTATACTTTTCTGATTGCAATAACACCAAATGTTGTACTGACACTATTTAAGAATAGATATCTGCCTGCCGCTCGGTGGAGAAAATCCCTCTCTGCAACAAAACTGGTGACTTACTGCATGCACTGATGTTCATCACTCATCACATATGCGCAGTAAATTCAACTCTGGACTAATGAGGGGAGGAGCATGCAGCCTGCAAAGAGGAACCTCTCCTATGGGACTGCACTCCACTGGAAAAAGTAAGTATCCAGGAGATGGCATTAAGTTTGAGTGCTAGTGGCAAAAATCCAAGCTTTTCCCTTCTTGATGAATTGATTCAGTTCGCTGTTCCCCTAGAGGTGAATGGGGACAGGCCTAAACATCTAAAGGTAAGTTAAATCTTTAATTTCTCCAGCGTAAAGCCTTTGTTAAATAAAGATTTTGTTAAATTAGACGGAGAGGTGAAAGAGCCTTTTACTGGCTCTTTCCCCAGACTATAGGCTCTTCACTGGTTCATAAATAGACCCCTTAGAGCGCAAGACTAAAAGTTATTAAAAAGGAACCTTTTAATGGCATGGGTATTATAGAGTGCATGATGACCAATTACTTTCCTGAATGTACCCACAAGGAACAGCAACATGCAGGAGCAGAGGTGGCGGTGGAGAGCAGAGCCGTAACTTAGAATTCTAGCGCCCTGGGCGAGAAAGACAAATGCCACCCCCCTAGCCCTCAATTTTAACCAAATTAACCTAAAATATTCCTAAATTGCGCCCCCCTTCAGCGTTGCGCCCTGGGCGGTCGCCCCTGTCGCACAGCCCTAGTTACGGCCCTGGTGGAGAGTGACCTAGTTATACAGTTAGCATACTGGGCAGAATAAGTGAGGCCTTACTATCCTTTCATAATGCAATCCTAACATCCTTATGGGCCAATAAGAGGGTCACAATTGGGAGAATAACTTTATCCAATGGGCTTAGAATTGAACTGAGGAATGATCAGCTGGTCAGGAGCTACACCAGAAGCTAGGACCTCCTAAGGTGCACAGAGGCACCACTTATCAATGGGTCACTCCCTGCATATATGTAAAGTTCCCATACCATCACAGAAGATATGAACAACTCATGACCCCAGTGCTGTGAGGCAGAAGTGATAACCACACCTATTGGGATAAATTAGAAGATGTCAACGATTTCGTTCCTGCAACAATGGGACATCCTGGTGGGTTCTCAGCGTCCATATGGATTTTGGGTCAAATATACAACACAGGAGTAATAGGATACACAATGGTCAAATATTCTATATATTTTGCATCCAAAACACTGATAGCTTTGTATTTGGTAAACAAGAGAAACAAAGCATCCTTTTCTTTTTTGGCTAGATTAAACCTTGTTTTTTTAATTTTACAAATAGACTCCAAGGGCCTGATTCATTAGCGATCTTACCTGACGTTTTTTGCGGATCTTACAAAAATCTTCTCTACACATGCCCAGAAAACGGAGATAATAAGGAAAATCCGTTGCTTTTTCAACTTAAGATGAAAAACCTTCTTAACTGCACTTAAGAAGTTTTCCAAACACTTAAGAACAAAGGGTCGGGAAAGGGAGGGGAATGAGCTGGGATTGGGCGGAGATCTGTACTGACTTAAGAAGAATAGCCGTCATTTGGACTGAGTTAAGAGGAGTAGGCGTTACATCTGGATCCTTCAGACAGTTAAGAAGAAATGCTGCCAGTTTTATCCTGCTTAAACATAAGGAAGCTTGCGGTCATGTTTAAGTCCAAAGTAGCTAGAGTAGCAGTGCTGAATCACAACACTAAACTGTTGAAAAAGCATAGTTTGTTTAAAACACTCACAACTAAATACGCACATTCAGTGTATATCAAACAGAACAGAAACATGATATTGACCCAATTTTAACTTTAGGTAGAGAAAATAGAGGAAACAGGGAAAAGAGAAGTTGGTCAGAGAGAGATAAACCGAATAGACTAGGGGGGCGGTGTGGCAAAACCGCCAATAGAAGAAAAAGAGGGGTAAAGCAGGAGAAAGGAAAAAAAAAAGAAAGGGGAAGGCAAGGGAGGAGAGGCGGTAAAGAATCGAGGAAGGATATCAAGTGGAATGTTGTAGGGGAGTCATATGGCAAAAGGAGTATGAACTTCAAAAAATGACATCCACGGTGCCCAAATTTTGTTAAATGATTTTGAAGTATTACGCAGTATGCATGTCATAAACTCAATTTTGTATGAGTGCCAGACTCTATTGATAATTGCCTGCAAAGTAGGCACGGTGGACTGTTTCCAATTAGTGGCAATTTGACACAGCGCTGCAGAAACTATATGACGGAACATTTTTGTTTGATGTGTAGTAGTGGATGGAATTCCAAGTGGGAGAAGGAAAAATCTGGGAGATATTGGGATGTCAATCTGCAGAATCTGAGACGCAAAGTTCCGTAGTTCCAACCAAAATGGGACAAGCTTGGGGCACTGCCACCAGATATGGAGGAAGGACCCTTCCGACGAACATCCTCTCCAACATGAGCTGGCTGTGTCCAGAAAGATTTTTTGTAATTTGGTTGGGACTAGGTACCATCGATAAAGAAGCTTATAGTCGTTTTCTTTCAGCTTCACACAGATTGAGCTAGAGGCCATGTTAGACTTTATTTCATCCCAATCCTCTCTATCCAAGGAGCCTCCTAAATCCTCCTCCCAGGCTCGCTCATGGGAATCTTGGATGTCTAAGTTAGGGACTCTCAGCTCTCAGTATAACTGAGATATAAGGCCATTTGTAGAGGATCGCCGGAGAAAAAGTGACTCGAATGAGGTCAACGGCCTGATTCTTAAAGTTAATTTAGTGGTGGAGTGAAAATTTCTTAGTTGTAGGTATTGAAAAAAGAAGATGTTGGGAATATTAAATTTGGTTTTTATGTCTGCGAATAAGGGAAAAGAAGCGTCTGTAGTGATATCATTAAGATAATAAACATCATTCCTTTTCCAAAATTCAAAGGATGAAGCTATACGACCTGGTGGAAAATATGGGTTGTCAAAGAGAGGGATGATTGGACTAGGAGCCGGGGCGAGATTAAACTTTATAATTGCTCGGTCCCAGATTGAAAGCGAATGCGATACAATTGGGTGATGAATAGCGGACCGAGGACATTTAGTGCGAGGGAGCCACAGGAGAGAGGAGGCGGAAGAAATACCCAAGCTCTCAGCTTCAATCGAGACCCAGACTCTGGAGGAGCCTGAGGAATTCCACAAAATACATTGGGTAAGTTGCGCTGCCAAAAAATAGTTTCTATAGTTGGGGACCCCCAAACCACCATCCCGTGTCGATCTTCGTAGAACAAGAAGCCGGACTCTTGGGTGTTTCCTACCCCAAATAAATTGTGGAGTGTAGTGTTGTAAGAATTTGAGTACATACAGGGGGGTGCATATGGGAAGGGTTTGAAAAAATTATAGTAACCTGGGCAAAATATTCATTTTGACTGAATTAATACGTTCTATCCAGGAAATGAGATTTTTACTCCAGGTTTCTAAGTCAGATTTAATTTGGGATAGTAGTTTTGGGTAATTAGCTTGGAAAAGCTGATTATATTGTTTAGTTATATAAATACCCAAGTATTTTATCTTTTTTTGGTGCCATTTAAAGGGTAATCTTTGAGTAAGAGAAGATCTCATACTATCTGTGAGGTAGAAATCAAGAGTTTCTGTTTTTTGTGGATTGATTTTGTATCCCGAAATGTAACTGTAGGTTTTGATGTCTGCGAGAAGGGGGGGGAGAGAAACAGCGGGATCCGAGAGAGTCAAAAGAACGTCGTCGGCTTATAATGATATTTTGTGTTCGGATTTGCCTGTTTTAACTCCATGTATCGCCCCGTTAGATCGGATATTTGCCGTTAATGGTTCAATTAACAGGGCAAAGATTAAAGGCGAGAGTGAGCATCCCTGCCGCGTCCCATTAGAAATTGAAAATGAGGGGGAAGCGACTCCGTTGGCCACTACCGTTGCTCTAGGGGACTGACACAAAGCTAATAGGCCGTCTAAAAACTTACCAGAAAAAACCATCGACCTCAGAACCCTAGACATAAAGGTCCAAGAGATGCAATCAAACGCTTTTTCTGCATCAAGTGCCATTATTAGTGATGGTGATTTACCAGAATTAATAGAATGTATGAGGTCAATGGCCCGTCTGGTGTTATCTATAGCTTGTCGGCCTGGTATAAATCCAACCTGATCTGGGTGGATCAGGGAGGGAAGAAGGGTGTTCAAGCGGGTAGCTAAAATTTTGCCATAGATTTTAAGGTCCAAGTTTAATAGAGATATAGGTCTATAACTGGAACAGGAGGTAGGATCCTTATCTGGTTTTGGTATAACAACGATAGTGGGCAAGGTCGTCACCTCGTTAAAAGATGAACCTTTTAAGATGTTGTTAAAAAAAATCTGTCATATGTGGAGCAAGGTCTCTAGCAAATTTTTTATAATATTGCGCTGTGAATCCGTCCGGGCTAGGAGCCGATGACGATTTCATTGCTTTTATTGCTGAGATCGTTTCTATTTGGGTGATGTCCGCATTCAAGAAAGTGGCATCAGCGTCCGAAAGATGTGGTAAAACAATCTTTTTTTAATTACAACCACAGTTGTAAAAAATAGCAATGTAAAGTGGTTGATGGGTCTAACAGTTGGTTGGTATTTGTAAAAAAAAAACAGCTAATAATACACTAATAATAATATGAAAGCATAACAGCTTAATTTGTTAAAATTTTTCGGAGAAATTGTGCGAACTTAAACCAAGAGTACTCTTGCATAAGGAACACATAGGAAATTCACACAAACATGGCAAGGCTATACAAACTCCAGAGAGATAAGGGCATGGGGTGAGGATTCAAACTCAGATCTCCACTGTTGAAAGTAGAGATGCTCAGGCTCGGTTTTCTGAAAACCGAGCACACCCGAACTTAGGGGATCCAAGTAGGCTCGCGAGACGGCTCGTTACTTTCACACATCCTTGGATCTGAATCGAGGCAAAACGTCATTTTTGCGTTGTCGGATCTCACAGATTTTGGATTCCATAAGTACCTCCCTCCCCAGGAGATCCAGCGCCATTGCTCACACAGAAACAGGAGCAGCAGTGTTTTTTTCACTCTCCACTCTCCAGTGACATTGCTCAATGCCATTGCTCACACAGAAACAGGGGTAGCAGTGTTCTTATCACTCTCCAGTCTCCAGTGCCATTGCTCATACAGAAACAGGATGGGTAGCAGTGTTCTTGTCACTTGACAAAAATTGACTGGAAATTATTGGAAATTAATGTTATTGAGGTTAATAATAATGTAGGGATAAAAAAAGAACCAAATTATGTGATTTTAGCAAACAAAAAATAAGGATTTTAGAAAAAATCGGAGATCCAAAACCAAAACATGCGGTGGCGCTTTTGCCAAAACCAAAACACGAAGTTAATCCAGATCCAAAACCAAAACCAAAGCACAGGGGTCAGTGAATATTTCTAGTTGAAAGGTGAATTTTATAACCACTAAGCCAACGTGCAAGTGGAACAATATGTGCATGATATAGACTAGAAGGAAAAGCTGAGCATAAACTTCTCTCATAACAAACTTTTTTACTATTGTAATTTTTATTAATGTCAATAATTATACAATGATATATTATACCCCTAAATCTTTGTTAGATGCAGAATTTAAATAATTAGCAAAGAAAAATTATTTATGTATTATACAATAATAATAATTGGACTTAAAATTGTTTGTCATTTTTTGCCTTCTGTTTTTTTTGGGTGGGCGGCACTTATAAAAAACACAGATAAGAGGGAAAAAACTATATTTGTTTGGGTTCACTTTCACTTTTTTTGGAACAGGTCCTTGTCTGTGTTGAAGCTTAACACAAATTTCCGTGTGAATATAGGCATATTCCACAAAATGAGTCAGGAATCGAACTCACGACTCCACTGATGAAAAGTGGATTGTCTAACCACTAAGGCAACGTGCAAGTTGAAACAATATGTGCATGATATAGACTAGAAGGAAAAGCTGAGCATGAACTTCTCTCATAACAATCTTTTTTACTTTTATCATTTTTATTAATGTAACAAACAATCAATTATATTATTATTATCGATTATGCAATGAAATATTATAGCAATAAACCCTTGGTACATGCACAGTTTAAATATTTGGCTATGGAAATTCACAACACAACACATGCATTACATGAAGGTTTGAGGATAAACAATAAAGAATTACACACACACATTCTCTTATTCTCCGACATAAAAAAATGTGTCATCTGTAATTTAGAACTGTAAATAGCCGTGGAATGCGGATGTAACGGCTAATAATTTGCAAACATAAATATCCATGCACGATACAATGTGATCGCCAAAACATATACTAGCGTACTCTTCTATAAGTGACACATTGGAGTACATCCACAGAAATATGGGGATATACAAAGTCCACACAGATACAGGCATGATTGTGGATTCAAACTCATGACCCTACTGTTGACAGCTCATTTGTCTAACCTGTAAGGTCAGATTGAAACACACATACAACACAGCACAGCAACTAATAGCAACCTAAAGTGTTAATGAGTATAATTAAATGAACAATTGCACACACCTTCTTAGTAACCGACATAACGGATCTTGTTTTGTTTTATAGAAAGTAAAGTAAGAAAGTCTATGTTAATTCATATCAGAATAATTCGCAATCAGTAATAAATGCAAATATATTTTAACCACTATAAAAGTAAACAACAGATTTTCATAACCAGCACTGCATAGACCCAGCATCAGATCTCGTCATCTGATACCACAGTGGGTCATATGCCTGCATATACTTGTCTCATTACAATCCACTATAATAGACTGCTTCATGCACACTTGAAGTTTGTTAGGACCATATAGTGTGTTTTTCTGGTGTGGCTTTGCATAGTGATCTTTTATTTGTATTGAGAGTTATATTTTAGTTTATTTCTTTATAGACACTTCAAATGTTTGTGTTTGTAAGATATTTTATGTCACACAATAACAGTGTATCTCTATTTTCATATGTAATGTGCATTTTAATGTGTTTAATGTGTTAATGTTTAATGTGACTTAAAAATTTTAACCCAATTTTTGTATTTTTTTGGTTGGGGAGGGAGGAGTGTTGTGAAACTTTCCAATCTAATATCTATTAAGATAATTCTTATGTGTTTTTGCATTTTCCCATGTTGCATGTTTATCCGACAGATCCCAAGCTCTCCTGAAACTGTGGAGGCAGGCCACTTCAGGTTCAACACTGATTTGCAAGGTAAAATATTTTTCTAATATGGCTTATATCACACTTTTAAAATTGTCTGACACCCTAATAATACAATTGTTTGGTGATGAAAGTAAAGGCCTGTTTCATTTTTATAAACATAAACAAATGCATGCACCAGATAGTTTCGACTTAAATAAATGTTTCCCTTTGAAATCGTGCTGTAAGGGCTGCATCTGCCCCTGCTGATATTATAAGATGTGACTTTTATAGCCATAGCACTTCGACAAATAATGATGTAGCTTGACTGTTAGAGTTTTGTTTAAGATAGACCAAACTAAAGGCTTTCATTGAAGTACTACCAGGCCTTAGCTGGGACATGTCTGCCTCACCTGAAAAATATTCTGTAATTAAGCATAGTCTGTTAATCATATATCTAACTCACTATATGAATTTTCTTTTCTGCCCAGATAAAGTGCATAAACTAAGTGTTGTGTGTTCATAGATTTTAAGGCACTCATTTGTCAAAGTTTTAGAATGGAGATACTTTTCATTCTGTTTCATTTGAGGATAAGTGAGAAACAGACACCATTTTAGAAAATAGCTAAATGTTTGTAATTTTTTCCAACAGACCTTATGAACCAGCTGTCAGCTGGAGCACAAAGGAGGTGCGGCAAGGATCATTTCATGGAGTAAGAAAAAGACATGAAGGAGTTGCCCTTTTCAGCATGTAAGTATCTATAGTTAACAATTTTATTCCTTTTAAGTTATTAGGGGACCTGCGTTACAGTAAATGCAAAAAATTGTAGATTTTACAGCTTGAAAGTACAGGTGTGTACAAAGTACACACAGTCAAGTAATAATTTGTTTCAAAACGGCCTAAGGTTCTCTTTTTCTCTAATATTTTTAACATATAAAGAAGACAGCCATTATGGGTTCCAGCATGACCTGCTTTGCAACACCTCTAACCAATGAGAGAAAAGCAACATGCATGTGTTTGCATTTGATATTTGTAATTTTTTATTTTACAAAGGAGTTTGTATTTTCACTTTGTTTTTATTTTGAGTTTCATTTGATTACTGAAATTGTGTTTATAAATAATTATTAATCATTTTTTATTGCAATACTCATTCTCCTGTAACTCTCTGCTGCTTTGGACACTGGTTACAACCCTCTTCTCATACACATCCTTCACTCCATTGCCCATCTAGACACAATTCTCTCCTGGGTCACTTCCCAGCTCACTAACTACTCCTGTAGTGTACCCACCTCTGGCACATTCCCCCTTCCACTCTCACTCTCTGTTGACGTCTCACAAGGCTCCTTTTTTTTCTAAATGTTATACTTTAATATTATACATCTCTTGTCTTGGGGTACTAATTTGCTCATTTGGCCTCCAATACCACCTCTACGCCAAGGACACCCAAATGTACATTGCTTTCCCTGACCAATTTCTTTCAGCACTATCTGTTTAAAACCACTGTGTTTCTGAATTTGCCCCATGGATGTCACAATGATAGCTGAAGCAAATTATGTTCTATACAGAGCTCATTCTTGTTCCTCATGCCAGAGTCACCAACTGGCCTCCAATCTCACTCACTGTCACAAACACCAGTATATGCTCTGTGTAATTCCTCAGTAAGTTTGTTAGGAGGATAAGAGAACCAGATTCATGAAGTAAATTAGGGTCTAAAAAATGTATTACTTTGATCCTTATCAAAACCATATAAAAAAAGTATTTAAATTACAGACACATTTTTAAACCATAAGTAAATTACTGTCTCCTTTTTCTGGTAGTTACATCTCAATTTTACACTTTATTTATACTCTTAAATGTACAACTCAGCTAGACAAAAACTATCACACTTATAAATCTAGTGCCTGTTATCAGGTGCTTGCAATTACAGGTTCCTGCTATATAAAGAGCCAGTAATTACGAATAGCAGAGTACATTTCCCATCTATCCGTCCCCTCTTTGCTAGGATACGATGAATGAATGACAGGCAACCATTTTACACACAGCAGGGCCGGTGCTAGGGTCCACGGCGCCCTAGGCATTTTTAAAAAAGCGCCCCCCCCCCCCCCCCCCGCTCAAAAATCGCCGCCCTCCTCCCTCCTCTCCTTACCTTGTCTCACCACCGCTGCCTCTCTGCTCCGTCTCCTCCCCTCCACTCACTGACACTAGTAAGTGGAGGGGAGGAGACGGAGCAGAGAGGCGGCGGTGGTGACAAAATAGCCTCTTCCCCCCCTCCCCGTGCATTTGAATGCTGTGCGGCGGCCGTGACAGGTATGGTCAGCGGTCGCCGCACAGTTTTAAAGTATTTTAGAATTCTGTGGCGCCCTCCAGAGCCCGGCGCCCTAGGCAAGTGCCTAACCTTGCCTAATGGGAGCGCCAGGCCTGCACACAGGTGTCTAAAAGATCCGCATGTGATGTTATCTCGACCACACGTGTGCATATAACCAATCAGAGCGCAGAAAATTGGAGAGTAGTATTCTACTCGTGTCCTACCTTCGCGAGGAGAGAACTGAGACTGCGGACCGAGGGATGCCCTCAGGACATTATGTCTGGAACGAGATTAAGCCTCGCTGGAGCAACCTTCGCCAATGCCAGCCCCAGCTCTTTGCTGAGCTTAGAGAGGAGATTAGGAGATGTGAGTTCTCTATTATTCATATAAAATACTATAAGATACTGTAAAATACTAAGCCAAAGATGTCCTCATACACGATATCTTGAAATATCGTCGAAAAATCAAAATATATTAAAAATTATTTTAAAAAATGAATATGTTGGCCCAAAATTATTAGTTATTTAAAATATTTATAATGTTGATATTTTGAATATTACCTTTAAAAAATTGTTATAAAAAAAAATTGTTGTGTGTGTCTTTTGCAATTTAATTACAAAAATATGTGTTGAGGGTATTTTAGTCAATAATGGATGGTCATTTAGAACATACCTTAATATTTAATTTACATTGGACCAAACTGGCTTTTTCCATGTCAATTAATATTGTATAGTCTATAATGGCTGAATTTTTTGGTATTTTATACAAGTGGAGGGGGGCCTAGAGAGACAGAAACCAAACTGTCTTTCTCCATGTCAATTAATATTGTACAGTCTATAATGGCTGAATTTTTTAGTATTTTATACAAGTGGAGGGGGGCCTAGAGAGACAGAAACCAAACTGGCTTTCTCCATGTCAATTAATATTGTACAGTCTATAATGGCTGAATTTTTTGGTATTTTATACAAGTGGAGGGGGGCCTTGAGAGACAGAAACCAAACTGGCTTTTTCCATTTCTTTACATATTTAACTATAAGTGTAGGGTGTAATATACATTCAAAGACGATGGCTGCATTGCCAATATGCATAGATGGAGAGGAAGACAATCTGTTTTGTGTGTAGAATAGGCCTACCAACGAAGAATTAAACTGTTTTTTTGGATGATTTATTACCTCAACAATTAGATTACTTGTCTCTAAAACAGTTGGAGCACTAAATTGGGTTAATTTAGGCCCAAAAACATGGATTTTCCAAAAAAATAGCAAAACAAAACCAAACAAAACCAAAACCAAAACCAAAACACGCAATGGCGGTTTTGCAAAACCAAAACCAAAACCAAAACACGACGGTAATCCAGATCCAAAACCGAATCCAAAACCAAAACACAGGGGGTCAGTGACCATCTCTAGGCAAAACCATGTTGCATTGGAGGAGGATGCAAATTTAAAATTTGACAGCAGATTTATAGTTGGGGTAGGACATGTCCTTGATCAACTATAAATTTCAGTGTATAAATAAGCTATGAAGTATTTGTGTGCTACATGAAAAAACAGACAGTATTTTCCTTATGTGCAAAATAATAAACTAATTTGCACCCCTTGCATTGCAACATGGTTTTGTCCAGAAAACCAGAGTAAGAAAATGTACTAAACTTTTTGCTTAACTTTCCTTAATGAATCAGGCCTATAGTTGCTGGCTCCAGCAGAAGCGATAGCTCCACCCCTGATAACAGCCTTCAGGGGCGCACGCAGGATTTTTAAGGGGGGGTTCCCTCCCCAAAAAAAGAAAAAAAAGCAAAAGCCGCGGACGCTTCTTTGACAGCGCCGCAGCTGCCAGATAGTACAGGGGCACTTCTTTAGCGGAGGGGAGGGGTTTATGGAGACCCAGAAATCCCCCCTGTGTGCGCCACTGGCCTTTTTTATCTTCTCTATAAGTCTCTTATAAAGCCCTTTCAGTTATGTTCTGTAACATAAGTAAAGTTGCAGGAACAGAAGTGTCTGGTTTAGAGGGCACAGATCCAGCCTGAGGACAAGGCACTACCCCATACTTGCCTACTTTCAGGCAGTGCAATCCGGGAGAAAGGCGTGACTAGAGAGTGGGATGGACGGGGCGCGGTCAATTGTCTCATTTTGGTCCCGCCCCCCTCGGCGAAAAGGATGTTTTGTTGACGGGGGCGGGGTCAAAATGACGCGATTCACCGCAAATCACGTCATTTTTGCCAGGGAGGATGACATATATGCAATCATGGCTAGTGCACCATAGTGTATATATATATATATTCCATGGTACATGTCTGACTTTGTTATTGTAATTGTTAATTTGTAAAGGGCGACATTATTCCGCAGTGCCGGACAGTGGAGAAAATAGGACATACATAAAACAGGGGCATACAAGGTAGACCTAATTGATGCATACATGAAACAAAGGGTAGCGAGGGCTCTGCTCATATGAGAGCTTACAATCCAATTGGGAGAGGGAGCTGAAACAAGGGGTGAGTGTGTCTAAGTAGGGTACGCTCTAATAAAGAGATGGGTTTTCAGAGAGTGTTGAAAGATTTGAAGACTGTGGGAAAGTCTGATCAGGTGTGATAGGGAATTCTGTGAGAGATTAGATTAGTGAGAGGTGATTACCAGAGACGAGACACAGTGCAAGTCAGAAGTAGAGAGGGAGTGAAAGGGAGAGTATTTTTAGATGAGATTGAGAAGGATTAAAGGGTGATCTTGTTGAGAGCTTTGTAGATGAAATTAAGTCGTTTGATCTGCCTACGATATCAAGTGTAGAAAGGAAGAGGGAATGGGCGTATGCATGTAGACAATGTACAGCAAGGGTGTGCCAAAGTTGAGCACACTCACATCCATCCGATTCAAGATCTGGGCATTACGTGATTTTTATCGAATTACTTGCATTAGCTACACAACAACATTTTATGAGAGGGGGAGATGTTTTTTTTAAAAAAAAGTGTTCTGTCATTAATGTCTATATTAATAACAGGTGTTAATGTATTTAATATTTTGTTCTTTATCTGTTAGTTCTGATTGGTCTTTACATATACATATGCATTGTGCGTATTCTACAGTGTGTTGTGTCTGTCTTCATCCGGCAAGTGCTGTATAGGCAGAATGTACTTATACTCGTTTTCAAGTAGAAACTTTTCTTGAGATCCGCTTGTCTTGATTACAGGTGTACTTGCATGCAATTTCTGTCCAATTTAAAGAAATGCAAATTGCATTCAGTTTGTGTACCTTAATGAATCATGCCCGATATGTGTGATTGTGCTGAACACATTAGGAAAGAAATGGAAACATTGCATCAACTTGAATCATGGAGTTTGATTGTTGGGTTAGTTAGGAGCTCTAGGGACAAATATATTTTATTGTATCTTCATATTTGTGAATGGCTGTTTTTACATAGTGCCTTCAAAAAACATAAGCAAATATTTCTAGACAGAGCCTCAAACGATGGTTTTGATTGTGGAGATACAAGATTTTGCTACTTCTGATAGGAAGTGTTGGGCATATTGGAGCATTTCTTGCTGAATAGGGCTATGTGCATAAGGGCACTTCATATTGTGACCATATGCAAAAACAAAATTGTGTTGTGGGATATATTAAATGACCTTTATTGGGTAGGGATTATTAATTTAGGCAGTTTAGGTGCCCTAAAGAAAAAAAAAATATGTTTACACTTTCTTTTGAGTCGTGGGAGATTAAGCTTCAATTATGTGAATTCATTTCTAAGTGATAAGTCGCTCTACATCACCGCGGTAACTGAACACCACAGATTTTCCTACTCACCTCTATGAGCTTCACTGTTCTGAAGGCACTCTGAGACATATATGTAGGAATTGAATTCTCCCTTATGCTATCAGAGGAGCATCTCTTGCATCAACCAAGGGAACTTTAAACAGGAATGCTCTTTTCAGGCATAAGTTAAGCATTACAAAGTATAAATGTAACACATAAAAATAAGACAGTCCCTTTATCCTTTTATGCTGATTTTTGGTCAGACCACTTATTCCAAATTGTTTTGGCTGATTATTTCCTGCTGAATTCCGGCATAAGGGATATCAGCTTTGGAATCCATCTCTTTCTGTCTCTGTGCTTGGCAGTCTGAGGTTAAGACATACTTGCCAACTCTCCCAGAATGTCGGGGAGACTGCCGCATTTTGCGAGAGTCTCCCGGACTCCCGGGTGAGTGTGGCAATCTCCCAAATTCTGCCCACTTCACTAGGAAGTGCCCCACTTCCTTGTGAAGTGAGCAGAATTACATCCCAAACGCCGCGATTCTAGGTCAATCGGGGTGTTTGGCCCCCGCTGTCAAATGACGCGTTTGCGTCATGACGTCACAAGGGGCGGGGCCAAAATGACACGATTTTGGATGCACCGCCCCCCTCACGCCCACCTCTACTGGCTGGCTGCCGGAAGAGAGCTGAAGAAAGTGGGTAAGTATGGGTTAAGAATGTCAGAGAAAGCTTGTTTGAAAGAACTGATTCATATTGGGCTGTAACTTCTGTGAGAATAATCCATTACTATTGCTCGAAAATCCAAAATGGAGAAACTGGTGTAGTGATAATAAAATAAAGCTCAAACAAGCAAGCTTGTTGTTTCATTTATTTGTATAAGAAGCCTGCTGAAAAAAGCCATGTTTCTCTGCAAACGTTGTTTCAAAATGGTTGTCCTCTTTTGGGAACACTCCCTCAATAAGTTCTGCCCCCATGCAGACATTTCTTTTTTTTAAGGGCATTTAAAAAAAACAAAAAAAAAACTTTTGTACCTCAGGAAGCTGAATTGATTTGTAGGGGAGATTTTAATAGTGCCAACATTGTTGTCACAGCAGAAATCTGTCTCACAAATGGAAGGACTTGGTTTCTACTTCAACACATGAGAATGTAACCTGATCTCTCAGTGAGTCATTCCATGGTCACATGATGGCAGTGGAAGGGGGTGTGCCTGCTGAGAAGAGGGGTATTCCTAAACCTCTTTACTAGCTACACCCTAACTAATCTCCATGATCAGTCCCTGTCACAATATTTGCCTGTCTGAGCACATATGCATGTTATGTACTGTATATATGTAGTATGCTATGCACAAATGTAGACTGACTGCAGCTATAATATTTCTAATTCATTCATTCAGATTTATACAACCACAATATTGGACATTGCCACAATAATATTGTAGGATTTTGTGAAAGTAAAAGGCAGCATGCCAAAAAATCCCTTGTGTTCAAGTACAGAAATAAATAGCATCAGATGTAAGAACAAAATATATCCATCAGCTTTAATTTGGATTTCCTTCAATGATGATACATCTGGTGCTGTGTTTCATTCTGGCTTTAAACCAGAAAATCAG
The DNA here is from genome assembly GCF_038048845.1 of Mixophyes fleayi. NCBI lineage: Eukaryota > Metazoa > Chordata > Amphibia > Anura > Limnodynastidae > Mixophyes > Mixophyes fleayi. The sequence goes on along the minus strand of NW_027446953.1, from coordinate 1,839,768 downwards.
ACCTATTTCACATGCACACTTTTAACAATATTAACGTAATCTAGTTTACAGTTCTAAACATAGTCTATGTTACCACTAGATCAATAGCGTCATGTGAAATGCACATAAATATGTCACATTCATGAAACAGGGAAGAATGAATAATATGAATTTAATTTTTTAAGTTCAGAATTTATTAAAAGAGAGTACAGGAACTGCAGAATGCATGCTAGTTAATACTGTCCAAGAAAAGAGTCTGTGGCATTCTTGCCATTCTGCAGGTAGCAGTAGTCTGATAAATCAAATAAGACATTTAGGGCCTGATTCATTAAGGCATGCAAAACGAACATATATTGCATTTTTTTTCAAATGCATATAAATCAGGGTTATGCACATCCGTGTACAAGGAGTGGATCTGGAGTAACGTCTCTTGTTAAATACAGGTCTAGGTACGCTCTACTCCGACAGACAATACACTGCAAGATATGTCCAATACATATGTGGAATATAAAGTCACAGAACGCACAGAAAAACAAAAAAAGATCAATGTTGTGTCTAGATCACTTATAAATAATGTATTGTAGAAATATATGTAAATTATTAGCACAATGTGCCAATTTATATCATTGCAAATGTACTGATTTTTAATACTGTGTATTAGAAATTTACTGATTTCAGAGACAGTATGTCATGTTTGGGTTTTGTAACTTTTCTAACGGAAATCCCAAGTAAGCATATGTGTGGAGGGGATGTGTTTTTAAAACTGTCTGGAGACAGGTAATCTCATATTAATTAGACCTTTTCATCATTGAGTGACCAACATGTCTGCTGAGCCTGAAAGCACAGAAGGGGTAATTAGACTTGCTGGTAGACTTCTTATGTGTTTAAGACTCAGGATGCAAGTGATCACAGATTAATGTGAATTTTGCAAATTAAATTGTCGTTAAAGCAAAAGCAAGATTAGAGAAAATGTTATATCCTGATAGTAAACATTTAATATAAAACGTCAGACGTTGTGGTGCCACTAGCAGCAATGTAAAAAGGTGTTACACCCCTCCAGGCTGATTTATGTGCAGGCTGCATGAAGCACGTGGATTGGTTAGAGGGGCAGGAGGCTGGATTACCTCCTGCCAGGGTATCTGTGTAAACCTGTATTAAAAGCGCACTGTTTGACCATGTAGTATCATTATTCCATCTGTACTTCTGGAGATCACTAGTACCTTAAACTAATTTATATAACTGTTCTTATTAGGACACGAGCTAAAAAACCCATCATTGCTTCAAGATCCTGCTTTGAAGACAATTTACCTGCTGTAATTCCTGTGACCTACAGATTAGACCAATCTAATCCGTTATCCGGCTGTTCTGAGGTTGGAACACTGCATCCAGTAACAACGCTTTGCCCGCTACCTGCAGCTCTTGCCAATGTGATAGGCCAGGGCGAACCATCCACAGCAACCCTAATATTTTATTATTATTATTAATTTTTATTTATAAGGTGCCACAAGGCGTCCGCAGCGCCGTACAGAGACAAACAAATTACAATACAATGGGAGACAGCACAGTACAGTAAACAGTAAGCACAGCAACTCAGTAAGCTCAATGCACAGCTAGAGAGGGCGGGGAAGGGGGAGGGAGGATCCGCAAACGACGGGGCCCAAGAAGGAGGGCGCGGAAGACCCCCAGGGGGGGAGGAGGGAGCAAGAGTGGACGTGGGGTGGAGGACCCTTGAGGAGGAGGGCTAAGTAGCTGGAGAGCAGAGTTAGAAGTGGTGGAAACAGGAGTGTACAATCTAATATGCAAGCATGAGTTCAGGTGTACTAGCCCAGGTGCCCAGCAAGTGGGTACCATAGCAGGGAAAGTTACCCAGAAGGAAGGTGTCGATGTAGGAGCCTAGTTGTGGCAGCAGAACCCTACTACTGTGGTTAGAGGGGCACAGTTTAGGATAAAGAAAGGGGACGGTAGCCAGGTAAGCCCAGTTGGTCTCAAGCAATACACGGACAGGGTGGCATAGGAGGTCCATCCTGTCACAAATGTCACCTGTTAATAATATAGGGTCTGATTCATTAAGGAAATTTATGCAAAAATTTGAGTGAGTTTTCTTACTCAAGTTTTCTGGACAAAACTGTGTTGCAATGCAAGGGGTACAAATTAGTTTATTATTTTGCACATGAGGAAAATACTGGCTGTTTCTTCATGTAGCACAAAAAATGCTCGATAGCTTATTTGTACACTGAAATTTAAAGTTGATCTAGGATATGCCCTACCCCAACTATAAATCTGCCATCACATTTTAAATCTACCTCGCCCTCCAATGCAACATGGTTTTGCCTTACTTACTTTTGCTTAACTTTCCTTAATGAATCAGGCACATATTTATCAATGACAAAACATTAATAAATAAAAAAGGTGTTTTTTTTACATTTATTAGGATGTCTACATGAAATACATTTTTACAATTGCTCCAGATTGTAAACACATGTTCTAGCTTGCAAACACAGCCGTCATCACTAGTAATCTGCTTTATACCCGACCTGTAGCTGGTGCAAGTGATACAACCAGGGCCGGATTAAGGGAATGGAGGCCCCTGGGCTAAGGGGGTCTCCATTCCCCCGTGAGGGCCCCCCCGTGATCCAAACTGCCTGCGCCCCCCCCCCCCCCGTGATCCGAGCTGCCCGCGCCCCCCCAGCACTTACCTCCTTCTCTGGCGCACTGTACGCTCTTTACTGAGGAGATCTCGTAAGAGTGAGACTCATGAGATCTCCTCAGTAAGGAGACTACAGCGCGCCGGAGAAGGACCGCAGTGAAAGTGTTTAGCAGCACTAATCGCGCCGGGGGGCGCCCCCGCCCCAGACCGATCAATACTGCTGCTGAGCACTTTCAAGGGCCCCCTGGATGCCTTAGGCCCCTGGGCTGTAGCCCAGTTAGCCCTATGGTTAATCCGGCCCTGGATACAACTGAAAATCATGTACCTATGAGATGCCCAAAGCTTGAATTGGATATTGCTGTGTACGCTCGAGCTTGGTACTCCCTTACTGTATATTGATTATGTGCATACTTTGAGCCACCTCCCTGTTCTGCCACTGATATCATTGGATGTAGTCAGGGACCTTTGAGCTTGAGTATGAATTGAACATTGCTGCATTCTCTGGTGTATGGTTTGTTTCTGGCCATGCTCAGAGGGATTTTCTGCAAAATATGGCGCGTAAGTAATGGCGTGCCGGGATTGAACGCATGCAGCAACATCCAATTCAAGCTTTGGTCATCTCAAAGTTATGTGTTTTTCTGTCATATCAGTTGAACCAGCTACAGGTTGGGTGATGATGACGGTCAAGTATGCATAATAGAACATGTGTTTGCAATCAGGACCAACTGTAAAAATGCATTTTATGTACAGTAGACATTCATAGCATTCTAATAAATATATTTTATCGGGGAAAAAAGGAAAACTTTTTTGCTTTTTTAAAAAGAATTTTTCATTTATGACTATAATATTAACAGATGACATTAATTTAATATTTTTTTTCTGTGTGTTTTTTTGGGAATTTATATTCCACATATGTATTGAACGTATCCTGCAATTGTCTGTTAGTGCAGAGCGCACCTAGACTTGCATTCAACAATAGATGCATATTCAGATCCATTCCTAGTTGAATACGGATGTGCGTTTTTAAAAATACGCAATTTATGTTGTTTTGTGTGCCTCTATGTCTAATCCTAAAAGGTTACATGCAAATAGTTTTACTGCTTTTGCCATAACAATAATGGAATCAATATATTTTCTATCATTAGTTTTAAAGTATTTAGTGTTGTTTAAAATCTGCTTCAAATCAATTTCATGTTATTTGCTTTACTCTTCACTGGTACTCTAGTCCGCTACAGAGCTGTTATAACTTGATGATAATATAGTCCATTGAACTAATGGGCTGGAAAATACTGTACACAAATACAGCATCCAATCTGTTCTAGATAAACATTCAGCATGGAACCTTTATACCTATGAAGTAGACTTGATAAATGCATCTCTACTTAAATATCTGTTTCTATTGCATAGTGTTTTGCTATCAATGGTATAAATCCTTACCATGCAATGTATTAATCTGAAATCAATACAACCATTGTGTGCTCTTGGAGGCAAATCACTAAGTATATCAATAACATATAAAAGGCTTTGGGTTACAGTGAACAAATGACCTTGTCATGCATTGAAAAAATTATATTATACACGTCAGGATGTTTTGCTTGTTCTCCAGACAAATCTATTGAAATCTATTTCCCATGGCTGTACTATTTAATGAAACAAGTTGTTACATTGAGCTCCTCTCTGCAGAAATATTGGTCTTTTTGTTGACAGAATTTGAGGCATTTAGAGGCTTTTAATTGAACTAGTTGCATAGATTGTACAGTATGTGCAAAACATTTTATGGCGCAACGTCATGAAAAAGTTCTGTTATATTTAATTAAAATTGTTACTTGCTATCCCTTAGAAAAGAAAGTAAAATAAAATTAGATTTTTTTCTGAGTCAAATAAAACACACATTGAAAGGCTCCCTGCAAGATGCAGAGTTTTATATTTGTACAGTGACAAAGGTTACGTGTTTTTGACGAAAAAAGTCTCTCCGACCAAAATGATTACCCGGCTGTTTAAAGAGCATTTAAATGAAAGAACCTCATTGGTCATTATCAATTGCCATGATGTCTTCTGGGGAAGGAGCAGTATGCCGCAAGAAGTTTCTGAATCTTTATAAAGCTAATTGGTGGCCAGTAGATAACAAGACTGCATAGCCAGATGTCTTCAACCTAAATATCTTTGTGGTCAATAGTACAGTGATTTACATCGTAATAAGAAAATGTTTTAAAAGCATATACTTAAATAGCTAAGATTTTAACATAACTTTATGTCCTGCTATATGGATGTAGTTTTTCCACTTCTGCATGTATTAGTTATATTTTATACAGGAATATTAGTATACCATATTGTGTCACTTACGTTTGTGTATTTTGTATGAAAACTTCAATAAAACAAATTTAAAAAGCATATACTTTCCCCATGGATTTTACCTATAAACCTATATTCAAAACCTGTCAATAAGTTATGAAAGAATTTAACTTTCAACCATGAAGGATCATTGTAGGATATATATAGATGCCTGTTTCGATTATTGAGTCCAAATAAATTTATGCAGAGATAAACTAAAATAAGGTGATGTAAATGCTTTCTTCGTTCCCAACAGTCATCCTCCATGGATAATGTTGGAGTTAATTTAAGATTGGAACCTTACTATTTGCTGTGTGCATAAAGAAGCTTATGTATAATTGGATATATGTGTCTTTTTTTTACTTTACTGTGCAAGCGCACAAAAATACTTACTTCTGTCCAAATGCAGATTCGGTCACATCTTGCTCTTATGATATCTTATGCTTAGAGAATCGGAATGAGGTAGGTTAGCGGCTGGTAAGCATAGGCAAATTACAGCAAGGACGCAGTCACGCCAATGCGACCGATGTAGACCTGGCTACAGATGCATATGCTCCTATAAGGAGGTATTTCTATTGCATTTGCTCAACTCCTGGTGCAATATAAGCACTGATGATGATGGCGATCGTCAACCACTTCTGATTGGCTCTTTGCATCTGAACCCTCCAACTGATAGTAAACAAAGCATTAGTATATTATGTGAAGTCACGGCCATCTATTTACATTACTTTATTGGTATTTGCATTGGGAGCGCTGAAGAAATTGAAATTTGATTTTGAAAGGGGAGGACAATGGATGTTTGATTTAATTTGTACTTTTAATTTATATTATCTGTATTTAATTGTAATTTACATGGTAAATGTGACTTTCACATTTATTAATAGCACTGTCAAGTTGCATTTCTTTGCTTTTGTTACTCCTGGCATAAAACTAGCACAAATACTACTGATGCAGAGCTGGGTGCATACTGAGATGCGTCCAACTTAGCATACAGACAGAATTCATACAGACAGAATTCATACAGACAGAATTCATACAGACAGAATTCATACAGACAGAATTCATACAGACAGAATTCATACAGACAGAATTGCATCTTTTTCAGGTATATTTTACTCTTGTCTTTTTTACTTAAAAAGCGCAAACTCTACATGAGCCCCACAAAGTTCTTGTATTCTCGTGACTATGTGTAAAACGATTTACAAACTTACAGCATGGTAAGTTGCAATGGGAACTGCACCATCTTTGTCATGTATGGTAAGCTGTACTCCTTTATGAAACCAATGGTCACAGATGAGCTCAAATCCAATTCTACTATGGACTCTTTCTCATGTTTAGACTAATCACACAAAGTATTTTGGCAATATTGCTTTACTGCAATAATCAGTAGATGTAATGCATATTCTTCACATAAAGCCGCATAATAAATGTATGAACATCAAGACCATTTGAAGTAGAAACAAAACGTTGGTTTTTTTTTGTTTCAATCAGATAGGTAAAGGTAGAGCCCTTCCTGAAACAAGACTGAGTATATAATATTGAAGCCCAGGTCAGATAAATGCTTACCACTTCTCAGAGGTTTGTAACAAGTGGCTCAGAAAATACAGTAACAGGCATTTAATCTTTCAGGAAACCATACTAAGGGCCTCATGTAGAGTTGGATGCAAGTCCAATTTGTAAGCGCAAAAAGCACTTTTGGTTACTTTGCATGCGCAGTAGCAAAGGATCCGTCTCAGTTGGCACTCAGACTGAGATGGATCTCCCCCTGGCACCTCAGAGAAGCGGAATGGGAGGTAGTTCACGCTCTTTACATGTCTCTTTACATGGTATGCTGAGTTGGAAGCAGCAGCTGGTAGGTCTCTAGGAGATGTATCTGTTGCGGGTGCTTTATACTGATGATGACCATCAGCACAGACCTTGCGTTATTAAAAATAGAAGAAAAAATAAAAAATGACATTAAAAAAATAACTCCAACCCTAGTGCTGTTTGGTGGAGGAGAAGAACGCTGTTTGTTTGCTTTTTACATTCATTTAATTATTCATTTATCTGCCGTACAGGACCACTGTGACTGATACACTTAGGTTTCTCATGCACACCAGCCCATAAGGCAGATAAAGAGGTGTGTCTGTGCAATTTGCATAGCATACCAAGTCACACGGATATATAGATGTAAAATATGGGATGCAAATGACACTAACGATTAACGATTAACTAAGTGTAAATTGCATCCAACTCTACATTAGGTCCTAAGGGCTCATACCCATTAACATTTTTATATGCGTTTTAATATAACTTTTTAATGGCATTGACACTAAAAACCATTGTTTCCAGTGTCACCATACCCACTGGCGTTTTCACTAATGTTCACACATTTTGTTTTCTTTTTTGCATGTACCGCGGGTGAAGCTTGCACTGGAGAAGCTCACAGTGAGCTCAATTTGCTAGTAAAAAAGCTTGTAACAAATTTATGTCAAACGCTGCAGAAGGCGCCCGCCTCCTGCAGCGTCGCTGATGATGTGAAGAGGAGCCAGCAAGGAGAGAAGCTGAAAATAGACCCAAGGTAAGTTCAAAAAGTGGAGGAGAGGGGGAGAGGAGAAGAGGGGGAGCAGAGGAGAGGGGGAGTGGAGGAGACAGGGAGCAGAGGAGAAGAGGAGCGGAGGAGAGGGGGAGCAGAGGAGAGGGGGAGCGGAGGAGAGGGGGAGAAGAGGAGAGGGGCAGCGGGGAAGAGGGGGAGCGGAGAAGAGGGGGAGAGGAGGAAAGGGGGAGCGGAGGAGAGGGGGAGCAGAGGAGAAGGGGAGCGGAGGAGAAGGGGAGCAGAGTAAGGGGGAGCGGAGGAGAGGGGGAGCGGAGGAGAGGGGGAGCAGACTAGAAGGGGAGTGGAGGAGAAGGGGAGTGGAGGAGAAGAGGAGAGGTAGAGCAAAGAAGAGGGGGAGCAGAGGAGAAAGGGAGAGGAGGAGAGGGGGAGCGGATGACAGGAGGAAAGGGGGAAGGGAGTTAGGTTGGTAATTGTGATTTTTATCTTAGCCATAAAGTTTATGTCTCTTATCTTAGACAATGATGCTGTATGGACTGAGCTGCTGTCTTGCAGATAGCAATTTCTATCTGCAAGTGATTTTGTCCTTTGCAAGTTTTAGTATACACGATAGATGGTATACTATTATAGCTGCTATGAGTTAAATTGCTAGGATAGTTTGCAGGTTAGTATTAGAGATTCATTTTTTGAGACATATTAGTTTATATACAGTGAACTCATCAGAGAGAGAGAGAGATAAAGCACAGGCTGCTTATAACCAGAATAGTGTGTCTTGTGCACACAGCACACTCACTGCATAAGGCCATCATCTTAGATGTGTTATGCAGAGTCACTCACAAATCCTATCATGTAGAAAGGTTTTGTTTTTGTGGTTTTATTGAGCACAACAAACGCATCTGGAGAAAACATGATGAAGCTTGTATCTGGTAGAACACTAACCAACTCTGAGTCCACTTACAGGTAGGTGTATTATTTTTTAAAGTAAATTAAACTTTGTACTTCACCTGTATACTATGTATATATAAATATTAATTTTATTTATTTATAAAGTATTTTGCCAGTGAAAAAGACATTGAGAGTCCTTTTTAGTTTTCAAGTACGTCCTGGATGCCTGGACTCCAATATCTTCATGTCTGCATCTCTAAGGTCTAAGGTCTAAGGTTTCTAAATTGAATATCTATTCAGATTTGTTCATGGACATCTTTGTGATGCAATTACCCCCACTCTACTCTATTATCAAATTCACTTAAAATATGTCATCCTAAATAAGCAACTAAAAGGTAGGTGGGTTAAAAACAACTAAATACACACCTCCCAACAGTTAGAATCTTGAAAGTGGAACAAAATAAGCCCCGCCCGATCTGCCCAAACTCTGCCCACAAATTAACAAATCTGGACAAAACTCCATCTACTGTTAAGCCCCATCCCTGTAGCGGCCCACAAATTGTGATGACCCGGCAAAATCAGGACAGATATGAGGTATGTAAATATATGCTTATTTCTCCAGCAGACAAGTTAATACCAGTACTCTGCAAACCATCTTATTATCAATTTAGAGATATGCTCAAGGTGATAGTGCAGTTAAAAATACAATTGTATTGATATCTTTTAATGTTTGTGACAGACGATTCCCGTGCACTCTTTCTCTCCTTTACATATCTGCTACCTTGAGCACTGAAGTTTTAAGAACCCCATGGATCATGATGATTGGCTAAATGCTAATGATGCAAGAATAAGAAATAGAGGGTGAGTGAAGGGGCGAAGGTGTTTTTTTCTAATTTATTAGTCTCTATTGGCTCTGTGCTGAGCATTTTATTGATGTCACTTATGTAAAAAATATCTGACATGTGACTGGCTAACTAATCCTGCTAAGAATATAGTTGTTTTCAATGTATATATCTAGCTGAAGTGTAATTGGTTATAAAAAAAAATCCATTATTAAATAAAACCACAACTTAAGTGCTATTTTTATTCTGTTAAGGGTACATTTCAGTGCCAGTTGTATCTGATTCTCTAGTAAAGAACACTGCATATTCAACTCAAATAATGTCATTTTTGCTATCCCAGCTATTGCTGGATAAAGGTATTGTAGTTCAACAGTATTTGTTGTACAAAAGGTTACCTATCCATGTGTCATGGACCTTGGGCACTGGAGTAATTGGTCCTAATTCATTAAGGAACGTAAGTGCCAATACATGCCGTATTATGCGCAAAATTGCACTGCACATGCCCGAAACGGACTGTACACCAGTGAATGCTATTACATCCAATTCATCTTCGAACACAAAGGACACTTCTGACAGCCGAAAGGGGGGGAGAATTTGCAAGTAGTCAATCTACAGTAAGGGCATGCCAATGTCGAGAGCATCAGGCGGATCCTATAAATTCCCCGCTAGTCGCGGCCATCTTTACTCGGGCATTGATCAGGGTAGAGGGAAGGTGTGTTAGGTGGTCCTCTGTCCTGCTATATCTCGTGCTGTTCAGTGCTGTGCTGTGCTGTGCTGTGCTGTGCTCAGTCCAGTGGTGCTGTGTTCTGTGCTCTGTCCTTCTGAGGTCAGTGGTGCTGCTGGGTCCTGTGCTGTGTCCTGTTCAGTCCAGTGGTGCTGTGTCCTGTGCTCTGTGCTTCTAAGGGCATAGTTATTTCCCCAATATTCCCCTGTGTTTAAAAAAATAAAAAAAAGTTATTTAAAAAAATACCAAAAACTAATTTAATTTTTTTTTAATTACCACAAAATTTGCACAACCAATCCTGCAGTATAAGCCCATTGGTACTGCAATATTACCAAGTTCACACATTCAGCAGTAAAAGTCCAGTGGTACTGCAATATTACAAAGTTCACACATTCTGCAGTATCAGTCCAGTGGTGCTGTGTCCTGTGCTCTGTCCTGCTGAGTTCAGTAGTGCTGCTGGGTCCTGCGCTGTGTCCTGTTCAGTCCAGTGGTGCTGTGTCCTGTGCTCTGTGCTTCTAAGGGCATAGTTATTTCCCCATTATTCCCAAGTGTTTAAAATTTTTTAAAAAAGTTATAAAAAAAAATAAAAATAAAATTTTTTAAAAAAATATATAATTATAACCAAATTTGCAAAACCAATCCAGCAGTATAAGTCCAGTGGTACTGCAATATTACAAAGTTCACACATTCTGCAGTATCAGTCCAGTGGTGCTGTGTCCTGTGCTCTGTCCTGCTGAGTTCAGTAGTGCTGCTGGGTCCTGCGCTGTGTCCTGTTCAGTCCAGTGGTGCTGTGTCCTGTGCTCTGTGCTTCTAAGGGCATAGTTATTTCCCCATTATTCCCAAGTTTTTAAAAAATAAAAAAAAGTTATAAAAAATAAATTAAAAAAATATATCCAAAAACAATCCTGCAGTATAAGTCCATTGGTACTGCAATATTACAAAGTTCACTGATTCTGCAGTATAAGTCCAGTTGGACTAAAAACAATATTGTGAGGTGTTCAGAATAGACTGGGAATTAGTGGAAATGATTGTTATTGAATGTTATTGAGGTTAATAATAGCGTAGGAGTGAAAATAAACCAAAAAACTTGATTTTACCACTTTTTATGTTTTTTTCAAAATAAATCCAAACCAAAACCTTTCGTCAGGTGTTTTGCGAAACAAATCCGAACCCAAAACCTCAAGCAAATCCGAATCCAAAACACAAAACACGAGACACCAAAAGTGGCCGGTGCACACCCCTAGTCTGGACATACTGTTTTCTATCTACAACCAGCATTCTCCACGTGTCAGAATCCCGACGCCACTGTGTCCCAACGAAGCAGCATAAATTGATTTTCGTTCTACACTGTTCATAGCCGATGACACGGCTGTATAAATGGCTTGCAGGTAGAATAGGGTTTATATTTACAAAATCCGTCTTTTGTGTCTATTTTGCACATTGGACCCGTAAAAAGATACACATAGGTGAAGTTTTCCATTAAACAAAGACGTGAGAGCGTAATGGTTATTACTTTTTGCTGTGATCAAATCACTGACAACCTTGGTCAGTGCAGTCTCTGTGGAGATCAACTTTAATTTCAGCATATTAATAAAGCTATCAAGTATTTGTGTGCTACATGAAAAAAACAGCCAGTATTTTCTTTGTGTGCAATAAAGAAAGTAATTTGTACCCCTTGCATGGTTTGTCCAGGTACAAATTTGCTCCTTTTTTTAGCTTTGCTCCTAACTCAATTTAAGGCCCTATGTGCTCATTGGGCCTGATGTAGAGTTGGCCGCAAGTCCAATTCATCAGCACAAATTTAGCCAAGGATCTGTCTCAGTTCACACTCCAGACTGAGTTGGATCTCCCTCTTGCACCTCTCTGTGCTTAGAGAGGTGGAACGGGGAAGTTAGTGCTTGAGCCTAGTAGTGTAAAGGCGTGCTCATACATGTTATGCTGAGCTGAAAGCAGCCACAGATAGGTCTCTAGAAGACATATATTTTGCGGGTTCTTTCACCTGGTGCAAAACACTTTGCTGTATTTAAAAAAAAAAAGTAATAAATAATAAATTTTTAAATAAAGGTGTGCACCCCCTCCCAAACAGCTTAACCAACCCTTGTACTGTTTAGGTGGGAGAAGCACTATTTTTTCCCCCATTAATTTATTAATTAATTTATCTGCTTTACAGGGTCGCTGTGACGGATACACTTAAGTGTATCATGCACACCGGCCTATAAAGCAGATAAAGAGATGTGTTTGTGCAATTTGCGTAGTATTCTAAGATTAGGTACACACTGGAGGTTTTCCTGCCAATTATCGGGCCAAGCACTCGATAAACGACCATTTAGCCTGATATAGCATTAATGTGTATACTTGCATAATGAACGACTGTCGTTCCAAAGTACCAATCATCTTTCCATTTGATTGCTCATTCTGTTAAAAAATCCTGTTCCAACCGCCTTCCGATCCTGCAGTTTGTATGCACTCACATAACTGTCTGCCCAGAGAGAGAGTAGGAACCTGTCACTGTGTCTGTGTTGTTAAATGTAGAGAGTGCTGTAGGTGGATTAATTTGTCCGTTCGTTCTGAGACTGAATATTTCATTTCAAAATCACAGCAGCTAACGAAATTTATAATGACATTGTAGAAAAGCCAAAGTTTTTTTGGTGTGTTATAATCAGTGTGACAGGAATGACCGACTACACTGCTCTTGGACCAGATGAAGAGCACAGATCGGAAGATAAATCATGTATAGTGTGTGCACATGAATCGGCAGTCTGTTTGGAAATTCACTCGTAGAGTAAAATCATTGTAGATAACACATTGGTTGGAAAATTCTGTAGTACCTAGCTTTAGTCACACCCATGTAAAGATCCGTGCTACATGGAATCCTGTGTAAATTATTGGATGCACTTTACACTTGCGATTTCAATGTAACTTGCATCCGACTCAGGCCCGCAGTGATTAAAAGTATTAGCTGAGTGAAAAAATATTAGTATTAATCATAATTAATATAATATTAATCATAATTTAAAGACATGACCTATCTAGACATATCAACTTGATTACCAATATATAACTTTGATGGAACAAATATTAATGCTCTCAACCTGTCATCTGTGCCCACCCTCTTGGGCCATAGTTACCTGCCTATACTCACTTTTCCCCTCCCTCCCTCCCTCTCTTTCATGCTGTGCCTGAGCCCCCAGAGTTATAGTGCTTACTGTTACTTGTACTGTGCTGTTTCACCTTGTACTGTGCCATTGTTTGTCCCTGTACGGCGCTACGGATACTTTGTGGCGCCCTATAAATAAAAATTAATAATAATAATAATAATAATAATAATAATAGAATCTATTTATATAAACGGCTAACGCTGCTCCTCATCTTTATAAATATAAACACAAAACACACAAATCAATTTTGTAAAATGACTCTTTTGTGTACTTGGCTATTTCTACTGACTAGATTTTCACTATCTCTTGGGCTTATTTTGTTTGGTTTCTTTAGTTTTTTGGGTGGCAATTACTATTTATAACGAACTTTGCTATTCCAAATTGATTCGATTTGCTATCCGTTTGTTTTATTTGCACTCAGTGTTAAATTAATAGGGTTATGCTAATTAATGGGAGTAACTACACAGCAAGAAGCAGCAAAAAGACGAAGGGCGGAGCAGGATAAAGCCTGACGACAAACTAATACTGATGACCAAAGAGAAGGCGAAAGTGATTGTCATCGCCATGCAAATCTGACTCCTCATCAAATTGCCTGTCACAAAAGATGCCACGCCATTCTTGATTTTGGTAACTTTGATGAAACAAATATTAATGCATATAACTATGGTCCCATGAACAGTATTTGTGAATGTTGCCACGATCAAGAATGTGCTCATCAACTGGGTCACTCATGGTGCCCCAATAGATGTACATTACTATGTTCTCGAGACATATATTTTGTGCCAGTTTATTGCTGAACTTATTAAGTGATTTGTCTCGAGAACATAGTAGCATAACCAATGGGTCCGGGGAAACCCCGACCTTCAGAATTTTGGAGATAAAATCGGAAACCTGCCTCCATAGATTGGATATAAAAGGGCAAGTCCACCAAATGTGATAAAAAGATCCCACCCCACCACATGATCTCCAACATAAGTCTGACGTACCTGGGTAAATCTTGTGAAGTCTCGTGGGTACCAGGTACCATCTTGTGTAGACCTTAAATGTGTTTTCTTTAATCTCTAAGCAGTCCAGGTACATTTTTTGGTGCGATTCAGACCAGTTCAGGGTTTTTAAATTATATTGTGGTGACCACTCCTCTACGCAGTCCAGGTACATTTTTTGGTGCGATTCAGACCAGTTCAGGGATTTTAATTTATATTGTGGTGACCACTCCTCTACGCAGTCCAGGTACATTTTTTGGTGCGATTCAGACCAGTTGAGGGTTGTTAAATTATATTGTGGTGACCACTCCTCTACGCAGTCCAGGTACATTTTTTGGTGCGATTCAGACCAGTTCAGGGTTTTTAAATTATATTGTGGTGACCACTCCTCTACGCAGTCCAGGTACATTTTTTGGTGCGATTCAGACCAGTTCAGGGTTTTTAAATTATATTGTGGTGATCACTCCTCTACGCAGTCCAGGTGCATTTTTTGGTGCGATTCAGACCAGTTCAGGGTTTTTAAATTATATTGTAGTGACCACTCCTCTACGCAGTCCAGGTACTTTTTTTGGTGCGATTCAGACCAGTTAAGGGTTTATAAATTATATTGTGGTGACCACTCCTCTACGCAGTCCAGGTACATTTTTTGGTGCGATTCATACAAGTTCAGGGTTTTTAATTTATATTGTGGTGACCCACTCCTCTACGCAGTCCAGGTACATTATTGGTGCGAATCATACAAGTTCAGGGTTTTTAATTTATATTGTGGTGCCGTACAGGGACAGACAGAAACACGATACAGGGAGAGACAGCACGGTACAGTTAACAAAAAGCACAGTAACTCAGAAGCTCAATGTACAGCTAGATGAGAGGTGAGAGCCCCCAGCGGGGTAGAGAGGGGGGTAGAAGGGCAGGAGGACCTCAGGGAAGAGACATGGAGCTGGAGAGCAGAGTTAAGGTGGTGGAGAACAGAAGGAGAGGAGGCCCTGCTCGAAGGAGCATACAATCTAAGGGGAGGGTAGGACGGACAGAGACGCAATGGTGGGAGGAGGGAATGGGGAGAATGGAGGCAGAGACGGAGAGGGGGGAGAGGAGAATGAAAAGGAGGGAGGTAAGAGGGGGACAGAAGTGGGAGGGGGGTAGGGGAGACTGGGAGGAGGTCAATTAGGTCAACTAGGTCAATTAGGTGGGGGACTGTAGTATTACTGTAGTAATGGTAATAATGTGCACCCCGCGTTGTTCTAAAAACATCACAGGGAATTGAATGTCTCTCACATGCTCATATCACTGTGTCCAATTCCCTGTCATCCATTATCGTACAGTGAAAAACTGGTGGTTTGTGAAGGCCAAATATCATAAATAAGAACAAAAATATTACAAGAAAAACGTAAAAGAACATTTTATATGAATAATGAACGTCCCCTGACTTTTGGCGCCCTAGACATTTGTCTAGCTGGATAATACAACCCCAGTGAACAAGGAAAGTAATTTTTTTTTTCCTTTTTTCAATGTGTGTGGGAACCTAGTAATGTCCCTCCGCCTGCCTCTTTTCCTATTAGTAAGAGATTAAGTTGGTCTGCATGCTTGGATAACACAGGGTTGTGTTCCATCCACTGGATTCACCTACGATGGCTGACACTTGTAGACACAGGAAACAGAAGTGCCCAATGCCACAATACAGAAAGAGCATTGCTGTAGATTCCCTCTGCTACCTCTGACCACTGAGCCCCAGATAGGCCAACAGATAACTATTTTCATCTATAGCACTCATAAACTATGCGTGGAGCAGCTTATTGGGTCCTGAAAATGAAAGAGCCCAATCACTACTAATTTTTATCCATGCCTTGATTGCTGATCCCTGTGGCCTTTCTTTATATCTCACATTGTTCCAAACTAATAACTTCCCCTTAAGCCAGTGTCTGGCAGTACTGTGACTATTTGTCACAAATGTCTTTACACCATGGAGGCTGGGTAGAATTCCAGCACTGACACCCTGTCATGTCTTATTCCACTACTTAAGGGGTTAAGTCACCATTTCCAGTCATGAGGAGAATTGGTCCATGTAAGTTGCCTGTGGTTAAAGTCACTTTGTATTAGTTCCAGTGATGTAGGCTCCCAGCACAGAGAAAGGTCAGTGAGCTGAGTGGGGGGGAAGAACACAATTCTCCAGCTTTCTAACTATAACTTGCCTATAGAGAAATACCAGCAGGGAATGGTCAGTACACTATATTACATGGACAAGTCTCAATAAATGTATAGTTAGGTTACATAATATGGTTAACAATGTGTTATTGAACTTCACGCTGGTAGTATGAATACACCGGTACTTTAAAGGACTGTATCATTAAAATATTGTTACTGCACTCTTTTGATGAGTTTACTTACCTTGTACATGTAGTTCCTTTATGATATAAACACATTTCCAAAAAGCAATGTCGAGAAGAGATTGGACAGGTATAATTCTGCCAATTATTGGACTATATAGCTAAAATCTCTTCTGTTACTTTACATAGTTGGTAATGGTACCTAATTGTCAGGGAGAGTCAAAGATTTTAAAAATGTATCAGTGTTTCAGTATTGACCAACTGCACAATACAAATCATCTTTTTCAACTTGTTAGATGCAATTATTTTAATCTATTCTTGCTCTCTAGGCTTTAGAAGCTAATATTATGGGCAGAAACCTATTTTCAGGGCACTTGTGCTGTTTTATGTATAGTCATGGCAAAAAGTTGTGAAAATGACACAAATATTATTTTTCACAAAGTCTGCTGCCTCAGTTTTTATGATGGCAATTTTCATATACTCCACAATGTCGTGAAGTGTGATCAGATGGTGTTACTTGAAATCATTGTTCTTCTGTTAACCATGGTTATCTGCAAGGAAACATGTGCAGTCATCATTGTTTTGCACAAAAATGGCTTCAAAGGCAAGGATATTGCTGCTAGTAAGATTAAACCTAAATCAACCATTTATCAGATCATCAAGAACTTCAAGGAAAGAGGTTTAATAGTTGTGAAGAATGCTTCAGGGCACCCAAGAACGTCCAGTAAGCACCAGGACCGTCTCCTAAAGTTGATTCAACTGCGGGATCGAGGCACTACCAGTGCAAAGCTTGCTCAGGAATGGCAGCAGACAGGTGTGAGTGCATCTGCTGCACCCACAGTGAGGTGAAGACTTTTAGAGGATGGCCTGTTGTCAAGAAGTCCAGCAAAGAAGCCACTTCCCTCCAGGAAAAACATCAGGGAAAGACTGATATTCTGCAAAAGGTACAAGGATTGGACTGCTGAGGACTGGGGTAAAGTCATTTTTTCTGATGAATCCCCTTTCAGATTGTTTGGTGCATCTGGAAAAACGCTTGCCCGGGGAAGCACAGTTGAGTGCTACCATCAGTTCTGTGTCATGCAAACACGAAGACATCCTGAGGCCATTCATGTGTGGGGTTGCTTCTCAGCCAAGGGAGTGGGCTCATTCACAATTTTGCCTAAGAACACAGCCATGAATAAAGAATGGTACCAAAACATCCTCTCAGAGCAACTTCTCCCAACCATCAAAGAACAGTTTGGTGACAAACAATGCCTTTTCCAGCATGATGGAGCACCTTGCCATAAGGCAGAAGTGATAACTTAGTGATTCAGGGATCAAATCATCAAAATTTTGGGTCCATGACCAGGAAACTCCCCAGACTTTAATCCATTGAGGACTTGTGGTTTGCCCAAGTTTGACAAACAAAAACCCACAAATTCTGACAAACTCCAAGATTTGATTAGGCAAGAATGGGCGGCCATAAGTCAGTATGTGGCCCAGAAGTTGATTGACAGCATGCCAGGGTGAATTGCAGAGGTCTTAAAAAAGAAGGCTCAACACTGCAAATATTTACTCTTTGCATAAACTTAATGTAATTGTTAATAATGCCTTCGACACTTATGGAATACTTGTAATTTTACTTCAGTATACCATAGCAACATAGCAACATCTGACAAAAAAGTCTAAAAACACTGAAGCAGAAAACTTTGTGAAATCCAATACTTGTGTCATTCTCAAAACTTTTGGCCATGACTGTAATCAGATGTCAATGGCATTGGTGGTAGATGTTAAACTACAAGAAGCTTTTAGGCTTAACCAATTTGTTGGTTTTATTACAGAAATTGTTATAATAGATGATATATACATATATACATATGTCCACAGTTGATACTGACTGTACAAGTCAGGCACTATGACAAGCTTTTACAGTTAATGTACTTAACACTATTATAGTACATTAATATGTATATAGATGGTAGTAAGGTTATATTGTGGGCAATGTCAGACAACAGGTGAACAGGATGTCCATATATATTGTTGTGCCTCCAGTCAGTTTAAATATCTATATATAAGTAAGAGAACACAAAAGGGATGCAGCTCTAGTTATCAACGTTTTTACATTAAATATATATGTTTAAATTGATAAACATTTTCTATAATCCATTTTTACATCCCTTAGAGCTGGGGTTGAACCCATTTGGCACAGCAGCATCAGGAATTAAACCAGTCGATGCTGCGACAGCCATCTTGACCAAGTGGGTGTTGAGGGGGACCCAGCTTGATCCTGGAATCCTCCTTATGTAGATTGCCTTCTTTGGCTCCAGATTTGTGTGTTCCAGCTGGTGGTTGGCCCTTCCTGGTGAAGTCGCATCCAGTCATCACCTTTACCTGTTAAATCTAGGATCATTGTAAACACACAGATTCCGGCCACTGAATTACGTTGGCATTCCTACAGGTGAAACATTTTGTTGACTCTCTTTCTAAACCTGATTATTAATAGGGCTTTGACTCTACTTGAATCTCTGTGTTCACAGTCTTCTCTCATAAGGCATTATCTCCATCCTCTATAACCTACTTGTTGCTACCAAACAAGTTGCCACACCTAAACACCAACTTAATTGGGAGACTAATTTGGGCAGGCCCCCAGAGGACAGCTATGCCACATTGAGGGAAAGAGTTTCTAAAGCCTCAATCTCTTCCCTTGTAAATGAAAGTGATATAAAGTACATTTTAGGTTGAAACGGTTGAAACGGATTTATGGTACAATGCTGGCAAGGTTTTGGTGTGGTGCGGTCTTTTGGTGGTTCTACCCAAAAATATCTCAGTTCTGGGATAGTGTAGCTAACCTTATTAGCGGCATTACCAAACTCCAGCACGTGTTAAATGGTAATTAGCCATCTCGTGTTTGCACCAGTGTCAGTGCTAAATTTAAGAAAGTGCTTTTTTTAATACATGGTATTAAATATATAATTGTTTGTTTAAAACTTTTATTGCTAGCATTTTTTGTGGGAGTTTATTGGGGCCTGATTGAATTCATTGATCACATGTGCTTGTTAGCCATATATAATTCAGTAAATAGTAGCTGGAACCAGTGTGTTCATTACAAGTGTATTAGGATGAACATAGCATAATTCAGAGTTATACCGAAGTTCAAAAGGAAATAAACAAGAGAACTGCAGGAGGAGAAAATCTAACAATCCAGTGAGTCTTGTTACCTTTCACCTTAAGCACCTGTTTGGACACTCCATACTGATCTGCTAGCGTTGGGGATCAGATCACTTCTAATTTAATGAACCACTTGCAACCCTTAACTCTCTCATTTAAATTCTCAGTGTCCAATCTGTTCATCTGTATTACCATGTTATTCTACCAAACTATGCTAATTGCTTTCCATGTCTATCCACACTGCACCATCTTCCTCTCCTCCCTTGTTGCCCTCTTCCCCATTCTCCCAGCCCAATATCCTCACTTACTTCAACACATCCTCCTGTCAGTTCGACTGTGTAGCCTCTACCTCTTCTGCTTCCCACCTAGACTGCTAAACTTAAGTTAGTTCCTATTGTTTTCCACTACCCCCTGCCTCTAGAATATACGCTTTCACGGGCAAAGTCCTCTACCCAATGTCTTGTATGTGCCCAGTCTGTCTTCCTTGTTTGTCTCTTTTATGTCTGATGCTGAATTGTTTCTGTATGTCATGCGATTTGTTCTGGTATTTGCATTTATTATTCTGCTCTGTACCATGTCTACTGTATTCATGTATGTCATATTTGTACTACTACGTCAGGCGCTACGGTATCTGTGATGCAATACAAATAAACGATAATAATAATAAATACTTTGGCCCTCACTGTATTTGTTGTACAATTAAAATGTTGCAAATGTGCAATCTTGTTAAAATTCACAAATATTTGATCCATTCCTTTTAGCTGCCAGAATCCAAAAGTTCTCGCTTCACATGTGTTGTATTTAAGCTGTACATGATATAATATAATATATTGCAACACATGCTCCCTAGTTTACAAATGTTTGGGCATCTATATGTTGGGTAAAACTCTCATGTATGAATGATGACTTGTTCAAACCATACTGCTTGTGAGTTTTGGCTAAAAAGAACCCAGTATGGACACTTTTCTACTGGAATGATGGCAGGTAAAAACTGGAAAAGATATGGAGTTGCAGCACATTGTATGTTGTGCAAAGTTGCCTACTTGAATGCATACAATGTGGGGAAAGAGCAGATTCTGCTTTTCACACTTTGTCCATACAGTCGCTTTGGATAACACTTTGCCGGCAGGTGGTCTGAGATAGGAATGAACATCAAGACAACTACTTAGTAACACTGAGTACACACTACAGGGTTTTTGTATAATAATCAGCTCAACCAGCCAACTTACGACCGCTCGCTCTAAAGTCAGGTCAGTGTGTGCAGTGACACGATGGTCGAAAGTCTGCCCAAATTGACGATTGTCGCCTCATTTGGTTGGTCGTACCGTTCAATATTTTCGTTCCAATCTCCTTTCCATTGTGTAGTGTGTATCAATTTCCGAATGATCGTTGACAATCCTCTGATACTTCCTCGCCCTGGGGCTCCATTGGGGGCGTGCATATGTAAATTTGTGATGCCTGTACCAGTACCAAGTGGTGCGGTATGCGCCCATCACTGACTTGTGTTTTGTATAGATGTGTATTGCACATGTCTGGTTGCAGACCAATACACTTGGGAAAAGCACGTGTGTTATTAATATAGATGGGTGGGCTCGGTTCCCCGATATCCGAACCCACCCAAACTTTGCCTATCCGAGTATCGAGCCGAACACGCTCGGTACTCTCCCGCCCGTTCGGTATTGAAATCGAGGCAAAACGTCATTGTGACGTATTCGTATTTCTGAGCTCGGTTCTCGCGAGATTTGAAAAGCATAAATACACGCCTCCACAGAAATCCATCGCCATTTGACAGAGGGAGAGAGCAGGGTTAGGTCACAGGCTATATTAGCGCAGGGACAGAGAAATAATTGTACACATTATTGTTTCAATTCTATTCTATACAATTCTAATATTAATACCAATTGTATTAGCAATTGTTAGAGCAGTAAGAGAGGAGGATAGAGAAGGCTTTTTTTTTTTCAATTTTTGGCACTACAAGTGCTTTGGGTTGTCTCATATTCCCCAGTGTTTTACAGTAATTTTTCTGGCTGTCAAAAGTCATATTTGTCAGCAGTATCTAAAACAATATTTTGCACTCCAAGTGCTTTTGGGGTGTCCCATATTTCCCAGTGTTTTACAGTAATTTTTCTGGCTGTCAAAAAAAGTTATATTTGTCAGCAGTATCTATATAAGACAATATTTTGCACTACAAGTGATTTGGGGCGTCCAATATTCCCCAGTGTTTTACACTAATTATTCTGGCTGTCAAAAAAAGTCATATTTGTCAGTAGTATCTATCTAATACAATATTTTGCACTAGAAGTGGTTTGGGCTCATTAAAATGGATTCAAAGCAGTCCACATATGAGCAGAATCAGCAAGCAGGTGCTGGCACCAGTCCTGATGGTAGTGTTCCCAGTACGTCATCTGATAAAGCCTCTGTAAAAGCACTGGGTGTCTTGGGAAAGCTACTTTTTTCCGACAAGTAGTTGCTAGAGAAACTGAAGGAGAAGACGTCATTACAAGATGTTGATAGTTCTTGAATCCTGGCGAAGCGAATTAAGTAGTTAATCTACAATTAAAATATAGTTAGCTCATTTACTTTGTTTGATTTCATCCGTTAAATTTCTGTAGCTCCTTCTCAAAATGTATAATTAAGACAATCACTTGACTCAAGCTAACCGTGTCTACACTCTCTTCACAGGTGACTACTTCGCTGGACTAAAGTACATTCCCCTCAAATGCTAGTCTTCTTGCAGCTGCTGCATTCTCTTACATGGTGTTGCAGAATCCTGAAAATGACCCTAAATTTTTTGGGACACAAACAGCATCTCCTGCATGTCTTTGTCATTTTTTAAAAGTTCTGTAACACCAAGTTGATTGTGTGAGCAAAACAGGAAATGTTATGGAATTCCTCCTGCTGTAATGCTTGAACAATATTGGTGTCGTTATCAGAAATGACATATCCTCAGGAGAGTCCAAGCAGGATTAGCCATGTTGCAATGACATCCCTTACTTTTTGTAACAGATTGTCAGCTGTATGGTTGTTACTGAAGCCGCTGATACACAGAGTAGCCTACTTCTGAAAAATGTGACGTACTTGGGTACATGCTGCTGCTGTTCCTGCTGGTGAAGGCAAATCACCAACCCAGTGGGCTGTCACAGTCATATAATCTTTAGTTTGCCCAGTTCCGCTTGTCCACATATCTGTGGTTAAGTGTACAGTGGGTAGAATGCCATTTTGTATCCCAATAATTACATTTTTATGAACCTTCTGGTAGAGGTGAGGAATAGCTTTTCTAGTAAAATGGTGTTGAGATGGAATTTGGTAACGGGGACAGAAGACCTCAAGTAACTGTCTAAACCCAGCTGCATTAATAGTGGACATTGGACACAGATCTAATACTAGCATAGTCCCCATGGCGTCTGTGATCCGCTTTGCGACTGGGTGACAGCTTTTATACTTGCTTCCTCTTGCAAACGATTGTTTAACAGTCAATTGTTGCTTCTGGGGATATTGATGATGAAGGTGTTGGGGGTGTAGATTGCAGGTGCTGGGATCTAGCTGAGAGAAGGGAGGCAGATGATGCTGGACTGCTTGTTGTTATTTTTTTAACATAAGTTTCTGATTTTCCCAACAGCTTTCCATGAATTTGCTTCAAATGCTGTAACATGGATGAGGATCCTAGATGGTTAAGGTCCCTACCTCTACTGACTGTGGCTTTACAAACGCTACAAATGGCTAGACAACTGTTGTCAGGATTTGTGTTAAAATAATTCCACTCTTAAGAGGTGGATTTTTGGTCTTATGCCCAGGCATGGCAATGGCCTTTTTCTTATCACTGGCAAGAACTGCTGCAAAATTTGTTTGAAAGTGTATGAAAATAATATTGTGACCTATGAGGTGGTCAAAATTGAATGGAAATGACTGGAAATTAGTGTTAGAGAGGTTAGTAATAATGTAGGTACAAAATAATACCGAAATTATGTTATTTTAGCGCAAAAAAAATGGAATTATTTAAAAAAATAGCAAACCAAAACCAAAACCAAAACACGCAAGGGCGGTTTTACCAAAACAAAAACACAAAGGTAATCCAGATCTAAAACCAAAACCAAAACACGGGGGTCAGTGAGCATCTCTAATTTTAACAGATTTTATTTTACTTTTTTCACTGTTTTTATTTAAATATTTCGCCTATAATCCCTAAATAAAGGCTTCAGCCCCGATATATGTATATAGGTGTTTTAACCTGACATGTCAGTGGACTGGAGTGCTCTTGCTTTCCAACTCTTTTGTCTCCTTTCATCCAATTTGCATTGTTCCCGTTGGTGGTGCACCCCCTCATTAGACAATATGATATACTTAAGTGAAATTTAACACTTGTATTTTTTGGCATATCATTAATTAATGAGGATATTTCCGATTCCTTATGCGAGGACGTCTTCTTTACCTTGTGTAACCAACACAAATTTTTATTGCAAACATTATTTAGATCTTAGAACATTACTTAGTGTCATCTTTCTGTCTGACTGTGTCCTAGTATAATAACAGAAGAATGCACCACAATCACAGTGTCTGCAAATACTAAACATACCCCAGCCAGATGGGTGAAAGTTTCAGCTTGGGGTGTAACTAATAGGGGGCACATAAGAAAAAATTCAGGCCCTGGTGCAGCAACTGCCCCAGTACTTTGTACCTGCCCCCGGCACCCTTAGTAAGTAGGATTAAAGGGGCCACATAGCAACAATATGATCATCTCCTCACTTCCCCACACAGCTCTGTTCTCTAATGGGCAGGTGTGTCGGATGAGGCAACTTTGGGGCCCATATATCAAGACTAAAAACATGTGAAAACAGCTGTTTCCGAATGGTTCTGCCAAATTTAGGCCACAGCATCACCGCTGCGATAAGCAAGTGCTGAAAGAAATGTCAATGAGCGCAGTCATCGCTGGAATAGCTTATTATCAGGTGCGCTGTCTCAGCATTTAATGGTGATTTGCTCCATTAAGTCATCTGACAGATGTTACTTAAAGGGGCAAAAATTCAAACAATGTTAAATTGGCCCCATTGTGCTTATATCCTGTTTTCCTGTACATAGTATGTAAATTCCTGACACATTAATTAATCCCCCAAATCATCAATTAATTCCAATTATATTCATTAATCCTCCTCAATCGTTACCTTTCTCTGCCTAATAAAAAAATAAAAAACAACCTTAGTCATAATGAACTACCTTATAATCATTAACCCCTTGACCCTCACTCCATTATCAGACCCAAACATCATAACCAACTCCCTCATACTTACAACCCATTCACCCTCATCATAAGCCCCACTCACTCTGGCTGCTGCTAATCCATGTGATTCATAGGGGCCTATTAATCAGTAGGAGAAAACCCCTAGGGGGTATATTTACTAAACTGCAGGTTTGAAAAAGTGGAGATGTTGCCTATAGCAACCAATCAGATTCTAGTTATCATTTTGTAGAATGTACTAAATAAATGATAACCAGAATCTGATTGGTTGCTATAGGCAACATCTCCACTTTTTTAAACCCGCAGTATATTTACTCCCTAGAGTGAGTAAAAATAGTTTTCGTGGATTTAGGTATTTTTCCAGTTTATCAAAGCCCCTGTCTATCCTTGCAGTAGCCTTTGCTAGTATGGTATATACAAACATGTCAATGGGCCTGATTCATTAAGGATCTTAAATGAAGAGGATCCTTATTTCAGTCTCCTGGACAAAACCATGTTACATTGAAAGGGGTGCAAATTAGTGTTCTATTTTGCACATAAGTTAAATGCTGCCTGTTTTTTCATGTAGCACACAAATACTTTATAGCTTATTTGTACACTGAAATTTAAAGTTGATATGTGTGTGCTACATGAAATAACAGTCAGTATTTAACTTATGTGCAAAACGGAACAGTCATTTGCGCCCCTTGCATTGTAACATGGTTTTGTCCAGGAGACTGAAATAAGGATCCTCTTCATTTAAGATCCTTAATGAATCAGGCCCATTTAACAAACCAAAGCAATGAAAAGATATATTTTTTCTCACAAGTTACAGTACTGTGCATTAATATGTCATGACTAGGAGTGTGTCTATAAATTTGAAATGAAAAACTGGGACACATATTTACTCAAAAAAAAGTCCAAAAATGCCAAAAAAGAGTGCAACTTATACTTCATCTTATGCCCCATATCAGGTAAATAGAAGAACCTCCAGCCAACTGGATGCATAAGTAATCATCTTAGTTATGGCTAAATACACATTGTAACTTATATTCCTGGTAAAGAGGTGCCACATTTTCCTACCATAACATGATGCATGTCTATTTATCATAAGGACTGGTCTTGTAAACTCTTCATGGAGTTTGCAGTTATTATTAGTCCTTGACATTATTATTGATAATAGTAATATTATTGTGTAGTGATGACATTTGCATAACTTATAAATCACACATTACTGACCCCCCACTTATGGTAACTGTGAGCTGATGGCCAAACACACAGCTGCCTGCTAAGACTTCATGTCCCGTCGTCCTCTGCGCCCCACGTGACACCCCATGTGACCAGCGTGGTGGTACTCCAGTGATATAGGCAAGTACATAGATCTATTTTTTTTTTTTTCATTTTAAAGTTTTATTTTTGCAAAGTCACATAAACAAGAGGTAACAGCTGACATCGTGAATGCACAAACTGAAGATAACAAGAAAATCACACAGGGTCTACGACCAGCGCAGATCAATAAATTCTACCTCAGCCGGAATTTTAAATATAAGGAAAAAGAGTGACCCAAAGTTTTCGTACAGAGAGGAGAGAAGAAGAGGAGGTAAGAGAAAAGAGAGAGAAAAAGAATACGAAGAGGAAAAAGAAGAAAGAAAAAGAAGGAAGAGAAGTGACTAAATCCATTGTGAGAGATAGGAAAAGCTCTGGAAAGGAGGAGAAAAAAAGTGTAATAATACTGAGTTATGTGAAGGGTGGACACGTCTGAAAAAAGGATAGCCACGGATCACAAACCTTGACGAAGGCTCTCGAGGAGTTGCAGATAATACTGGTCATAAATTCCATCCGCTGGGTCTGCCAAACTCTATTATGGACTTCGTCAAGGTTTGTGAATTAAATCAATAGTTAAATGAACACACAGGAAAAAAACAACTATTCAATTAATGTCACCTATTAATAAAATAGTCATTAATGACAAAACATTAAATAAAAAAGGATTTTTTTTCAATGAAATAGTTTTATTAGCATGTTATGAATGTCTACTGTACATAAAATACATTTTCAGAATTGCAAACCCATGTATTCGCATATATACTTATTCATCATCACTATTAATCAGCACTTAGTCTAGACCTGTAGCAGGAGCAAGACATACGGCTAAAAACAAGTACTTGAGAGATGCCCAGAGGTGGAATCTGACTCTGCTGCGTGTGCTCACGATTGGCACGTCCTTACTGTACACTGACTATGGCCAAATGCCCCTTCCTGTTCCCTCCCTGAAATCCTAGGCTGTAGAGTAAGTGTCCTTTGCCATCTAAGATGAATTGAACGTGGCTGCGTTCTGTGATATGTGGTCCGGTTCTGTGCATGCACAGTGTGATCGTGCGGATGATGGACACATAATCACAGCTTACGTCCCTTGATGAATTAGGCCGTGTCTCTAGACATTTAAAAATAAATCATGATAGCAATACCTCTGGTTTGCAAATGAATATGTTAAGCCAACCACAGGGGGTGGATTTAGTTTCAGAAATCTCTGGATAAAAGAATCCTATCGGATCCTTATGTCTCCAACCCTCCAACCTAAAGGATTGATTTAAACCACTGAGATGTGTTTGAGACGCTGCAAACCCAGCAAAGCATTTTAACCAGCTGACTGTCATCTTCTCTGGGGAACTACACCGACACTTCTATATAAAGATTGGAGGAACCTGTGAAAGTTCTGTTTTCAAGCTTACATCACATCAGCCAAGAACTTCCAGACTAAGGGTAATTCCTATATGGGGCCTTATATTTAGGATTGCCATTTATATTACCACAAAGGCCAGATGACTATAGCTATCCAGTTTTACTAATAACAAGCAGTGCAAGTTTATGATTAGCTGTTTCTCTTTAGGTAAAATCAGTATTTTATTAATTGTTTTATTTTAATTGTCTTGACATTATATGTCTTTGCATTACATTACATTTGTGGTATTTGGATAATATATATTTTTCTAACTAAAAGAACAAACAGGCAAACTGCTCCTATTTTAATTAATTCTTTAATTTGCTAGCAGGCTTTGTATATCTTCTCGAGCAGCAGCTAATCAGTTGTCTCTGCTATCTGATTCGGTTTGATTAGAGCCTAAATTTATCTTTCTACATTTGTGCAACAACATAAGGCTACTTATATTATTAAGACTAGTTTGCATGTAAAGCTATCAAACAGTTATAAATCTTATACTTCTCCTACACTAACTTCCATAGTGTGACAGGTTAATAGAGAGTGTCCTAATAAGGAGTGATGTCATCACGGGTGCAGGACATTTACCTGTGTTTATAAGAATCGGCCAATAAGCAAGAGTTGCCAGATTATTGTGTCCCTTGGATCAGTGTTTGGTGGTTCATGGACTTCTGCTATTGTTCACAAGACCTCTGCTGTGTACTTGGCTATGGTTTATTTAATCCTGGGTACCAAACCCTGGCTTTGAACTGTGACTGCTGCTATACTGCTATCTGTGAATTAAACATTGTCTGTGAATTTGACTGCTAATTATTCATCATTTCAAATCATGGACTTTGACTGATAGCTTAAATTATTTTCCTCCATATCTCCTGAGAAGCTGACCTGAGTTTGCATTCTGACCAGTGCTTATTCCTACTTGCGAATCGGATACTAGCCATTGTGACAGCAGTGGTTTCCACTCTTTCTTCCATAATTGCTTTCACATGGGCACTTTAATCATTACCATGCTGTGTGGTGCACCTCTCCCTCCTCTCCTCCCTGCCTCAAAATCTTTGATAACCACTGCGGTGGTCAGCACTGTTCCATATTTAAGCAGTGCTACATAATAAAATGTAATGCTAAAAAAAAAATGCAGTGCTGGGGCTTTATGTACAGATGACATTACCTAAGAATGTGAAAGTCATTCATTAAAAACAATTTCTCCAGGTTACCACTAATGTAGAGAGGCAAGGAGCATGGCGTTCCTATGCAAAAGCAGAAACCAGCATCAGGCTATGGCTGCACACACTAATGGGGCCTCCTGCTATAATATTATAGCTGCCCCAGCCTGGTCAGCACAGAGCTGAATTCACTAGGAGAAGGGAGATTTTGTGTATACCATCAAGATGATACACTCGGGATACATTCAGTCTAGATTTGTACAGACCTAGCAAGGTGTGGAGTCTAACAGCCCCCTGGTTTTCACCAAAAACCACTGCAAGGTGGGATGGACATGGCTGCAAGGGAACTGCAGGTTGCGGCCCTTGGTTTGGCCCCTAGACGTGAGTGGGACAGGTGAAAATGGTAGGTAGTAGACGACAACCTTTGGCTGAGCAGGCGAGAGGTCTGGACTCAAGCCGGTTCGGTACACGGGTCAGATGGCAGCGGTACACGGGGCTAAGCAGTAGAGTAGTCTGGTCACAAGCCGGTTCAGTACACAGGTCAGATGGCATCGGTACACAGGATTAAACAGGAGTGTAGCCTGGTCACAAGCCAATTTGGTACACGGGTCAGATGGCAGCAGTACACAGGGGAATACACAGAAGCAGCTAACCAAGGAGCCAAGACTGGAACACTAGATAATCAGCCAAACAACGCGCTGGAAACACAATGGCAGAGTTAGGAGGAGTAACCTGTTGATCTGACACAGGTACAATGTCAGATCCTCCTTTTATTTCAAACTCCCCGCCACAAGGTCACATGATGTGTTCCGACAGGGAGTCACGTGACCTCGCCGAAAGTGCAGCTGACAGCGCTGGATCGAGGATAGGTACACAAGAGCATTTATGGAACTATATGTTTAAACATATATTCCTTTAAATAAAAACTCACCTTAAGGCCTTTCAAGCTAATTTAAAATGGAAACTTATTTCTGAAATATTTCATAGGAAATCTTCATTCATTCATGATGTAATCTCAAAGGAAATAGATAAATGCAAAGGCACGTTATCTAAATGTCATAGATATGAATCAACCTACCTATGTTTAGTGAATGAAGCCAGAGAAGTCATATGCATCCTTGTAATGTTGTTAGGGATCTAATGTCTCTGTGCTCCAGCTGCACAATACAATGTAGTACAATTGTACAGTGTTATCTACCTTAGTGTAGTGATATGGCATGTGGATGATGCATTAGCCATACCTATTGTATTTGAGAGCTAAATTATATTGAAATGAATGGAGCCTGAAAAGCCTAATTCATGTACCACATATGTATCAATTTGCTGTACACATCCATATGCTAGCACCAAGAATGCAGTGTAGCACAATATTCCAATTTTTTGTTTACTCAAATGCACTACTACTTTATCTGATAGCAAAATGACATTAAACCTAATGGAGTCAGAAAAGCATTATGCATCTACCTGTGTAGTGTGGTTTTGCATATGGCATTTTGACTCCAGATGCAAAAAACTGTGTAGTACAATATTACTAGTAGTATAGATTGCTGTTATGTTATGTGCATAATGTATTTTCCATACCCACTGTATGTGATAGCTAAATGACACTGAAATGAATGGAGTCAGTTAAGCCTTGTGCATCAAAATCTCAGATTTAACTTTTTTTCTGATACAGTTTATATAGTGACCCATAGTTTGGTTGTGTCCCGGCTGTGGAGTCCAGTGTGTGTATTTTGGACAAACATCACAAAGTGACACACAATCCCAATGTGGAGAGGAATGCTATAAAATCATTAAAATCTAACAAAAATATCATCATTAAACCAGCAGATAAAGGAGGAGCTGTAGTAATTATGAACACATCAGATTACATTCAGCCCACAGACAGCTCTCGGATGAAAAAATACTACACTCTGATTATGGAAGATCCCACCAAACAATACACAGAAGAACTTATAAAGATCATAAATGGTTTCAACACTGTATCATCCTCTCTACTGGACCTTTTACCGGACAACCCCAGAATGGGTACCTTCTACATGTTACCCAAAATACATAAAGAAGGCAATCCAGGGAGACCAATAATTTCTGGTATCGGGACCTTAACGGAAAATATTTCTGGCTGGATAGAGAATGTTCTTAAACCCTTGGTGAGATGATCACTCAGCTATATCCAGAATACCACGGACATTCTCTGCAAACTTTCAGCCCTGGGTCTAGTACCAGAAGGCTCAATACTGGCAACTATGGATGTGGAGTCTCTGTACTTTAACATACCCCGCAAGGATGGCATAGCCAGATACTAACACTATCTTCAAAGTCTATCATAAACCTGCAGGCCACCCAGCATATCTGAGATGGAACAGCTTTCACCCAGAACACATAAAGAAGTCCATCATTTACAGCCAAGCTCTGAGATACATTTGGATTTGTTCAGATAGTGAAAACAGAAAACAACACCTGCTATCACTGAGAAATACATTCCTACAATAAGGATACTATCCAGTAGTTATAGATGAACAGATCCACAGAGCCACAAGGATGCCAAGGAGCAGCGTCCAGGATTACAAAGGAGGTTAACAGCAGGGTGCCCCTAGTGGTCACTTGCAATCCCCACATGAACATCTTGGGGAAAATTGCTGCTGACCTTCAACCCAAATTTCAGAAAGACAATAGACTGAAGGAAATATTCCCAGATATACCTCTCTTTCATACAAACAGCCTCCCAACTTAAGAAATCTCCTCGTTAGAAGTGCCCTGTCATCACCATCAGAGGCTGGCACCTTCCTTTGCAGAAACAAAAAATACAAAACCTCCACCCATGTCCCACCAACAAACACAGTCCACATACCCAACACATAATGGGACTATAAAACCACTGACACATTCTCATGTACATCCTCCAATGTGGTGTACATGATACAGTGTATAAGGTGCCCTGAGGGAATTTACATTGGAGAGACCAAGCACAAACTGCAATCCAGGATGAATCTACAGACACACAATAAAGAAGACTCTGGACACCCCCGTGGCTTAATACTTCTCTGGACCAGGACACAGTATGACAGATTTAAAAGTCCTAATACTGAAAGGTCTTTTATAAAATGACAGGGAAAGAATAATATGGGAATTAAAGCTGATAAGAACATTCCAGTCATTGACGAAAGGACTCAATCTAACACCTGGATTTATGACCCACTATATAGACACACTTCACACCCCTCAGCAGAGTGCAGACCTCTGAACTTGTATTACTTTTACTTTTCCATCCATAACGAAAACCTCCTTTCTATTACTTTAGCTTTTCTTAATGATGTACCCCCCCCCCTGTACAAATTTCTTGATGTAACAGTTCTTAAATGTTGTGCATTTTTCCTCAATCATTCATTTGTAAACGTGCCTGATGAAGGGGTTTTTATATTATATTATGGTGACCATTCCTCTATGCAGTCCAGGTACATTTTTTGGTGCGATTCAGACCAGTTCAGGGTTTTTAAAATTATATTGTGGTGACAACTCCTCTAAGCAGTCCAGGTACATTTTTTGGTGCGATTCAGACCAGTTCAGGGTTTTTAAATTATATTGTGGTGACCACTCCTCTACGCAGTCCAGGTACATTTTTTGGTGCGATTCAGACCAGTTCAGGGTTTTTAAATTATATTGTGGTGACCACTCCTCTACGCAGTACAGGTACATTTTTTGGTGCGATTCAGACCAGTTCAAGGTTTTTAAATTATATTGTGGTGATCACTCCTCTACGGAGTCCAGGTGCATTTTTTGGTGCGATTCAGACCAGTTCAGGGTTTTTAAATTATATTGTAGTGACCACTCCTCTACGCAGTCCTGGTACATTTTTTGGTGCGAATCCTACAAGTTCAGGGTTTTTAATTTATATTGTGGAGACCCACTCTTCTACGCAGTCCAGGTACATTATTCGGTGCGATTCATACCAGTTGATGGTTTTCTTATTATATATATTGTGGTGACCCACTCCTCTACGCAGTCCAGATACATTTATTGGTGCGAATCATACAAGTTCAGGGTTTTTAATATATATTGTGGTGACCCACTCCTCTCCGCAGTCCAGGTACATTTATTGGTGCGAATCATACAAGTTCAGGGTTTTTAATATATATTGTGGTGACCCACTCCTCTACGCAGTCCAGGTACATTTATTAGTGCGAATCATACCAGTTGATGGTTTTCTTATTATATATATTGTGGTGACCCACTCCTCTACGCAGTCCAGGTACATTTATTGCTGCGAATCATACAAGTTGATGGTTTTCTTATTATATATATTGTGGTGACCCACTCCTCTACGCAGTCCAGGTACATTTATTGGTGCGAATCATACAAGTTGATGGTTTTCTTATTATATATATTGTGGTGACCCACTCTTCTACGCAGTCCAGAAAGATACCTCGTTGCAACGTTTTGGACTAATAACTATATTTTGAGGTGTTCAGAATACACTGTAAATTAGTGGAAATGCTTGTTATTGAATGTTATTGAGGTTAATAATAGCGTAGGAGTGAAAATAAGCCCAAAAACTTGATTTTTAAACTTTTTATGTTTTTTTCAAAAAAAATCCGAATCCAAAACCTTAAATCCGAACCGAGACGTTTCGTCAAGTGTTTTGCGAGACAAATCCGAACCCTAAAAATAATGAAAATCTGGATCCAAAACACAAAACACGAGACCTCAAAAGTCGCCGGTGCACATCCCTACTAAAAACACTGAAGCTTCAACCTTTGTGAAAACCAATAGTTGTATCGTTCTTAAAACTTTTTCCCATGATTGTAGTATTTTAGGAAAAGAAATGTGCAAGGGAATCAGGAGGGTAATAACTGGAGAATCAAATGCATATAATTAAATATAGCTTAGTAAATCTCATAGTATATCTTATACTTCACATTATAAGTATACTGTATGTAATTTATCTAAAATAACTTTTAGATTAGTGCATAGCCAGCTAGGATCGTTAGTAGTCCACTTTCACTTCACATTCAAAGTTTGAAATTATCTTTAAGTCGCTATCCTGTGAATATTTATTTACTGTTTACTTGGCCAGGACTTTATTATGATTCACACAGTTATCTTTGACTAAAGTACACTATATGGACAGACGTATTTGGCCACACCTGTTGGCAATTGAGGTGCTTCAATCAGACTTGATGTCAGAGGTGTATAAAATCAAGCACCTAGCCATGCAGTCTCTATTTGCAAACATTTGTGATACAAAATGGGTTGTTCTAAAGAACTCAGTGACTTCAAGTGTGGTACTGTGATAGGATGTCAACTTTGCAATAAGACGATTCTTGAAATTTCATCCCTGCTGGACATTCCACAGTCAACTATAAGTGTTATTATTAGAAAGTGGAAGTGTTTAGGAACAACAGTAAATCTTTATGTCACATTTGCTCCCTCCCCCCGCAGCTCACACTGCCCCATCACACCTCACTGCTCATCCCACAACTCCCTCCCTTCCACCACAGCTCACACTGCCCCTTCACACCTCACTGCTCATCCCACAACTCCCTCCCTTCCACCACAGCTCACACTGCCCCATCACACCTCACTGCTCATCCCACAACTCCCTCCCTCCCCCCGCAGCTCACACTGCCCCATCACACCTCACTGCTCATCCCACAACTCCCTCCCTTCCACCACAGCTCACACTGCCCCATCACACCTCACTGCTCATCCTACAACTCCCTCCCTCCCCCCGCAGCTCACACTGCCCCATCACACCTCACTGCTCATCCCACAACTCCCTCCCTCCCCCCGCAGCTCACACTGCCCCATCACACCTCACTGCTCATCCCACAACTCCCTCCCTTCCACCACAGCTCACACTGCCCCATCACACCTCACTGCTCATCCTACAACTCCCTCCCTCCCCCCGCAGCTCACACTGCCCCATCACACCTCACTGCTCATCCCACAACTCCCTCCCTTCCACCACAGCTCACACTGCCCCATCACACCTCACTGCTCATCCCACAACTCCCTCCCTTCCACCACAGCTCACACTGCCCCATCACACCTCACTGCTCATCCCACAACTCCCTCCCTTCCACCACAGCTCACACTGCCCCATCACACCTCACTGCTCATCCCACAACTCCCTCCCTCCCCCCGCAGCTCACACTGCCCCATCACACCTCACTGCTCATCCCACAACTCCCTCCCTTCCACCACAGCTCACACTGCCCCATCACACCTCACTGCTCATCCCACAACTCCCTCCCTTCCACCACAGCTCACACTGCCCCATCACACCTCACTGCTCATCCCACAACTCCCTCCCTCCCCCCGCAGCTCACACTGCCCCATCACACCTCACTGCTCATCCCACAACTCCCTCCCTTCCACCACAGCTCACACTGCCCCATCACACCTCACTGCTCATCCCACAACTCCCTCCCTTCCACCACAGCTCACACTGCCCCTTCACACCTCAAACTGCTCATCCCACAACTCCCTCCCTCCCCCCGCAGCTCACACTGCCCCATCACACCTCACTGCTCATCCCACAACTCCCTCCCTTCCACCACAGCTCACACTGCCCCATCACACCTCACTGCTCATCCCACAACTCCCTCCCTTCCACCACAGCTCACACTGCCCCATCACACCTCACTGCTCATCCCACAACTCCCTCCCTTCCACCACAGCTCACACTGCCCCATCACACCTCACTGCTCATCCCACAACTCCCTCCCTTCCACCACAGCTCACACTGCCCCATCACACCTCACTGCTCATCCCACAACTCCCTCCCTCCCCCCGCAGCTCACACTGCCCCATCACACCTCACTGCTCATCCCACAACTCCCTCCCTCCCCCCGCAGCTCACACTGCCCCATCACACCTCACTGCTCATCCCACAACTCCCTCCCTTCCACCACAGCTCACACTGCCCCATCACACCTCACTGCTCATCCCACAACTCCCTCCCTCCCCCCGCAGCTCACACTGCCCCATCACACCTCACTGCTCATCCCACAACTCCCTCCCTTCCACCACAGCTCACACTGCCCCATCACACCTCACTGCTCATCCCACAACTCCCTCCCTCCCCCCGCAGCTCACACTGCCCCATCACACCTCACTGCTCATCCCACAACTCCCTCCCTTCCACCACAGCTCACACTGCCCCATCACACCTCACTGCTCATCCCACAACTCCCTCCCTCCCCCCGCAGCTCACACTGCCCCATCACACCTCACTGCTCATCCCACAACTCCCTCCCTCCCCCCGCAGCTCACACTGCCCCATCACACCTCACTGCTCATCCCACAACTCCCTCCCTTCCACCACAGCTCACACTGCCCCATCACACCTCACTGCTCATCCCACAACTCCCTCCCTCCCCCCGCAGCTCACACTGCCCCATCACACCTCACTGCTCATCCCACAACTCCCTCCCTTCCACCACAGCTCACACTGCCCCATCACACCTCACTGCTCATCCCACAACTCCCTCCCTTCCACCACAGCTCACACTGCCCCATCACACCTCACTGCTCATCCCACAACTCCCTCCCTTCCACCACAGCTCACACTGCCCCATCACACCTCACTGCTCATCCCACAACTCCCTCCCTTCCACCACAGCTCACACTGCCCCTTCACACCTCAAACTGCTCCCCTCATACTCTTGATGTTTTCCAGCACCCCAATTAATTTCTCCCACTACCATAATTTATCCCAGCACCTCAATTGCCTCCCCCCCCACACACACACACATGCCCTAATTCTACCTCAGCAATCACACACGCGCACACACACACACTTTCAGTAATTCAGGGATGTCAAATTCGCAGCCCACCGGCTGCATGTGGCCCAAACCCCTATTTTTTGTGACCCAACAGAGCCACCTGCCCAGATAATAGTTACCTGATATGGCAGCGTCCGGCACCTTCTTCCCTCCACCCTTCGCACTGAATGTCGGGCGTGATTACATAATTTTCAGTGAGAAACGTACAGAGAGGAACCGTGACGGACAAGACAGAAGAGACAGAAGAGAAGAAAGAAGGCAATCGAAAGGTAAGTGATGAAGAGCAAAAGCATCATGACGGAGGAGACAAGTGAAGGGGTGCAAAAGCAGCATAATGGAGAGCACAGTATGAAACGGGAGACAGATGATGGAGAGCAAAAGCAGCATGTAGGGCACAGTATGAAACGGGAGACAGATGATAGGGAGCAAAAGCAGCATAATGGAGGGCACACTATGAAACTGGAGAAAGATGAAGGGGAGCAAAAGCAGCATGAAGGGCATGGTGTGAAACAGGGGTAACAGATGAAGGACGCAGTGTGATGATAAAGGGGGTGAGAAAATTGCATATGAGACTTTCTCTTTTTCTTGTGGCCCACACAATCTTAGACTTAATTTGGCCCAATTGAGGTTTTGAGTTTGACTGCCCTACTGAACCTCCGTCAGATCACTCCACTTTCCTCTAAGGAACAAACAGAAGTTGAGACCCGTGCCTACCAGAAAGGACTGTCTGAGGCTACGGCAAGGAGCAGAGACACTCACTCAACCCCGCATGCCGCCACCTCGTTTTGTTCTTGCCAAGGGCGCGGGACTACGAGTATTTGTGACCGGGAACAGTCCCACCTCAAATATTCTACTCACCCCTTGGTGAGGGCCTCACCAGAAGTAGGAATCAAGAGAGCTATACTCACCCGGAAACTCCAACTTCCGGTCCCTGCTCTGCCGCTCCTCTCCGCCAGAATACAACACGGCCTACCTCTACTCTACAGGTGAGGTTAGAACCCACACAACTGGCACTAGTTAACAACAGGCCTCCTGACCCTACAACAACTAATGGTCGGGTAACGCAACTTCGCCAGATATTGGGTGTGCTGTACTACCTAAATCTCCTCCTTACCTTCTTGAATGTAATTGTGGAAAAAATATGTAGGAGAAACTAAGAGACCATTGCAAGTGTACATATTTGAACATTTGAGTATTATTTGACATAAGGTTAAAAATCACAGTATCCCCAGACATTTCTCTAAATGTCATAATGCAGATCCTGGATCTTTACGGTTTAAGGCAATAGAACACGTAACGGTTGTGAAAAGAGGGGGAGACCATCTTTTCAAATTAGTACAAAGGGAAACATATTGGATATATACTTTAAATACCTTTGTCCCCTCTGGATTGAATGAGGGATGCAAAATTACCCCTTTCCTGTGATGATACTGTATCATTCAATATGAAGGATAAACAATGCCTTGTCCATATTAGCAAATTGGAAACAATATGTGGATTTATGTGAAGTGATAGATCTTATAAAAGTACAACATTGTAACAGGACAAGTAGTACGCTTCTGTAGCACCTAAAAGTGCAGTATGTATTTCACATTTGGCCGGAAGGAACAGAGCATTGCGGTGTGTCTGTGTTCCGGGTAGAAGGTATATTGTTCAACATGGGTGCTAAGCATACGCTAGAGATGGTCAGTGTACTGCCTAAGGAAGGCCCTATTGGTTCAGCGAGGTTTCTCATGTGTAAGAAATATGGTGCGTATGCAACTGTGTATTGTGACACGTGGGCCTCACTTCTCATTGTATTTCAAATAGCAGTGGACCTCTGTATTATGAATTACTGTTGGGTCCTATGCAGTCCAAGCTACCACTTGTGGCATTAGTGGCAGTTCAGAGTCAGCATTTGAATATAAGTTGTGGTTATAAATTCCATACATCTGGCTCGCTACCTTGACAATGGTTATTACACTCACATAACAGGGTGAAAATGTTATGCTACTGTATATGTTATGTAATGTTTTGTATTATATACAGTATTGTATCTCAAATGACCTTTAGGGCAAATGTGTTTTCCTGTTAAACAACGAGCTAATTAATTAATACAGGTTTGTGTAAATCGTTGCTTTAGTACAGTTTATTGTTAGTATAGTATTTGCTTGGACAGTTTGAGGGATTTCAAAATACTCGTACGGAGACCAGACCCTTTAATGTATCTTTTTCATGAGAAAAGGACAAATATAGGCGCTTTTAAACGGATTTATCAATACTGGGTCACTCTGGCTTTAGTTTTATCTCAGTGTCCCCTTTAAATAAGTTTGACAACTAGCTCCAAGATGTAGAAGGGGGGTTAATTGAGATTTGCTGAAAACTACAATCTGTGCAACTTTCTTGGACGCTTAAACTTAAACAGCCTCGGGAGCCCTGAGACATATTGATCACAATTACATGATCTTGCCGAGCTCGATTCGGATGACTCAATTGCTTTATGTTTCAGGGCATACGAAGCACAGCGAGATACAAGGAAGCTGACTTTCGTTTTGCAGTAACATTATGAAGAAAGAGATTTTTACATTATGTTACTGTTTGTTTCCCTTTGATTTATTACAAGCTTTGTGTCATGGAAACATTTTTTGGAATAATGTGAAGAATTGATAGCTGCAACACGGCTGTTGAGCCAAACCTGTTTGGCTACGTTTACTGATGTTCAGCCAGAAAGTCAAGTAAAATCAATTCTAAAAAGCATGATTCTATTAATTGGGGAAAGGGGTTATTTTTTTATATCAGACCCTTCTTTAAACCAAAAGTACCAATCAATTCATTATCAAAATGATACCTGACATCTTAATGGTCTCATAACATTACAGAACTGACAATGTTAACCAGCCGTAACCAGTCATTACAGAATCCATATCTACGAATATCCTTCACCAGGATTACAAACAGTTATTTCTGGATGTTATTTGTTTGTTTTAATATAAAGATATTTGCAGTCTAGTTCTTAAAAAACTACTTATAAAACATAACTTTCACATATGGTAAAAACTGAGCAAGTACCATATAGTATTTATAGTGGTGCATTTACCAATTTATGCATTTGCAGCAATGAATGACCTGTACAGACCCAAAGGCCGGTACATCACCAACAAAGATAAACTAAGGGCTTATAGGGCCATCCGCTGTCACCTGATACTCCAAATGAACCACAGGCACAATGTGGTCCAATTGCAAAGGTGGCGGAGCAGCCTCAGGAGATGGCAGTCATGGCTCCTGGAGGATTTAAGAGCTGAGATTCAGAGACATGAGTTCTCTATTAATCGCAATTGTTTATATTTAACAAGTTAGCTAACTGTGAGATTTGGCCCATTGCACTGCAATATGGCTGGTAATAGCCCTCATTTTACAAAGTACAAGGCCTTATACAAATATTGTATGTAAGATGTCTGCCTCACCTGTCACTTATTCTGTCATCAATTGTATCCTGTAATAGTGAAGTTTCAGATTCACTAAAAGATTTATACATCTGAAAGTGTTGTAGAGATGGGGTTTTTTAGCCACTCAATTGTCTATGTGTGGAATTGGATATTTCACAATTCAACCTAACATTACCTGCCTGTCTCTATGTAACTGTGAAACTGATAACCTTTAAAAATCAACTGAAGTATCATATTTTTTCCAACAGACTGCATAACCATCCTCTGCCACGTCAATCTTCGGCCGCCAGGAAGTGTGGCTTCTGGCTACTACTGTGTTTAGCATAAGATCATCTTTTGCAGAAAGTTTCAAGCTATATAAGACTTCAGACCTCTGCTGAGCCCTGCAGATGTGTATACAAAGTACACCCATGAAGGTAATATATGTTGCCCGTTCTGTGTATGTATGTTATGTATTTGATATGGTATTCTATTCCTGAGATATATCTATATGCACCAAGACTGACTCTATTTTCATTTAAATTCATTCACTGAGAATATGAGAGAGACAGAACTGGCTTCCACTATGAAGATCTATTTGAGGCATAAACAACGGAGAGCTAACTTCCATCTGCGCATGTACAAGATGAGAAGGTTCCATGCCTCGCTTTGATCTATAGTGACGCTTCCGGATACTATCACATGACTGCCCACGTTTGACGGGATTCGCGGGCGAAATCACATGACCGGACTGCAAGAACTTATAAGGACATTACTTTGGGTTTCCTGTTACCTTGATAAAGAATATTGTATATTCGAAACGCGTTGGATAATCAGGAAGACCGGCTTCTGGACTACCCCACGGATTCAGCTGCTGATTGAGAGCTGATGGACATCGGGTAAACCCACTCCTATTCTCACTCTAAGACGCTATTTGAATCCTATATTGGGGTACGCTCCTAGAAGCACATTAGAACTTGTTGATTGTTTTATAATACTTTTAATAAAAATGGCATTATACTATGATCTTTTCTCTGTACATATATCCCACATCATTGGAGTTCTGTATGGATGATAACGTTGGAGTCACCGCCAGATGGTTGTTTGATGTGCTGTACCCAAAGAAAGTATCCTGTAAGCTTACACCCTGCGGGGGACCCCTCCATGTGGTTATTTATATTAGTTGACCACATAGATCACCATTGGAAGAGGGGTTTTCTCACTGGAAGATATTTCTGACATTTATCCATCTGTTGGGACTGTACTGCTCTATGAGTGTATTATCTTATGTGTTACAGCTATCCATGTATGCTGGCATTCCATTGCATGTGATCCTTCTAGCGCTGTGAGTTACACTTTTCTGTTATAAATTGTCTATTTTTGGGAGTCGGTGGCTCCCTTTGTGTACCTCGGGCTGCTGTTGGGAGATACATCAGCGCTCATTCTTGATTTTGTATCTACAAAATGACCTAAGTTTGCTAATCTTTTTCCCTTTTTTTTAAAAGCTCAATAACACAGCCAGATTGGCCGCCCTCCTGCCATGCATTCCTGCATCCCTACCTTGATTCCCGTACCCCTGACCTGGATTTATGCACCCATCACCCAGATGACAATGCCCCATCCCTGCCTTATCTGTTAAAAAAAATATATAAAAAAATACCAAAAAAAAATCAAACAATGTACCTCTGGGAGATAGATTTTCCCATTTTATATTAATCTTCCCATTAATATAGAATTAATTGAAAAATTCTACAGCAGTGGATTTTGGTTTTTTTCCTGTTTGTCTATTTAGTAAAAAAATTGTTCATAACATTGGTGTGTGTATTTTTTTATACAAAATAAATGTGTATTCATGTAAATTTGTACCACAATGAAGGGACATTTTGAACAAAAATCAATCTGTAATATGCATTTGACCCTTTCTAATGGATCTTACCTGCCAGACATTTTTAGTCCTAAGGAAGCTTGTGATGAGGGAAGCTGGGCTCCAAAAATTTTGACATCATCCGCAGTTGCTGTAATGAAAGAGGTAATCGTTTGATTCCCACACGTACTATTATGGGCTCAAAGCCATTATGCCATTGTCATCATACTAGTTAAAAGCCCAAAATGATGGAAAAATATATAAATGTATGATCATGTTGTATCCATTTTTGGTAACAGATATTTTGAAAATAATACGGACCTCAGCTAGGTGGCAGGGCAATATTAGGACTCATAGACACAAATGCTAAAGCACTATTAATTGATCTTATTTTGTCAAAGACATTTTTGACTGTTCATGCTTTCCTTTCATTAAGTGTTCAATAACAGGGGCAGACCTTATTGCCCCCAATTTGGCTTTACCCTTGTACCAGCATGGATTAAATATGTTTTGATGTCTGCTCAGCTGTAATAGCTACTTAGTGTGGCAAAATTCACAAATACTGTTCGTGGGGCCACAGTTATGAGCATTAATATTTGTTTAATTAAAGTTACCAACATCAGGAATGGCGTGGCATTTTGTTCGCTTACTTTGAAATTGTTGACGTGATAGTAGTTCTGGAAAAAATTAAAAACAGATCAAATGGAATTCTATTCAGCGTCTCACTGTCAACTGTCTCTGTGAGGTACCTTAATCAACTACACACTAGTTGATTTATTCAAATAATCTCACAATAATATAGGGACCCAACCAGCACTTGTCACTCACCGGACCGTGAGTGCCTCTTCACTGGTGCGTGGCTCTCCAGTATTCCTGCCAGCACCTATCCTGAACCGTGGCCACCCGCCATCCTGATGGTCTGCGCATGCGCAGTTCCTAAGAACTCTTCTGACCTTTGCTTTTAGTTAATTGGTTGATCAGGCAACGCTCCCTATTTAAAGCACCTGTGTTC
Source organism: Mixophyes fleayi (assembly GCF_038048845.1). Taxonomy (NCBI): domain Eukaryota; kingdom Metazoa; phylum Chordata; class Amphibia; order Anura; family Limnodynastidae; genus Mixophyes; species Mixophyes fleayi. The sequence goes on along the minus strand of NW_027446953.1, from coordinate 1,797,054 downwards.
ATTACCTCGTCGCCTGATCTTGGAGTCTCATTCCCTGTGAGTCTCTGAAGGTGTTCCTGTGTACTTCTCCGTGTCTTCAGCTTCCTGCTGATTCCTGCTCAACTCATTGCCGGTTTCCAGACCGCTTCAAGTCTCCTGTGTTCTACTATGTCTTCAGTTCCCTGCTGATTCCTGCCGGTTTCCAGACCGCTTCAAGTCTCCTGTGTTCTACTATGTCTTCAGCTTCCTGCTGATTCCTGCTCAACTCATTACCGGTTTCCAGACCGCTTCTAACTCCAGTGTTCTACTCGTGTTCGCTATCTCCAGTGATTCCTGCATTGCTCATCATTGTTCTACCCGTGTCAAGTTCTCTGTCTGTGTGCTGACCCGGACCCTGATTACCGCTACCACTCACCTGTGGTTTCTTTACTCGTGCTGGCGTGCAGCCGCTCAGCTGTTCCTGTATCCTCTCGTGGACAGCCTGCTCAACTGAACCGCGGTATGCTTACTTTCTATTGACTGTATTAGTTTACTGCATATCCGCTTGGACTGTTCTCCACTTACCCACGGAATCCTCTATCTCCCTGAGACTGTGTTATTACTCCGCATATCTGCTGGGAAGTTTACCTCTTTGTTCAGTCGTGAGATACATATGCTAATTGACCTTCTGCTATTAGCCTGGATTCCAGTAGTGAATTAGTCTCTGTCAAGCAGCGCCTGCCACACCAACATAGACTTGTGCATATTGTTTGGGATCAAGTTCCTTGTGCTCTCAGTGTCTACATTCTATGTTTCCACTCATCGACACCTGTACCTATCCCCACCTATAGCAGTAGTACAACTTGCTGTACGCAGACCACTGACTCCCAGTTACCTACCTGCACCAGTAACAAGTCCTCTCACTACAAGCAGTGGTACAACTTGCTGTACGCAGACCACTGACTTCCCCGCTACCTACCTGCACCTGGACAAGTTCTCTCACCATAAGCAGTGGTACAACTTGCTATACGCAGACCACTGACTTCCCCGCTACCTACCTGCACCTGGACAAGTCCTTTCACCATAAGCAGTGGTACAACTTGCTATACGCAGACCACTGACTTCCTCGCTACCTATCTGCACCTGGATAAGTCTCTTCACCATAAGCAGTGGTACAACTTGCTGTACGCAGACCACTGACTTCCCTGTTACCTTCCTGCACTTCTTCACATCCATCAAGATCCTCGTGTTCATATCTACCTAATCATAAACCAGATTGCTGCTAGTCATTGACTTTTCTATTTGTATCCTCTCACCATCTGCTGAGTCATATGTTCCGCTAGTCACCCTACTACCAGAGGACCACTGTGTAACCCACACTACTCTGGTAAGATCATCATCTGGTGATATCCTGGGAAAAGACTCCTAGTGCCCGTGACAGCACTATTTATCTATCAAATGAAGAATAGAATGAGCATAAAAATACTTATATTCAATGATGAGTGGGACAGATGTCGTTCACAACTCTTCCATGTCAAAAGCAGACGTATATATGGGGGAAAAAAATAAACACAAAATAGTGCAATTCTAGGTGTACATTAAGGTGGTCTAATAAAATAATTAATAATAATGCAGAAAGTTATTTTATCTTGAATTCCACATGTCAGTCATCACCACTCTTCCCCTTATGTGCAAGCAGTTACACAAAACCTCACTTGTGTTGATTCATAAACATGTACATTGTCTCGAAAGCCATCCAACGTATACTTCTTCCACAGGAAACCTACTTACAGGATAGTTTCTTGAAACTTCCATATAACATGAATTAAGAAGATTATTCAATCCTGGTAAAAAAAAACAGAGGCCCACAAATGGATGTATATTCACAATGTTCCAATAATTACATGTAAAAATATTGATAAAATAATGCTTTATTCATATACTAGATAAATCATAAAATTCTGAACAATTTCTGATAAAAAATGACTGAGAGATGCAGACACTATACAATAGTCATAGGTAACCATGCGTGTGATATATAAGCCAGGATATTTCACCTCTTCTAACCCATGTAGATGTTATATTCCATGGAGGGTAGTCCTTCTCTCACAAGGTACACTTTCCAATATGGTTCAGTACTTCCAAGGGATCATTTTCAAGGTAGTGACTAGCTTGGAAGGATTGAAACACGTGTGGGAAATTATACCTTGTGTGAGAAGTACTACACTCAATATATTTATATCGCCATAAATCAATCCATTTTTACAGACAAAATTTAAAATAAAATTAAATTAAAAAATATTGTGCCCCCCAAAACACCTTAACCATTTGCAGTGCTACCAGTCTAGATAGGAACTAGCAAAAAATGGGGTTCAAGCAGCATGAGTTCAACCCAGTTTCACTATTGCCAGCACTAGGACACTAGGCTTTGCCTGCCTGGGCTGGTGCTATTATACAAGGAAATCCCTTTGCATTGGTTCCCCCTGCCATAATGGCAATCAACCCCAGAGCAGTCAGCACCAGGGATCCAGGAGTTGCCAGTATGCAAAGTCAACCCATGCAAATAGGGATGAGATAGGGTTTCAACACATATGACATTATCACCAAGCTGCAGCAGTTATTTTCACTCTTTACTTGTTATGGTTTTCAGAGCTTTTGACTACCAAAACTCTTCAACATTTGGTTTTGTGCACTTACATAGAAGTAGATCCAAAAGATTCGATTTCTTTAGTGCTCTTACTGAGCCTTCCTTTTCTTTGTTATATTAGGAGTCCATTTCATCATTTTTTTGGGGCGATTCGTAAAGTTTTCCTTCTCATGCAGTGTGTCAGTTTGTTTACAATGGCGATCGTCCCACATGCTGGTTTTACACGGCTGTGGACAGTTGAAAACGAGCAGTCCCCTTCTCTCTAAGTGTAGTGCCGCAGCTTGGTAGGGTGTTACGAGTGGCAAGCAACCCCAGATGCGTCCAACTCTTAATAGCCTATGAAGCTGCGAGCAGTTCCTGCAGCCAGCTAACGCTTGCGCCACCTAATTCCTGCCGCACAGCTTTAGCCCTGTTTTGACGTGTGTTGCGTCTGCGCCTCACTGCGACTAGGATGTATGTACATGATCACGCCTTCACAGTTCCGTGTTCCTCCCATTCTCTCGTAGTGAGTCGCAATCTGTCGCAAGTGTTAATTGCGTTCAAGATGCAGGCGGAGATGGTGCTTGCTGCACATGCGTGATAGTGTTTTTTTTTTGGATGCGCCTAAAACGGACTTTGCGTCCGACTCTAAATGAGGTCCCTATTGTGTAGGCTCCTATTAGCAAAATGCTTCTTAATGTTCCGCTCCTGCTTGTCATGTTTTTTGAACACAGTTTTCCATATTGTCCTGCGCTGCAGAGTATTGTGGCAACCTACAAATAAATGTTTGATAATAGCAGTTTCTCATCCCTCTCTCACCATTCCCTTCCAGGAAGGAAGTTCTCATTCCCATTATTTATAATCATTATGTAAGTAAAAACTGCAACAATAGGTGAAATAATAACTTTAGTTGTGATTTTGCCCCGATTTACCTTTACACAATTACTATTACAGTCTCATTAATTTACCCTAAAGTGTAGTTCTTCCTAGATTAGGGTGAGAAATGTGTCTTCTTTACATGTTTTGCCATAATTACGAGGCCACAAAAAAGTGTATTTTATTCTCTTATCTTTTAATATTTCTAGATTTCTTAATATGTTCTATTTTAAATGAAAAGAGCCCTCGCCCATAACACAGCGCTAGTTTACCGGGAACAAAGCATCTTACTGCCTGCTATGTGTGGGAAAGTACAATGTGTGAGCGCTGAGTTTTATATGTGGGCGAACAAACTGCCTTTGAGTCACTAAATTTACTGTTGCAGAGAAACATCATTTTAAATCTTGTTTTCAACCATGAGGGAGCAGAAAAATAAACTGAAATGTTTGCAAGTCATCTTATTACCAATTGGAAGATATGAATTTAAATAAAAAACAATTACTGGTCACCTTGATGACACCTTAGAATGGGTGTAAACAAAAAATCAACCTCTCAGACGTAAAAAAGTACATTATACGTTAAAATAGCAATTTGCGTTTAACTTAACAGACTCACATATCTTCCATTTCCCTTTTGCATAATTATTCAGGGCATAGTGCAAAGCTAGTGACCACCTACTAGACCAGGGGTCAGGGAACTTTTTTACCTTTTACCCCAAAATATATTTAGATACGCTGACGTCACCCCCTTGATTTGAAAGGAAGAAAATCATATATTATTAATTATTGGTAGGTTGTTGCAAAAGGCAGCAACTTTTTGACAGCCTCCTCATGCGCAATTTTGAATGTCTTTGCAGCTGTTGACATCCAAAAATATGACAGAGCTGCTTTTTTTTTAATGCAATACGTGCTTCATTATTGCATCGAAGCTCAAGAAGTGCCTCTGCCAACCCTTGAGGCTCTTCTGGTACAACAGCAATTTCACATTTAAAGGGGTCTACAATCCAATTGACAGCATGTGAATCGGCAGCATTACCCCCAGGAATTTCATTTTTACCCCATCTGGGGTAATTTACCCCTGTTCCCTGACCACTGTGCTAGACGGATAAAACCCTCCATTATATAGTGAAGATGAAAGCAATTGAAAACGTATAAGAAATGCCATATTTGGCTACAGTGTCAGCGAGCAATGCAGGCAATAAGATCACAAAGCGGCATTCTCCATTTACGCACTATGCTGCGCGTATACTGCCTTTATTTCACTGAGTGAAACAAAGGCAAACTACAGATTAGTTTGTGGACAAGTAGCAGCATCTGATAGATCTCCTGGAGACAATTTGTGGCATCTCTGGAATCCATCATTATTGTCACGATGCATATAGTAAACTATACAGCGACTTCTTCTTTAACAAACATTCAAACAAATCACTGTTTATAGAACATACGACTTGTGGTTTAGTTAAAATCCTTTTACTTCTTATACTTTTTCAATGAATTTAAGTCTGTGCAGAGGCTGCTAGAAAATAAATTACATAATAAGTAAAGAAAACCCCTCACCCGGCTCCTGGTGGAACACTGAACATGTCTTTGATGTTCCAAACATTGAAATTCATTTTTAAGCCTGCGGAAAAACAACCAAAGTAAAACTCTAACTATTTATACATATTTTATACGCCCATTAGTATTATTTCACAATTCAATATTTATGATACCATAGTATCTGTAAACAATAATACATTTTTACATGAGTATTATGAGAATTCCCATTGCCAACAGGCAGCAAACAAAGCTAAATTATTATTATATTATTATTGTTGATTTGTAGGGTGCCACAGAGCCAGACGGTGGGGAAAACAGCACATACATAAAACAGGAGCAGACAAAGTAGACAAAATAAATGCAGACAAGAGGGTTGTGCGAGTGCTTACATTCTAATTGGAAGAGGCACAGCTGAAACAAAAGGAGCGAGAGTGGAGACTGAGACAGTTGTGAGGGTACAGTATTGTGGGTAGTATAGGTGGGAGCAGTCTAAGCTCTAATAAAGAGATGGCTTTTCAGAAAGTGTTTACAGATTTGAAGAATATTGTAGAGTGTGATTGGGCATGGTAGGGAATTATATAACTGCAGTACGGCACAGGAGAAGTCTTGTACGTGGGATTGAGAAGTGGTTCAGGGCCAGAGGGAGGCAGCATATTATTGGTTGTGATCTATAGAAGGAAGGACACAATTTGGGGCCACAGCTCACGAACAATTATATGTCGCCTTTTGTAGTCCTGAACACTACTCTTACAAAAAATTCGGTCTCTGGCGCTAATATGTGACGTATATAAAACCTCGGTATCAAGTGCAGCAACTCAGAAGGGAGGTAGTGTCAAACCTCCATACAAATATAACAGAAAAAAAAGATAGAGTTGCGCAGGATCACCGAATACAGTATTTAATGTAATTGTAGCAGATATGTAGATATATTATATCAAAATAGTAACAAAACATATACATATAAAGTATACAAAAAATATATACACAATAACAAAAATTGTAATAATACCAGAGAAATGGCACAATATATAAAATGGCCGAAATAATAAAACTTCATACAAAGGTTAAAATATATGCCAATAGGTACCTCACATGTATCCTATTTTAAAGAACATATATGCACTTGAGCCTCAATTAGTAAAAAATGTCCTGCTCATAAATATAGACGTCAAAAATATCCAGACCAATTGGTATTAAAGATGGGGATATCCCTTAGAAATTCTGAACGGTCGTGTATAAACAGAAATGTTCTTTCAATGTGTTTCCCAGGGGATTGAGTGATAATCCTCTATAATGAAGAGAGAGAAATTGACTTCTTTAGCACAACACTACTGAACACTACTCTTACAAACTTTTCCCAACACTGAATCAGAGCAATAACTTAAAATTTTAGTGCCTGGGGAGAGAAAGAAAAATGCCCCTCCCAGCCCTCAATTTTAACCAAATGAACCTGAAATATTCATAAACTGCACCCACCCCTTCAGCGGTGAACCCTGGGCAGTCGCCCCTATCGCACAGCCCTGGTTACAGCCCTGTGATAAATGCTTTAATAGCTACAGTACTTTAACATTACACTAGGATACAACTCAACCAAACGAGTCAGAGCTTTTACATGTCCAGATTTATTGCCACAAATTCAGAAGCCCCTCCCTTTCTATACCCCCCTTCCAACGAAAACTCAGTTATTAACTAACAAAGTCCCATACTATAGGCTTGAAAGGATCAAACTAAACAAGTAAGACAATTCTCCCTTTCGTGGACAGCTATTTGTAACCTTAAACAGAACAAATAAAAGTGCAAAGCGTGGGAGTGCAGTGTCCTGCAATGGAATCATAGAAAGGGATTTGACGTAAATACAAATATCCTGCTTTCTCTTTCTTCCTCTTGGGTGACATGGTTACCCTGACATCTTTATACCCAAGATAGCAGTGTCCCCCAATATGAAGGAAGAGAAAACCATAATTATGAAAAACAAGAAATTGCATATATAAATTAAAATGTCAATGTGTTCAAGTGGCCTTTCCTGCTATCAGTAGGGACATTATCACCCTGTATTACTTATTATTTATAAAAAGTGGTATTTTGTAAATATAAAATGCCTGTTTGTCATTTCAAAGTTCCACATAAATATTTTGAGAAATACAAATGTAATTTTCTACGCAATAGCATAATAATTTAGGAAAGCCATCTGAATCACATTGTTGCACTTTGGTCTGTGTACAATTCACACAAGTTGACAGGTCACCACCTCTCACAAGATCAGCTCGCCCATCTCCTGATACCGTGACCATTCCTATGATCTGATTGGCTAAGAAATGAGGCACACACGAACAAAGCAGATGAAGACTGAATACACACCCTGACCAAACCACCTTATAAACCTTTGGTCCATGGTTAATGATGCCACATAGGCAGAGTTGGAGCTGATGAGCTGTGGGCCCCGATGCAGGGAGGAGGGAATCGATGCCCTCAAACCTCATTATCTCCATGGGCCCCGATGCATTGCACCTGTCGCACCAATGGTAGTTACACCACTGCACACGGCTCATCAACTGTCTCTTGTTGCCATAAACAGATTTTTAAAGGTTTGTTCCTGGAAATGTCCCTGACCAAATGTCCAACACAATTTCGGTACTTGTTAATTAAACAGGTGGCACTTGACTACGGCCACTTGTGACTTTGCTTATCGGTGTTGCCACAATCTCAGAGCCGGCTATGTTCCCCCAAACCAATGCGATAGTCCTTTCTGGCACCCATGCTGACCCGAGATACAGCCTGTCAGCCCCCCCCCCCATTATATCGTCTCACCCCCTCCTCCACCCCTCTCATAAGATTCACCTGCGTCTCTCATCACTAAACCTGCTGGCAGACATCTCTGTGGATATGAGGTGGGTGACTGGGGTTCAGATCAGCAGCCTAAGCTCCAATCTTCAGACCCTCCTTTGAATGACAGGATGGCGGTCTGGTGGCACCCATATAATTAACAATAGCAAAATTTCTAATATTCTGTATTTAAGATGCCTTCTTATGTGTTCTTATTCCTTTTTAATAAATCAATCCATTAAAACAAAGTCTCAGGTTACAACTGTCAGTGAGTATTTGTGGTATTTGTAGTGCACCAAGATCAGTATAACATCCTTACATCTATCAGTGAGCAACTTGATGCTCTCCAACTGCTGTGGAACTATAAGTCCCAGCACACCCTGTTACTACCCAGTAGCTGGAGAGCCAGCAGGTCACCTCATGAGGTACAAAACGCTTCATCACAACAAACCCCAATTCCGTTTATGTTTATTGACTCTCTCCCCCTTATGTAAGATGGTGTCTGTCCCGCCCAAATCACCGGGGGTGGAGTGCAAGAAACTCCGCTGACCCTCGCTCCTACCATTCCCTCCCAGTCTAGGCGTGGGGAGCTACTGCCGAACCCACAAAGATGGCGGAGGTGTCTCCCGCTCTTTTACCTCAGAGGATGCGCTGACCGGAAGTGACGCCGGCGGGGTCTCGTGGTGGCTGCGCGCGCTGCTCTTCCCGCCTTTTCCTTCTATAAACTATGTGAAAGAAACTGATCCTCTCTTCACAAACCCTCTTTTGGAGCCCAAGGTATGTCTATTCAGGACATCATTGGAGGATAAACTAAGTGTACCTCTTTATAAATTTGTTTTCATAGCTCTTACTTTGGCAAAAGTTGTCATAGCGCGTAATTGGCTTGCAAACGCAAATCCAGACTTCCATAACTGGAAGGCTTTGGTAAATGAGATCATGGACCATGATAGATACTTATGCCCTGCGAAGGGCCGAGCACAACTATCACGAAGTCTGGTCTTCTTGGTATGAATCCAAGCATAGAACAAGAAGGGTGGTCCAAGATGCTAGCTAGCTAAAGGGTAGAACCTCTCTTGGTCTGGGCTAAATTAAATTCATTTTAATTCCATCAATTTGGCTCTGATAAACTCTGCAATTTTATGTGATATTCCTGATATGACAATATGTAGGATACTTATGTGTTCAAATATGTTGGTATGTACCTGCTTCTTCGAAACTGAACTTGTTCCATTGTCTCTCTGTATCATTCTGTACTATTCTGGTATTTTTTATCTATGCCTGTTCCTGTACTGGTCTCGCCTGGGTAACATTAGAGCTCTGTTAAACGGCTGACGCGGGTTTTGTAACATTTGTTTTGTCCGTTTTTCTTTTCTTTTATATGTACTAAAATTCAATAAAAAAAATACCTGATGGCCTTAGCTCTACTCCATGTCTACCCGACATCCATTCCAAAGCATGATCGGTACCTAGTGGGCCATATATTGATAGCTGCTAGAGCGGCAATAGCGCAAAACTGGAAGTCCCACATTCCTCCTACTATTACTCGAATCATCTCTAAGATACAATATAGCTTTGAGATGGAAACAACAGACACGCCCTATGCCTCATCTGCATCAGCCCCTATTATAAGATGGTTTAGATGGCATGAATATATCACTGATGGCCCAGGGGTTCCCCAGGATATCTCTGGTTACCCAACGACTCATTCACCAGCGGCCCTTGTAGAATCCTCCCAGCCCATTGACCAGCTCCCATCCCCGGGTATTCTCCCCCTAGAGAGGCTATCTTCCGACAACCACAGTGAAAGTTAAAGCGAATATGTCTTACTGTCTCTTACATTTGTGAATACATACTGTTGATACTGTGTGCCTTGGTTTAATTGAGTGATTCCTTTCCCCCTGCGTGGGGAACCCCTATGTGTGTCCCATTGTATGTACTTTCTTCTCCCCCCTTTTTTTTTTTTTTTTTCCTGTACCCCAAATACTTTTACAAAAAAAAATAAAAAAAATACCTGATTTAAAAAAAATATACCCCCCTAAGGACCTGATTCATTAAGGCATGCGAAACGAGCGTAAATTGCACGCACGTAATTCAGGCACGTCCGCATTCAAAAAGGAGCCGATCTGAAGAAATGTCTTTTGTAGAACATTGGTCTGGGTGCGCTCTGCTTGGACAGACACAATACACTGCAAGATACGTCCAATACATATGTGGAATATAAAGTCCCAAATGAAGGCATAGAAGGAAAAAGTATTCAACGATTGTCACCTGTATCAGGATGTAATTAATGTCTACTGTGCACAAAGTGTATTTTTATAGTTGCTCCTGATTGCAAACACATGTTCTAGCAGGCATAGGTGTCCGTCATCACTATCACTCTGCACTTACCCCAGACCTGTAGCTGGTATAAGTGATAAGACTGAAAACCGTGTACATTAGAGATGCCCAAAGCTTGCATTGGACATTGCTGCGTGCGTTCGAGCTTGGCACGCCCTTACAGTACACTGACTATGTGCATACGCCCAGTCCCCTCCCTGCTCCCTGGATGTTGCTGCGTTCATTGGTGTATAATTGGTTTCTGGGATTTTACACAAAATACGGCCAGTATCTGCATTGACGTTCCTTAATGAATAAGGCTCAATTGTCTTGTATAATTGTCCTTAAAATCCCACTCTGTAACAACAATATTCTTAGTAACGTACAATCAGATAATCTTATTCAGACAAAAAATAAAATGGAACAATTTTTCTACACATTACAGCTCAAATATCCAGTTCAGTTCTGACAAGCAGCCGAAACATTAACAGATATAAATGTGAAGTTTTGCGGACCTGTATATCGTTATTTTGAAATGTTAGTGGTTCGTTAAAAGAGTAACTCCAGGTTTGGATGAAGTTACATGAGTTAAACATTATTAATACAATATAATATATACCCAGAGAATAATGGTATTTAAATCACTGTTATGCATGATGCAGCTGGTTAATAGACAAATGACAATGTAAAAGTTTCTTGAGCGTTTTAAAACATATTTTATTTATTTTGCAATACAGAGATGGACCATTTTGTCAGTGTGGGTTGTCCAGGCAGAATCACGTGTCTGTGGCCGTGGAGCACAACTTCGGGGCCGCCATTGTGAGTAAATGGGAATCTGCGGAGCACACGACCGAGGAGCCCACAGACGCCTATGGTGACGTTGAGTTTGTGGGAGCTGGAAAGAAGCACAGTAAGGTGAGAATACGCATGTTAGCTGTGTCTAACCCAGGGCCAGATTCCTGTAAAAGTTGTAGGGTTCCGCTAATGAACAAGTAATTGATCTGCTGCATAGTTTAGGCATTACTGAACCTTGGTTGGCAGCAAGGTGGCTCAGTGGTTAGCACTTCTGACTCACCGCAATGGAGTCATGAGTTTGATTCATCTGTGTGGAGTTTATATGTTCAACCCCGTGTTTGCGTGGGTTTCCTCCAGGTGCTCCAGTTTCCTCCCACACTCCAAAAACATACTGGTAGGTTAATTGGCTGCTATCAAAATTGACCCTAGTCTCTATTTCTCTCTGTCTGTCTGTGTGTGTGTATATTAGGGAATTTAGACTGTAAGCTCCAATAGGGTAGGGACTGATGTGAATGGGTTCTCTGTACAGCGCTGCGCTATTAGTGACACTATATAAATAAATGGTGATGATAATGATGGAGTGTGTTACCGCAGACCATGCACCTGCTCACTCCAGTCCTGCTGTTTCCAAACACCTCCTGGACTTCCGTGCTCTGTTACTGCCACTCAACATACCTCACTCTGCTCTGATCAAGCCCCCCACCGCTCAGCATATCTGGACCTTACTACTCTGCTATTCCATATACAACCAGCATACCTGGACCTCAGTATACAACTGCTACAGACTATTGCACTCAGTTTGCTCCAGTTACATTGCTTCTAAGCATCACCTGGATTCTCGTGTGCTAATCTGCAGTTCAGTATAACCTAGACAATCCAGTCTCCTGCTGTCAGTATATTTGAACTCCTGTTCATTCTCTACAAACCGGGTTACCTTCGTGTCTCAGATACGGTGCTCTCAGCGTCCCCAGGACGCTGTATTTTTAGCACTGTTTTCTCCAACTTCTCTTGTACAGTTTCCTACCAATACTCCTGAGACCGTCAGCCTCAGTAAGTCACGCTCAAATTTATTTAGCTATGCAACAGATCTTCACCTGAAGTAAATATGATCACAATGTTCCTAATAATGTATACATTAGATTTAAATTAAACTGTAAGAAATACAAATAAACATGAAGCTCTGCTATCTATTTTTAGTATTTGCTTAGTATTTTTATTTGTGTAAGAATTTAGGAATGCCTTTTGTTGCTAAGGATTATCCAAATCCTTTTATTCTCTTTGATCTTAAAGGGTTTATGTTGGTTTTAACCTGGGGCTACACTAGAATACTTCAGAAGTCAATAACAGTTTTCTTTGATTGCTTTAACAGGGCAAAAATCACAATATTTTACAGTAATGCCCTTGTCCTCTTTTTTATGATTTACTCACTGAAGCAAACAGCTTCTATGTTAAATTAAGGGTAAGGCTTGATTCTATAGTATAAGACATATTTTTCTTAAATTGTAATAAAGTTTGAGAAGAAATGTAGCTACTGACAGGATGCTGGTATAATATTTTCTTCTAACATGGGCTGTATTGTGCATTGTATGCAGATAGCAAAGAGATTTTATAGTAGTGAATTGTCTATTTTGGAAAAGGTGCAATATACAGGTAAATTAGGTTAAAACTAGAGGTGAGGGAACATGCGGCAACATTTTCTGCAAACTAAGATTTGTGGCATGAAAATGCCATTTTGCAAAAATGTGAACTTCCATTGATATAATCTTTGACTTCCGCTTTTGATACATCATTTTGTGGATTACCATTCTGCATTGTTTTTATAAAATTACATTTTGCAAACTGTATCATCTATGAATAGAGTTGGGAAACTGTCAACTCATTCTGCTATGTGGAATGTTTGGGGTAGGACTGGGAAAACTTTAGGATAAATTCCCAAAAAAGTAACAAATTTTTTTTGGCTGAAAATGGAATGGAGCAAATATTTTTCAGGTAAGTTATTCACTTACATTCCCATTACATTTTTTATACTGTCACTTCTAAATGTCAACTTTGACCACTGTACACATTAGTAAATTTATACTGGATTGTTAAATGATAAAATTGGGTTTGTATGACACTCACTAGGAAAGATCTGTACTTGTAAGCACTGGGGATTGAAAAATGAGTTGTAAAGGTAAGGTTGTAAAATATCTGAAACCTAGGCTTTCATCAGTCTAGTTTATAGCAAGAGGGAGGATGTGAAGAGAGGCCATCAAGCCAAATGCATTTAAAATCATCTGTTTGTGTCTGACATATACTTACCACTTCGGGGTTGTGTGTAGAAGGAACAGCCAATGGGATGCAGTGGGAGTGTCTGGCACTTTCTATGGTAGTAGCTTCAGCAGGATGTCACTTCCTCTTTTCCTGGACCCAGATACGTGGCTGGACTGCTTCTGCATCAGACTTAGTATCTGTTTGATTTGGAATTAAATTGTTTAACTGCCTGCTGTTGTTATTGCCTTCTCTCTTGCTTTTCTGTTTTTCTGTTGTTAATTTCTTACTCCCAGAGCCTCTTCTCACTAATTTTCTCTTCAGTCCATCTTTCTTTCTTTCCCTCTCCTATACCCATTGCATTGCCTTGTATTATTCCTTCCTTTCTTTCCTCCATTTTCTTTACCTCAACCCTTTCCGTATTTTCATCTCCCTTTCCGTTATCCCTCTGTACAAAAGATGGCCATGCCCCAACCAAAACACACCAAGACTAGTCCTGCCCACTAAGCCGATTCCCCCTCTCCCGTCTACCTGCTGTGCAGTCTCCCAGCAGAATAATCCCCCCCTCATGTCACCATCCACAGTCCGTAATCGGGTGTCTGCTCCCAGTCAGCTCCCCGACCCCTCAGTGAGGTCTGTCAGGCTGGCGCAGAGAACCACTGCTCATGCCGGGTGAACTCCACTGGACTCGGACGCAGCGCAAAAGTCTCGCTGTCTGGCCCTGAGTCAGAATAGGAGGGCATGAGCATGGGAGTATATGGGGTCATGAGTGCACCACATGTCAGGTAGGAAACATTATAAAATTGCATGCTCGCCAATGAACATGTTTTGTATTATTGGATGCTGGCATTTAAGTATCTTGACTGTAGGCAAGAGGTTGAAAATAGACCATGTACCTTCTGTGTGATTTATTTAATAACAAGGTGCAATGAGCCATAAAGTGCTAAAACATAGCGGCCAAATTCAATGAGAAGTCCAGTGCATTAAGACGTCCAAAAGCGGCCAAATTGACTGCTAGGTGTTACAACACATTACTGCTGTTTGCACCATGTTATTAAATAAATCACACAGAAGGTACATGGTCTATTTTCAACCTCTTGCCTACAGTCAAGATACTTAAATGCCAGCATCCAATAATACAAAACATGTTCATTGGCGAGCATGCAATGCCAATTTCAGACCACGCAGGCTTACTAGACATGAATGGAAACAGCCTTAGCCTGGTTTCTTTCCTAACAGATAGCAAGGCAAAATGCATTTTTATTGCATAATTACAAGGTTGTTCCAACTTACAAATAAACCTAAGAACTATTAAAACAGGCACACACAATGCTACCAATCTTCTGATTATATACAAAGTAATGAGCAGACCTTTTAGGCCACTAGGAAGGATTATTTGGGAGAGTGATGGTTGTTTGAAGATGAATGCAACAGACAAAATGGGAAGCAATGAAGATGATGAGCAAGTACATGTAGAACTGCGGATCGGTGACCCACTTACATAAGTTTAAAGGTGAGAGATCGGAGGGCCACTCGCTGGCCTGGTAGGTAGGAAGCAGAGGAGGCTTGCGTTGCATTGCCGGAGCCAACCCACTGTATGGGTGGGAGGCGGAGGGGGAGGAGGGAGGATGATGTGGGAGGTGCTTCTCCGAGTTGGGGCCTCTGATTCTGTTGCCCGTTCTGGGACAGGTCCCACTGGCCAAGATCTCCCGCAGTGTGTCGATGGGCGAGCCGTTGACGTGCCACTCTGTAACACCCATCTGGCGCAAGTGGGAGCGTGCATGGCTCGACAGGCCCTTTCTGTTCTCAAAGAACTCGCCGCAGAACTCGCAGCGGACTTCTTCCGAACTTGGGGCTGAAGGAGGAGGGGATGACAAAAAAATTGCTGGCTTGACAAATGGAATGGGGTAACGGGGCAACAAAAGCTGCTCCATAAACTGATATCCAATGGGTGTTTTGATATAATGTGATGACAAGATGGCACTTAAATACCTTAAACAATATTGAACATCATATTACACATTTACACTGTTAAAAAGTAGTCTGGGCAACATAATGCATAATCAATTGAGGGTACAAGGTATACATGTCACCAACCCACAGAATAAGCAACCTTTGTATTGGCTGAGCCAATGTTCAGGCGATCTATTCACTAGGAACTAGTAACAAAAACACAAGAGGCACCAAGTTCCTTGTGCCTCAGTTAGGTCAATAGTTCCTAGCGAACAGATAGGCCTCATTTTTATCAATATTAGTTTAGCCACAAATTGGCTGCCTCTAATGTGTGTAGGGAGAATGAACACCATGGGTTTTTGCCTATAAAATGCAGTGCAAGCAAGGTGGTTTGTTGCAAATCCTGTTTAACCTGCATCTGTACATAATCACATGAAAATACAAAAGTACAATAGCCTGAACCAAACTA
The DNA here is from genome assembly GCF_038048845.1 of Mixophyes fleayi. Taxonomy (NCBI): domain Eukaryota; kingdom Metazoa; phylum Chordata; class Amphibia; order Anura; family Limnodynastidae; genus Mixophyes; species Mixophyes fleayi. The sequence goes on along the minus strand of NW_027446953.1, from coordinate 1,781,450 downwards.
AACAATGCAAAACAGGAAAACTGCCAGCAACCAGAGCAAGGACGTGAAGCAGAGACTGAATAGTGAAGCCAAGATACTCAGCCAGGCCATGCAAGACAAAGCTTAGCAGAACAATTGCAGGTAGGGACGTTTTATTTGAATTTAACCATACAATCAATATCCTAAAGTAAAAAAGTCCTGATAGTTCTAAACATCTGAGAAAAAATAAATAAAATAAAATCTAGGTTACAGAAGAAGCTGGCACTTTCACTTGACACGTGAACTTAAAGAAACAAAAACAACACACTTTGTTCGCGTAGCCTACATATTTCCAATAGGTACAAGTGAATATTTATTCCGTTCACAAAATAGCTGCCTTCACTAAATAATTCCCTTCCATAAGAGTCGATAAGGTGTGCTCCATGAACCAGTATCTGTAAAATTAGTGATCAACTATTAGAAGATAGAAACTGCACACCGAAATCTAAAGCAGGGTCACAAAAGCACTATAGAAAGAGCTACTTGTTACAATGCTAGCAGTCAATGTAAGTTTTGAGCTTTTGTTTAGAATGTTTTGTAAAGGGATCACGTCTCATCAACGGTCTCATCACCCAGAGTACGTCTCCAGTAACACTTCAGATTGGTGCCCTGCATCATGAAGAGATATCGTTTTTAATCCTTCCGGTTACGACAAGTCCGATTGTCTTAGGCCTTCCATGGCTTCAGTGTCACTCTCCCCAGATTGACTGGCGCACCCCTCAAGTTACGTCTTGGGGGTTTGAATGTCACCATCGTTGCCTTTCCCAAGTTATTCCTCTCAAAGTACAGCAATCTTCCATCTCATCTACCTCACCGGGACTCCCTCCTCAGTATGCTTCATTTTCTGATGTGTTTGATAAAGCTCAGTCTGAACGTCTTCCTCCTCATCGTTCTTGGGATTGTCCGATCGACCTTCTACCTGGCAAGACTCCCCCCAGGGGCCGGGTCTATCCACTCTCGTTACCTGAAACTCAAGCCACATCTGAGTACATACAGGAGAACCTCCAGCGTGGGTTTATTCGACCTTCCACCTCTCCCGCTGGAGCTGGGTTCTTCTTCGTCAAAAAGAAGGATGGATCATTACGCCCTTGTATAGATTTTCGTGGACTCAATGCCATTACTATCAAGAATCGGTCCTTAGAGTCTCCATAATTTTTTTAAGGCACCCCTCCAAAATAATTACAGAGCAGTCCTGTTTTAGAAGTAGTTGGGTCAAAAAATTGTAATAAGTATTTAGGTCAGGACAGAAATGCTTATTTAGTTGTATGCAAAAATGCCCCCTCTGCATCCAGACACTCTGCCCTCTCTCACGCTGCCCCCTCTGCCCTCTGTCACGCTGTCCCCCCTCCTCTGCCACGCTGTCCCCCCTCCTCTGCCACGCAGTCCCCCCTCCTCTGTCACGCTGTCCCCCCTCCTCTGTCGCGCTGTCCCCCCTCCTCTGTCGCGCTGTCCCCCCTCCTCTGCCCTCTGTCACACTGTCCCCCCTCCTCTGCCCTCTGTCACGCTGTCTCCCTCCTGTCACGATGTCCCCCTCCACTGCCCCTCTCACGCTGTCCTCCTCCTCTGCCCACTGTCCCCCTCCTCTGCCCTCTGTCACGCTGTCTCCCTCCTGTCACGCTGTCCCCCTCCACTGCCCCTCTCACGCTGTCCCAGCTCCTCTGCCCTCTGTCACAGCTCCTCTGCCACGCTGTTCCCCTCCTGTCACGCTGTCACTCTGCTCTTTCCCCTCCTGTCACTCTGCTCTGTCCCCTCCTGTCACGCTCTCACTCTTCTCTGTCCCCTCCTGTCACGCTGTCACTCTGCTCTGTCCCCTCCTGTCACTCTCCTCTGTCCCCTCCTGTCACGCTGTCACTCTCCTCTGTCCCCTCCTGTCACGCTGTCACTCTGCTCTGTCCCCTCCTGTCACGCTGTCACTCTGCTCTGTCCCCTCCTGTCACGCTGTCACTCTGCTCTGTCCCCTCCTGTCACGCTCCTCTGCACTCTCTCACTTTACCCCTCTGCCGTGCGCCAGCTATAAAAAAATCAAACAGAAACACTTACCAATCTGCGCGGCGCCGGGACCCAGCATCCTCCTCTCTCACGCAGCAGCTGTCACTGATATGACAGCTGCGTGAGAGAGGAGGATGCTGGGTCCCGGCGCCGCGCGGATTGGTAAGTGTTTCTGTTTGATTTTTTTATGGCTGGCCCGCGGCACCCCTGGGAGCCGCGGCGCACAGTTTGGGAACCGCCGCACTAAGGTATTTACATGAGGGTATCACTAGGAACAGTTAACCCAATGATACTCTGCATTTTATTAAAATATATCCCTAAACATGTTGAGAAAAATAACCTTTTTGGAGAATGTACCTAGCAATATTTCTCTGGATAAACAAGGACCTTATGCCCATCCATTATATCCCATCTCTGGTGCTCTGATTTAAGCTTACCCCTCATATTTATAGGAGTACCTACATCCTCGTTTTTCCTCGGTTATCCATCTCCTCCCCTTATCAGTGACCTGTAAAATTACCTGCTCTTGAAATCCATCTTCTCAGAAGCTGCCATGTTTGGGTTATGCTATTCTGTCATGTTTTTTTTACAGAATGAAATGTATGTTTGTAATTTAACCCCTGCAAAAGAATATCTTAATGTGTAACGCTCAAAGCGTTCAGCAGTCCTAAACATAAATGTAAAAGACAGACCTAAATGGGTGTAGCCTTTCAAAAAATCATCTGCAACTGAAAAGATAGTAGGATTAATTCTGTTTGTTTACTGCAGTTTATCTCCTGTCCACAAACTGTAAGGGAATGCATCTAGAGACTGGGTGTACTTTCACCACACCAAATAATATATGGACTAAAATAAAGTAATTCAAGGGTACTTATCTGCATGTCCGCACATTGCAGCTTCCTCTCCCCGGATAAAAGAGGAGAGCTCCCTTCTTCTTGAAAGAGACGCTGTGTTCATATACTAATCACCCCATGGAGAGAGATTGCTCTCACGTTCACTCTGGCTGAGAGAACGAGACATCTTTTCTCTTCTGTTCTCTTTACTTTTGTGTTCTCCTCTCCATGTCTCTTTTTTCTTTCTTCCTATTACGCAAGAGATAAGTTCACAAGGCACTGGTGCAAAGCCTGACGTTGGCACAAGTGCGCCACAGGATATAGAATTTGGGTGTGCAAATACGCAGTGTGTTTGATCATTGGGGGGCCAAGTGGGTATGAGAATAAATGTAAAAAATATGTTTATTTAATTTAGTTACTTATAGCAGATAAATGGTTATTCATTTATGTTTCACCCAAACAGGAACTAGAGACCTTTCAACTCAATTTTACATCATGATGAAGCTGTTCAACAGGTGTAAGCACAGAGCGTGGAAACAGGGAAAGATGACACTGTTTAATAACAGGACAAGACGGCTTGTCACATAGATAATGATGACAAATGGCCCTGTCAAATAAATTAAATAGCCAATGTTTGGTGCTGAATTTAAATCTGGGTCAGGCAACTATTGACATTTGCTTTAGTAGTGGGACACACAGGATGCCTTGGCTCTATCGCAGCCTCTCTAACCAGAGCTCAGTTTTTTAACCCAATGAGAGAGTGAGAAAAGGCTTAATAGAGGAAATTAATCTAAAAATTGAATATAAAATAAAACTTGCAAAGCCATCATTAATGTAGGACTCTTAGGGGTCTGTTTACCAATCACTGCAACATATGAATGAAAATTTTCAATCCTCATCACATAGATGCGGATTGAAAAGTTTCTCATATGTATCAAAATATCAACACAGGAAAAGCCGTTCTGAAAAACGGCTGCTCCTGTGAAGATTAACACTTACCTTTCACTGAAATCTTCTCTTCTCCTCCGTCTGCGGTGCTGCTCACCCCTCTTTAAATTCCTGTGCGCATGCGCCGACCGATAAACTCGGGCATGCGCACAGAGATCCCCGAAGGAAGGAGCCTGAGGCATGTGACAGGGAGGGATCACATGATCCCTCCACACATGCGCTGTGCAGCTCTGCTCTTTGGAGCAGAGCTGTATTCAGTGAAACTTTTCAATCATGGTAATGTACGCCAGCTTCAGATGGCGTATCATGGCAATGTACGCCAGCTTCAGATGGCGAATCGTGGTAATGTACGCCAGCTTCAGATGGCGAATCGTGGTAATGTACGCCAGCTTCAGATGGCGAATCGTGGTAATGTACGCCAGCTTCAGATGGCGAATCGTGGTAATGTACGCCAGCTTCAGATGGCGCATCGTGGTAATGTACGCCAGCTTCAGATGGCGAATCGTGGTAATGTACGCCAGCTTCAGATGGCGTATCGTGGTAATGTACGCCAGCTTCAGATGGCGAATCATGGTAATGTACTCCAGCTTCAGATGGCGAATCATGGTAATGTACTCCAGCTTCAGATGGCGAATCATGGTAATGTACGCCAGCTTCAGATGGCGAATCGTGGTAATGTACGCCAGCTTCAGATGGCGAATCGTGGTAATGTACGCCAGCTTCAGATGGCGAATCGTGGTAATGTACGCCAGCTTCAGATGGCGAATCGTGGTAATGTACGCCAGCTTCAGATGGCGCATCGTGGTAATGTACGCCAGCTTCAGATGGCGAATCGTGGTAATGTACGCCAGCTTCAGATGGCGTATCGTGGTAATGTACGCCAGCTTCAGATGGCGAATCGTGGTAATGTACGCCAGCTTCAGATGGCGAATCGTGGTAATGTACGCCAGCTTCAGATGGCGTATCGTGGTAATGTACGCCAGCTTCAGATGGCGAATCATGGTAATGTACTCCAGCTTCAGATGGCGAATCATGGTAATGTACTCCAGCTTCAGATGGCGAATCATGGTAATGTACGCCAGCTTCAGATGGCGAATCGTGGTAATGTACGCCAGCTTCAGATGGCGAATCGTGGTAATGTACGCCAGCTTCAGATGGCGAATCGTGGTAATGTACGCCAGCTTCAGATGGCGAATCGTGGTAATGTACGCCAGCTTCAGATGGCGCATCGTGGTAATGTACGCCAGCTTCAGATGGCGAATCGTGGTAATGTACGCCAGCTTCAGATGGCGAATCGTGGTAATGTACGCCAGCTTCAGATGGCGAATCGTGGTAATGTACGCCAGCTTCAGATGGCGAATCGTGGTAATGTACGCCAGCTTCAGATGGCGCATCGTGGTAATGTACGCCAGCTTCAGATGGCGAATCGTGGTAATGTACGCCAGCTTCAGATGGCGTATCGTGGTAATGTACGCCAGCTTCAGATGGCGAATCATGGTAATGTACTCCAGCTTCAGATGGCGAATCATGGTAATGTACTCCAGCTTCAGATGGCGAATCATGGTAATGTACGCCAGCTTCAGATGGCGTATCATGGTAATGTACGCCAGCTTCAGATGGCGTATCGTGGTAATGTACGCCAGCTTCAGATGGCGAATCATGGCAATGTACTCCAGCTTCAGATGGCGTATCATGGCAATGTACGCCAGCTTCAGATGGCGAATCGTGGTAATGTACGCCAGCTTCAGATGGCGAATCGTGGTAATGTACGCCAGCTTCAGATGGCGAATCGTGGTAATGTACGCCAGCTTCAGATGGCGTATCGTGGTAATGTACGCCAGCTTCAGATGGCGAATCATGGTAATGTACTCCAGCTTCAGATGGCGAATCATGGTAATGTACTCCAGCTTCAGATGGCGAATCATGGTAATGTACTCCAGCTTCAGATGGCGAATCATGGTAATGTACTCCAGCTTCAGATGGCGAATCATGGTAATGTACTCCAGCTTCAGATGGCGAATCATGGTAATGTACTCCAGCTTCAGATGGCGAATCATGGTAATGTACGCCAGCTTCAGATGGCGAATCGTGGTAATGTACGCCAGCTTCAGATGGCGAATCGTGGTAATGTACGCCAGCTTCAGATGGCGCATCGTGGTAATGTACGCCAGCTTCGGATGGCGAATCATGGTAATGTACTCCAGCTTCAGATGGCGAATCATGGTAATGTACTCCAGCTTCAGATGGCGAATCATGGTAATGTACTCCAGCTTCAGATGGCGAATCATGGTAATGTACTCCAGCTTCAGATGGCGAATCATGGTAATGTACTCCAGCTTCAGATGGCGAATCATGGTAATGTACTCCAGCTTCAGATGGCGTATCATGGTAATGTACGCCAGCTTCAGATGGCGAATCATGGTAATGTACTCCAGCTTCAGATGGCGAATCATGGTAATGTACTCCAGCTTCAGATGGCGAATCATGGTAATGTACTCCAGCTTCAGATGGCGAATCATGGTAATGTACTCCAGCTTCAGATGGCGTATCATGGTAATGTACGCCAGCTTCAGATGGCGTATCGTGGTAATGTACGCCAGCTTCGGATGGCGTATCGTGGTAATGTACGCCAGCTTCAGATGGCGAATCGTGGTAATGTACGCCAGCTTCAGATGGCGAATCGTGGTAATGTACGCCAGCTTCAGATGGCGCATCGTGGTAATGTACGCCAGCTTCAGATGGCGAATCGTGGTAATGTACGCCAGCTTCAGATGGCGTATCGTGGTAATGTACGCCAGCTTCAGATGGCGAATCATGGTAATGTACTCCAGCTTCAGATGGCGAATCATGGTAATGTACTCCAGCTTCAGATGGCGAATCATGGTAATGTACGCCAGCTTCAGATGGCGAATCGTGGTAATGTACGCCAGCTTCAGATGGCGAATCGTGGTAATGTACGCCAGCTTCAGATGGCGAATCGTGGTAATGTACGCCAGCTTCAGATGGCGAATCGTGGTAATGTACGCCAGCTTCAGATGGCGCATCGTGGTAATGTACGCCAGCTTCAGATGGCGAATCGTGGTAATGTACGCCAGCTTCAGATGGCGTATCGTGGTAATGTACGCCAGCTTCAGATGGCGAATCGTGGTAATGTACGCCAGCTTCAGATGGCGAATCGTGGTAATGTACGCCAGCTTCAGATGGCGTATCGTGGTAATGTACGCCAGCTTCAGATGGCGAATCATGGTAATGTACTCCAGCTTCAGATGGCGAATCATGGTAATGTACTCCAGCTTCAGATGGCGAATCATGGTAATGTACGCCAGCTTCAGATGGCGAATCGTGGTAATGTACGCCAGCTTCAGATGGCGAATCGTGGTAATGTACGCCAGCTTCAGATGGCGAATCGTGGTAATGTACGCCAGCTTCAGATGGCGAATCGTGGTAATGTACGCCAGCTTCAGATGGCGCATCGTGGTAATGTACGCCAGCTTCAGATGGCGAATCGTGGTAATGTACGCCAGCTTCAGATGGCGAATCGTGGTAATGTACGCCAGCTTCAGATGGCGAATCGTGGTAATGTACGCCAGCTTCAGATGGCGAATCGTGGTAATGTACGCCAGCTTCAGATGGCGCATCGTGGTAATGTACGCCAGCTTCAGATGGCGAATCGTGGTAATGTACGCCAGCTTCAGATGGCGTATCGTGGTAATGTACGCCAGCTTCAGATGGCGAATCATGGTAATGTACTCCAGCTTCAGATGGCGAATCATGGTAATGTACTCCAGCTTCAGATGGCGAATCATGGTAATGTACGCCAGCTTCAGATGGCGTATCATGGTAATGTACGCCAGCTTCAGATGGCGTATCGTGGTAATGTACGCCAGCTTCAGATGGCGAATCATGGCAATGTACTCCAGCTTCAGATGGCGTATCATGGCAATGTACGCCAGCTTCAGATGGCGAATCGTGGTAATGTACGCCAGCTTCAGATGGCGAATCGTGGTAATGTACGCCAGCTTCAGATGGCGAATCGTGGTAATGTACGCCAGCTTCAGATGGCGTATCGTGGTAATGTACGCCAGCTTCAGATGGCGAATCATGGTAATGTACTCCAGCTTCAGATGGCGAATCATGGTAATGTACTCCAGCTTCAGATGGCGAATCATGGTAATGTACTCCAGCTTCAGATGGCGAATCATGGTAATGTACTCCAGCTTCAGATGGCGAATCATGGTAATGTACTCCAGCTTCAGATGGCGAATCATGGTAATGTACTCCAGCTTCAGATGGCGAATCATGGTAATGTACGCCAGCTTCAGATGGCGAATCGTGGTAATGTACGCCAGCTTCAGATGGCGAATCGTGGTAATGTACGCCAGCTTCAGATGGCGCATCGTGGTAATGTACGCCAGCTTCGGATGGCGAATCATGGTAATGTACTCCAGCTTCAGATGGCGAATCATGGTAATGTACTCCAGCTTCAGATGGCGAATCATGGTAATGTACTCCAGCTTCAGATGGCGAATCATGGTAATGTACTCCAGCTTCAGATGGCGAATCATGGTAATGTACTCCAGCTTCAGATGGCGAATCATGGTAATGTACTCCAGCTTCAGATGGCGTATCATGGTAATGTACGCCAGCTTCAGATGGCGAATCATGGTAATGTACTCCAGCTTCAGATGGCGAATCATGGTAATGTACTCCAGCTTCAGATGGCGAATCATGGTAATGTACTCCAGCTTCAGATGGCGAATCATGGTAATGTACTCCAGCTTCAGATGGCGTATCATGGTAATGTACGCCAGCTTCAGATGGCGTATCGTGGTAATGTACGCCAGCTTCGGATGGCGTATCGTGGTAATGTACGCCAGCTTCAGATGGCGAATCGTGGTAATGTACGCCAGCTTCAGATGGCGAATCGTGGTAATGTACGCCAGCTTCAGATGGCGCATCGTGGTAATGTACGCCAGCTTCAGATGGCGAATCGTGGTAATGTACGCCAGCTTCAGATGGCGTATCGTGGTAATGTACGCCAGCTTCAGATGGCGAATCATGGTAATGTACTCCAGCTTCAGATGGCGAATCATGGTAATGTACTCCAGCTTCAGATGGCGAATCATGGTAATGTACGCCAGCTTCAGATGGCGTATCATGGTAATGTACGCCAGCTTCAGATGGCGTATCGTGGTAATGTACGCCAGCTTCAGATGGCGAATCATGGCAATGTACTCCAGCTTCAGATGGCGTATCATGGCAATGTACGCCAGCTTCAGATGGCGAATCGTGGTAATGTACGCCAGCTTCAGATGGCGAATCGTGGTAATGTACGCCAGCTTCAGATGGCGAATCGTGGTAATGTACGCCAGCTTCAGATGGCGTATCGTGGTAATGTACGCCAGCTTCAGATGGCGAATCATGGTAATGTACTCCAGCTTCAGATGGCGAATCATGGTAATGTACTCCAGCTTCAGATGGCGAATCATGGTAATGTACTCCAGCTTCAGATGGCGAATCATGGTAATGTACTCCAGCTTCAGATGGCGAATCATGGTAATGTACTCCAGCTTCAGATGGCGAATCATGGTAATGTACTCCAGCTTCAGATGGCGAATCATGGTAATGTACGCCAGCTTCAGATGGCGAATCGTGGTAATGTACGCCAGCTTCAGATGGCGAATCGTGGTAATGTACGCCAGCTTCAGATGGCGCATCGTGGTAATGTACGCCAGCTTCGGATGGCGAATCATGGTAATGTACTCCAGCTTCAGATGGCGAATCATGGTAATGTACTCCAGCTTCAGATGGCGAATCATGGTAATGTACTCCAGCTTCAGATGGCGAATCATGGTAATGTACTCCAGCTTCAGATGGCGAATCATGGTAATGTACTCCAGCTTCAGATGGCGAATCATGGTAATGTACTCCAGCTTCAGATGGCGTATCATGGTAATGTACGCCAGCTTCAGATGGCGAATCATGGTAATGTACTCCAGCTTCAGATGGCGAATCATGGTAATGTACTCCAGCTTCAGATGGCGAATCATGGTAATGTACTCCAGCTTCAGATGGCGAATCATGGTAATGTACTCCAGCTTCAGATGGCGTATCATGGTAATGTACGCCAGCTTCAGATGGCGTATCGTGGTAATGTACGCCAGCTTCGGATGGCGTATCGTGGTAATGTACGCCAGCTTCAGATGGCGAATCATGGTAATGTACTCCAGCTTCAGATGGCGAATCATGGTAATGTACTCCAGCTTCAGATGGCGAATCATGGTAATGTACTCCAGCTTCAGATGGCGAATCATGGTAATGTACTCCAGCTTCAGATGGCGTACATTAACATGATTTAAAACGAAGTATCGGTCTTTGGTACATAGCGCTACTGAGCACTTCTGATACACTGTTATGGGGAGTGCTCAGTAAACCGATGAGAGATGCAAAGCAGCAGATATCTGAGATATCTGCTGCGATGCTGCAATAATACATAGTAATTTAGTGGTAAATCCCCGAAAACTGTTGTTTTCGGGAATTTACCTCTAAATTACAGGGGAGAGATCTTTGATAAATAGGCCCCTAAGCCCTTTAGGACCTTTATTTTTGTCTGATACCGGCAGCTTTACAGTTTTTTGCAAAAGAAAAATGGATGTGGGGTTGGCCTATTGTTTATGTAGAACACATTTTCTGGATAATTATAAAGGGCATCACCTCTAATCCATGGATATCTTGTGGACTGCAAAAGTGTTTGGAATGAGGAATCATGGCACCAGGGACAGATATGAGAACATTTATTTTGGAAACAAGCACCATCAACTTCAGTTTTGAAATAGTGAGAAACTTTGTGACATATATCATAGCTTTGTTCCATTTCTGGTGGATTTCACATAGGTTAGCTGAAACGAAGCGATCCCATTGCAACATGGCTTATCCTGCTTTGACTTTCCTGAGTAGATGTGATTTCTGATAACACCACCAATATTGTTAGAGCATTACAGTGGGGGGAATTCCATCACATTCCCTGTTTTGCTCACACAATCAACTTGGTGGTAAAGAACTTTTTAAAAAATGACAATGATATGCAGGAGATGCTGTCTGTGTCCTGTAATATTTAGGGTAATTTTCGGGATTCTGCAACAACATGTAGGAGAATGCAGCAGCTGCAAGAAGAATAGAATTTAGGGGTAAAGTACTTTATTCCAGCGCAGTGGAGAATACTTTCTGTGTTGTGCAAGGTGCTGAAACAACTCAAAGTAGTCACCTGTGAAGTGAGTTCAGACACTGATAGCTTGAGCAAAGTGATTCCCTTAATTAGACTTTCAGAAAAGCAGCTTGAGAAACTGAAGAAGGAGATGAAACAAGGCAAAAACGCAAAGTGTGTTGGACCCTGATATTTCTATGCAGCTTCTGTATATAAAAGTAAAATTTTACCTCCCACATTGGTAGTTCAGATGTCACATTCGAGTAGTTTGTTTTCATGTCTGCATTTATTTTATCTACCTTGTATGTCCCTGTTTAGGATTTGTTTTCCCCACTGCCCGGTGGGTGCTGTGGAGCACTGTGGTGCCTTATAAAGCAACAATAATAATATATTATTATTAAAATATTATAACAACACAGTGGCTCAGTGGTTAGCACTTCAGCCTTACAACACTGGGGTCATGAGTTCAATTCCTGACCATGGCCTTATCTGTGTGGAGTTTGTATGTTCTCCCTGTGTTTGCGTGAGTTCCCTCTGGGTGCTCCGGTTTCCTCCAACACTCCAAAAACATACTGGTAGGTTAATTGACTGCTAACAAATTGACCCTAATCTGTGTGGGTGTCTCTGTATGTGTGTATGTTAGGGAATTTAGACTGTGAGCCCCAATGGGGCAGGCACTGATGTGAATGAGTTCTCTGTACAGCGCTGCGGAATTAGTGGCGCTATATAAATAAATGGTGATGATGATGATGATATATTAGCATGACGCCATACTGTGGTTTAGGCACAGTTTATGCACCTGTAATGTGTAAGTGAATACCACTGAAAATTTTGGTTAACAGTGTCCATGAAATGGAGTTAAACAATATTATATTTTGCATTTTTATAGTTTATCTTACTTGCAAACACATGTTATAGCATGCATACGTGTCAGTCATCACTATCAGTCGGCACCTGTTCAGTAGCTGGTGCAAGGGATACGCTACAAAACACGTACCTCAGAGATGCCCAGAGCTTGAATCAGATGAATGTGGGTGCGCTGTACCTCGGCACCCCTTACTGTATATCTCCTATATGCGCTCACCCCTACCATCCCCCAATCTGCCCTTTCAGTCGCAGGCAGTCAGTAGTGTCATTTGCATCTGGACATGAATTAGAGGTATTTGCATTCACTGGTGTAAGGTCCATTTGTGGTGGTCGAGTACTGATGGGAAATCCTTCCCTTAACTTGTCCTCCAGACACGAGTCAGGTTCTTTTCTGTTCGGATATCCGGTGGTCAGGAGATAAATACTTCAATGAAAGGGACAAGGATTGATCAAACAACTTGGGTTTATTGAGAATGCGGTAAGGATAGTTTTGGTAAGACACCGCACCACTGATCCCTTCAGCTCCATAGTAATGACAAAATAATGCGTCTGGTCAGCATAGAGCACAATAGCATTTAACATATAACATACACCTGATAAGTATAAGGCACAATAGCGATAACATCTACAATGCACATTGTCTAATAAGGCACACTGGTAATCACAGGTACTACTTTCAAGTTAACAATATCTGACTGGTGATGATGCAAGAACCATCAATAATAACCCATCAAGACTCTAACGGTCACTACCGCGCCCACTAGAGGGCTACTTCCAATTCAAGCGTTTGGGCTACCATGCTATTCCCTATGGGTCTTGCGCCCTGCTCTTAGCATCTACTGCAGGGTTAACTTGAATCGCAGCGGTACCGCTAACGCTGAATGTCACACCTTCTATATCAATAGATAAACTCTTAGGTAAATCACATAACATTAACATCCATCTAAAACATTTGGTGCACCAATATTATCCCCGGTAACGTTACCATATTTTACACTCAGTCCTGGGCTGACCTGTGCACAGGAATTTGGTAGTGTTCCAATGTCCTGCAGAGGTTTCCATCAAGGGTTAAGTATTATAGTAGAAAGCAGGGCTGTTGCTCAGTTCAGCCACAAGATGGCGCTGTTCTCCAACAGTCAATGAATCTCTATCAGCACATGTGCTCTGCAACAGTGGATAGTGTGCAGATATCAGCACACACAGGATATAGCTGAAACGACAGTCTTAATTGTTCCCTGCAGCCCGTGTAAAGGTATGCTCTGGGGGAAAAACTCTCACAAAGGGAATAGTATCCTTCCTTGTACAAGAATGCAATGGCAGTTTTGGGTAGATTCTCTCAACACTCTTCCCTCTGACACTGGGGTGTGTGCAATACACTGCAGGCTAGGGTTTTACCTTGAGAGGGTTCTGTAGTTAGTGGAGACTATCTTTGCGCCCCGCTGCGTGTCCCCAGCTGTTCTCCGTCCGCTTTGCTGGCAATGTCACCAGTTCTGGCAGCAGCTTATCTTCTCTCTGTTCGGCTGCACATCCTCCCCCTTGTTCCTTCTACCATGCTGCTCTCTCTTTCTTCTCCTTCCTGCACATCCTCTTCCTTTTACTCCCCCAGCCAATTAGGGCCTTCATCCTCCTCCTGTCAATCACTCCTGGGCACAAGTTTTCAGGAGCACAATTAACCCTTTGTAGCCCTGCGTTTTAAAGCCGTTTATGCACTCCTCTGTGCTGTTCAACAGGGCTTTGGGGCACCACACATTTCTCAGCATGTGCAGAGCAATTTCACTAAAGATATGGCATGTAACAAGACTTATGTCTGAAGATAAATCAGATCCTCTATGTTTGTCTGCATACTCCGCAGTGCTTTACAGTTGGGAATGGTGGTAGAAAAGAAAATTTTAACCGGTATCTGTTGGCTGAAAGACTTCAATGAGTACAGTACATAAACATATTTTGATAGTACATCTTAGTTGTATACAGTTCTTCTGTGATAGATACTGACAGCATACGTATCATTTTTAATTCAAGGACTATGTCATGTTGGGGATCCCTATCAGCCGGTATTGACTCCTACCCAGTAGTGGGTGCAAAAGATACGGCTGAGACCAAGCATACTTACGGGAAGCACAGGACTTGAATTGGCCACCCCTGAGTGAAGGCGCCCTTACTGTACATGGCCTACGTTAGGACCCCCCCTCTCTCATTCCTCCTCTCAACTCTTAGGCAGTCATAAGTGTCAGTTTGGTGTGGATATGAATTGCCTGCAGTTGTGCTCATTGGTGTAATGTCCATTTCTGTGCATGCACAGATTGGAATCACACAAGGTACGCTATGCAAATTAATCAGCCCAACAAGGCTCATAAGATGGGAATGGTCAGTTCTGAAGATACATCTGTGGATGAATACTGGTCTAGGTCCGCTCTGCTTTAACAGACAATACATTGCAGAATACGTCCAATGCATATGTGAAATATAAAGTCACAAAAGATGGCACAGAAAAAAAAACTGTTCAGTGATTGTCCCCTGTTAGTAATATAATTTTTTTATTTTTTTTTAACATAACATTAATTTATTAGCGATTTTCTTAATGTCTACGGCACATAAAATGCATTTTCACAGTTGCTCCTGATAGCAAACACATGTTCTAACATGCCTACACGGCTGTCATCACTATCACTCTGAGATTAGTCTAGACCTGTAGCTGATGCAAGTGATACCACTGAAAAACACGTACCTTAGAGATGCCCAAAGCTTTAATCGGATGCTGCTGCTGCGCCCATTGCTCTCCCTGTTTCTCCCCTGAAATTTTAGGCTGTTGTAAGGGTCCTTTACACTCAAAGATGATTTGGACATGCTGCGCTCTGTGGCGTATGGTTTGTTTATGAGCATGTGCAGTGTTTTACGCAAAATGCGGCACATATCGCCATTTACGCTCCTTGTTTAATCACCTGGTCTGTGTGATTTTGCACTGTTGGTGCAGTAACATACTCCTACCAGAGGTGTCGCTGTATGCTAATCTTTTGCCATTCATTAACAAGGGGAGAAGGTTAAGTCTTGCTAGTGAGGGAAAAATGGCAATGGTACAACAGCAGCACTTCTGGTATGCCAGAGGTACTGCAGGCCTGATACAAATAATAACAGAGTCCAAACATAGTCCAGCAGACGGGCGCTGCATAGGCCAAGGGAGATGCTGCAGTAAAGACGGAGTCAGATCCTGACAACAAGCAGGGCCAATGCATTTTATGGGGCCATTTCCATGGAACAAATACTGGGTTATGAAGAGGCTAAGTTAATGCATGCACTTGATCAGGGTACTTTGAGGTATGGGGTAGAGAATTCTGACAACATGTCACAACTGAGCCTAAATGGGCCGTTCCTGGATCATTGGCCTTTGGAGTTAGGGGATTGATAGTGGATCGAGACCCTAAAATATAGGTGAGTTAAATTTTCATTCCTGCTATTTGGAACATTCGTCTCATTTGGATGCAGAATTCACACATTTCTCTGGTAGAATTTGGTATTAAAAGTTCCATGCAATATTATCTACTCCTATCCCAAACACACCACAGAGCAGAATCAATTGACACCATTGTCTCAATTTTATTTATAAATTGACAACCCACTCTACATCAGGCCCTGTATCTTTGGAACTATACACCTCTGCAAAACAATATAATCTGCTGTAAAATTCCACCACAACTTCACTCATATCTATCCCCAAACTATGGAAGGAGAAGCACAGTACATTCTAAATGTCACAATATATTTATAAAAAGGTGGATCCCTATTGTCAGCCACAATTTGCATCAGGAACTGCCGCAAGATGGTATGGTCTTTGATGATGGATGCTTGCAGGTCGCGGCCCTCTGTTCTGCTTTCTGGCATGATGGAGAGAGTAACCATGTAAAAGGCAGCAGAAGGGAATAACAACAATCTGGGGTCTGGTGCATGAGTGCTTTAGCCAGATGCCTAACCTTAATACAATAGAGTTATCAGTAGCCAGCTGTGATTAAAACCAGGAGTTCCAACGGGCTTGTGACAGTACCCCCATCCCCATAAGGGTGGATACTGAACATGTGACAGATGCCAAAATGATTTGTTGGGTATTTTTTTATGGAACAGTTTGACATGGTGGGGGGCATGTACATCAAATGCATAACGCAGTAGCCCTCCTCAGGACCTTAACATTAATTAGAAATTGTAAAGTTAATTTGGAGATTAAGAACGTGTCATATTCCTATTAAGTTTGTACCAAAATGGGAGTTGGAGGTTTGTTGAAAGTAGAGAATTGATTAATGTCAAGAGGTTATAATAGAGAGACATGAAAGACATTGGACCCATCCTCCCATCTAAGAACTATCTGGAAAAGGGTCCACACCACATTGCTTCAGGCCTCTTTTCGATCAAAATTTTTTGCAGACCGCCATCACAGGAACTGTTCTCTCCAAGTAGGTCACAAGGTCTGGCTTTCCATCTGGAAAATTAGGCTCAAACAACCCTGCAAAAAACTTGGACCTAGGTTCATTGGACCATTTGCTATAGTCAAAAAGGTTAATTCCGTTGCCTTTAAGCTGAAACTTCCACATTCATTAAACATCCTGAATACGTTTCATTGTTCACTTTTGAAACCTGTTACCTCCTCTAGCAAGTTTAGGTTCCATGAGCCACAAAAACTCCGGGCAGTTAACGTGCATGGACGTCATGAATATGTTGTGGAGAAGATCCTTAATGCTAAGAAAGTCCATGGAAAAAAACATTTCTTGGTTCATTGGAAAGGCTATGGCCCAAAAGAACGCTCTTGGGTTCCTCAATGACGCCTGCACGCTGATAAACTTCTTAGAGAATTCTTTAAACAGTTCCCTGGGAAACCTGGATGTTGGGGTTCCTTGACTCCTCCTGAAGGGGGCATACTGTCACGAGCCGCTGTGGTGCCGAGCCGAGTGATTCGCTTCTGCCACTGGGTTGCGTCCTGCCCGTCGTCATGATGACCAGGATGTCACTTCCGTTTGCCATAGTGACGACCAGGATGCTCTGTAATTCATTGCTGTGACCCGGCCAGCTGGGCAGCCGGGCGAGTGCACAAATTGTAGATAATTATTATCCTGCTAGGGTTTATCCTCCCTCTTGTGCCTTCCTGTTTTTGTTTTGGCCCTTTCATGTATTTAAGGCAGGGAGGGCTTAGCCTCCCTGCCGGTTATTGCGTCCACTGCCTGTGTGTGCTGACCTGCTTGTTTCCTGACAATCCTGATTGATTCTTCGTTGTGACCTTGCCTAAACTCTTGGACTTTGCCTGATTGCCTGTCGCCCTGACCTTTTGTCTGGATTTTGGATATTGCTTCTATGCCTGTGACCCTGACATGTGCCTGAATTTTGGACCTGCTTGATTGCTGCCAGCCCTAACCTTTCGGCCTGTATTCTGACCCTTCTCCTGGCCACAATTCCGCCACCCAGATCTGGCCCCGACCTCGGCCTCCAGTCTCCCAGTTACCTTATTCTACACCGCGGTTATCCTGATATCATAGAGATAAGTTTTGGGGGCATCCGAGTACTGGAAAACGTGTACAGTTCTATGGGAAAGGTGGCTGCTATAGGTGAAGACGTCTACTAGCTTGGTTCAAGTTCTTGATTAGTTCTTTCAGTTAGCCAGTTGGATTGGGGATGATAGGCAGAAGAAAAATTAAGCTTAATGCCTATGTTCTTAGAGAGCAGCCCTCCAGAATTTGGATCCAATTTGGGTTCCATGATCAGACACAATTTCTTGCGGGCGTCTATGTACCAGTGAATAGCCTGGGTGGAAGCAGAAGGAAGGCCTTTGAGAGGTACAAAATGAAGCTGCCCTGGAAAAAAAAATCTGCAATGACCCAATTAATGGTTCAGCCCTTAGACGGAGGAAAGTCTGTGGTAAAATCCATGGATAAATGGCGGTCTGGGACTGGCAAACAAGAGTAGACTGAAAGGCTTCTGTCAAGGTACGGTCACAAATCGGATTCTGAATGCGACTAGTTGCTTGTATTGGCACAACTGAACTAGGAAGCACATAGTCTAGCACACCTCTGGTATTCATGAGGGACCCTTGCAAGGAGGTATGGGCTTTGCATCAATGGATGTGCAGGACGCGGTTCTCCAAGGCAGTCACTAGCAAAGTAGTTGGCGAATGAAGATTAGTCAGACAAGCCGAGTCAAATCCTGCAGCGAGCTACAAGAGGTGAATCCAAAGGATGGTCAGGGAAGCCAAAGTTAGCTCCAGGACAATATGACAAGAACCAAAATGAAATCCAGGGGTAGTCAGAGCCAAAGCCAAGTAAGTAACCAGAATAACACAGGAGCTGCAACAGGAGGTAGCAGAAAGTAATTTGGATGCTGGAGTAGAGGTGAAGACCTGATACTCTTGCACCTAAATGGTGGCAGAGCCATAACTAAATAGAAGCCAGAGGACCCTGATTGTCTCGGGCACTGACCACCCTCAGCTGGGCCCAAGACAACCATATTTGCGTTACTGAGCATGCAAACCGAGGTGCCGGGACAGTCGGGAAAGATAGCCTCCCATTGGCTAGAAAGATATAGGCAGCCGTCCCTGCATAACAAGGAATGTGTGGGGATGGCACTTGAGAGGTACCGTGTGATGGACGCATATGGTACATACTGAGATGAATTTCTCCACACCCAGATGGAGGGATGGCCACCAATCAAGAAGCATTAGCCCAATGCAGCAATTTGGGACGTAATGCAGGTGGAATGTAGGTTTTGCCAGGAGGAAATTTGCAGAACGAAGTAGGTGTAACTGCTAGAATTCTTCAAGGATCCAAGATGAATTTATTCTTCACAAAAGATCCCTTATCAGAGAAATTAAAAGATTGTAAAAGTGCACCAGTCTTCTTGCTTTATGGGCCTGGACTGTAGGTATGATATCAAAAAGAGAAAAAAATAATGACCATCTTGCCTAACAGGGGTTTAAGCACTGTGCAGAATTTTTTTTATAGTTTGTGTAGTCACTGGAAATTCCTTCAAGTTCCAACTCGATAGCTAACAACTCCTTGTCACCTATACCATAATTGTTCTCTGCAGGTGAAAGTTTGTGGGAGAAGAAGCCACAGGGGTGAAGCTTCCCAGAAAATGCCTATTAAGACAAGACTGCCAAGGCTGCCAAGAGGAATTTAGAACCCAGTACAGCAACTTAATGGGGCCCCCCTTATAGTTGAGCATGACAAAAAATTGGGAGTAGGTGTGGTCATACAACTGGGGGCGTAGCTATGCATCACTGGGGCGTGGCTAGCCAGTGAAAGCGTTAGGCCACCCTTCTACAGAAAAAAAAACTGCATTGTTGTGTACACCATTGGCAGAAGGGTGCAGTGCCCACTCGCCCCAGCACTCCTGATTTTCAGGACATCTAGCACCATAGTGTAGTATATAAAGAATGTAGTGTGTACATAAAGAGTTCACAGTCTTGGCCTGCACCTTACATTGGGCAGAACAGTTACCAAAAATTGGGATTGTCCCACTAGAATCAGAACAATTCACAGACTGTCCTGCTCTCTCCTACCTGTTCTTGTCACTTTCACCTCCTGTGGCTGCAGGTTTCTTTTGTTGCGGCTTGTATGGGTCCTGAAATGTTGGGGGCCCTATTTGGAAAAAAAAATGGATACATTTAGAAAATTCCAACCAGCCCTGGCGTTAAATCAATAGAACCCACAATTAATAATTAGGCCTCCTCCAGCCCCAACATTAAAATAATAGTATTCACATTTAATAAATAAACCTATTTCCCTCTCTCCAAACAGCCCCAGCAATAAATTAATAGTATTTACATTTCATAAATATAGCTATTTCCCACAACCATCACTGCCATTAAATAATTCATAGTCACATTTAATAAAGAGACTGCATTCTTCCCAAACTCACCCCCACATTCAATAGCCCCCAAACCACCCCATCTTAAATTAAGTCTCCACTATTACATTGCCCCACCATCACCCCACAAACAAAATAGCACCCATTAATTAGCCACATCTACCTCACACACACTACATTGCCACAAGCCCCCTGTGCCATCATATACAAACACTACCACAAGCCCTCTGTGCCATCACACACACACACATTACTGTGCCCCTTCATCACAACCACATTGTGCCCCCTTATGATCACACTTCACCCTCCATACTGCTTTTCCCCCTTCACCTGGCTCCCCATCTTCATCACTCTGTGCCATGCTGCTCCCCCCACCTTCATCACTCTGTGTCATGCTGCTCCCACCTTCATCACTCTGTGCCATGCTGCTTACCCCCCTTCGTCACTCCGTGCCATGCTGCTTCCCCCACCTTCATCATTCTATGCCATGCTGCTCTCCCCCTTTCCATCATCACTCTGTGCCATGCTGCTTCCCCAACCTTCATCACTCTGTGCCATTCTGCTCTCCCTCTCCTTCATTACTCTGTGCCATGCTGCCCCCTCTCCATCATCACTCTGTGCCATGCTGCTCCCCCCTTCATCACTCTGTGCCATGCTTCTTTCCCCCCTTCACCACTGTGCCATGCTGCTTTCCCCCCTTCATCACTCTGTGCCATGCTGCTTCCCCAACCTTCATCACTCTGTGTCATGCTGCTCTCCCTCTCCTTCACTACTCTCTGCCATGCTACCCCCCCTCTCCTTCATCACACTGTGCCATGCTGTCCCCCAACCCCTTCTTCATAACTCGGTGCCTTTCTGCTCCCCCTCCCCCCCAAACTTCATCACTCGGTGCCTTTCGGCTTTCCTCCACCCTAGTGTCTGTTTCTTTACTTACTTGTGTATTGGCTTCTTTCATCTCTCTTCATCTCTTTTCTTCTCTTCTTCTCTTCTGTCTTCTGCAGGGGCGGGCTAGACCGGGGGGCAGGGGGGCAGCGGGCACCCGGGCCGCTCAGTCTAACGGCTGTTTGGGCATGCCGCCTCCTCCCCGTCCCCCCCGTGGATGCAAAAACAGGTTAATATTACCAGTGGCCGCATCGCGTGTCATGTGATGCGGCCGCCTGTGCGCCCCCCGGGCTGAAACCTCCCAGCCCGCGCCTGGTCTTCATCTTCTTGCGCGGCTCCTCTCTGCGCCGCTCTTCACGGAATGTCAGGCGTGACGTGATGACGCCACCCCCCCACACTTTTCCCCCCTCCCGGCATAAAAAATAAATAAATAAAATAAAAAATAATTTAGGGGTAAGAGGAACAAAACAAAAAAAAAAGTTGGCAGTGAGGGCTTGGGCCTTGCCCCCTGGGTGTCCGGGCCCGGGTAGTTAGTGCCCGCCCCCCCGCTCTAGGTGGCCCTGAAGACTACACCCACTCAATAGGATGATGCATCCACCTCAAGGAAAAAGGGACAGGAATTATCACATTGTTGCAAAATGGGGGCTGAAGAGAACATCTTTTCTTATCAAAAGTGATATGATTTAAGATGCTTAAAAGCTTCTATAGCGTAAACCCCCATCTTTTTTCTTGATGAAAAAGAATCTGACTCTGGCAGTTGATGAGGATTTCTTAATAAATCCATCATCTAAATTTTCTTGAATATATTCAGTCATAGGGGTATATTTACTAAACTGTGGGTTTGAAAAACTGGATATGTTGCCTATACCAACCAATCAGATTCTAGCAGTCATTAAGTAGAATGTACTAAATAAATGATAACTAGATTCTGATTGGTTGCTATAGGCAACATCTCTACTTTTTCAAACCCGCAGTTTAGTAAATCTAGCCCATCGAGTCTCAAGAATGGACAACTGATAGACCTGACCACAAGGAGGAGTTTTGCCTAGGAGAAGAATAATGCCACTATCTCAAATAAAATGAGTGTGGAGTTCAGTCCTTAATATGATCAGACAACCCCTGCCAGAAAGTAGCTGCCAAAGTTGCATTATTCCATTGGAGCTCCGAAGCAATCGCCCTAAATTGAACAGCACACTGTCTCTTGAGATTGAGTCTCAAGAGACAAGGCAGAGGTATGCCCAAAGCATTGTTAGATACTCTACCTAATTCATCAAAAATGTTCTTAATCGTGTCCAGGAAAGTGCTACAATTATAAAACCATCGGATTAATATGTTCCCATAAGGGTGAGGCAAGGGTTTGTCCGGACAAAAGAAAAATTAAGTAAGCAAGTTTTTTCTGCAGGAAAATTTAATGGGAAAAGCTCAAATTAAATGGTGCATTAATTCAAAAATCCTTAGCACAACTAGAGATCACCATCAAATTTACAGGGATTAGATATACAAAGTTGAGAAGATGCTGTAGGCGGGTTCAGCCTGTTCCGGAGACACCGGAGCAAGCCCCTGAACAGTCAAAGTGTGTCCAAATGTCCAACATAAAAGTCAGTTCCTCATCTAGTAGATGCTGTTGACGACAAAATTATTGTGACCCAATCTGCTATCTCACCAATACACCACAGTATACAACTATCTCTTCCCAACCACTATCCCCTACCTTGTGATTATAATCCAAAATAATCCAATCATAATCCCTGTCCTTTAAACCACAAAGTTTATATTGGATATGTTTGGCAAAAAGACATATTTAAAACAAGTTTCTGGCTACTATGATCTTTTACATAGTGTACGAGTTACAAGGAAACATCCTGGCTTTGAATTTGCTGAATTCAAAGCTCCCAGAAATGCAGTTGATGCAGTAAAGAAATTAGATCAACAGACTAGATGCTGGTGTTTTACAATAGATCCCACAGGGAGAAATGGAATAGGTTTTATAAACCTTCACATAGTCACAGATAGATCTAATCACTGAGAGATTGCAGACTGAGAAATAATGTCCCCACAATGTTGAGAATTGTGGGGACATTGACCTGTTTACACACCAACACTGTGGGGACCTGAGTCGTAGTGGGGACAAAAATTGAGGTCCCCACAATAGCTTTCCAAGGCTAATCAGTGCAGGGGACCTTGCTGATATGCTCAGCATAAAAATCTGGCATGTCCCCGCAAAAGTGTGCGTGTGTCCAATGTGGAGGGGAGAGTGTGTGGAGGGGA
The DNA here is from genome assembly GCF_038048845.1 of Mixophyes fleayi. Taxonomy (NCBI): domain Eukaryota; kingdom Metazoa; phylum Chordata; class Amphibia; order Anura; family Limnodynastidae; genus Mixophyes; species Mixophyes fleayi. The sequence continues at coordinate 1,758,602 of NW_027446953.1, read as the reverse complement.
AAGTGTGTGTGCATCCCACCACCAAAGGTCAGTAGACCGTCCAAACTTATAGCAGGAGCAAGAAGAGGAAGTGATTTCAGCCTGCCGGCGCTTTATACTCGGAGCGGGTAAAGACACCCTCACATCCGTCTGGTGCTGAAGGTAAGGCGGGGAGAGGGAAGCATGACAGAGCCCACCGGTAGCTCTGACTATAGCCCGGAGAGTGGTGGAGATAAGTATCCCCCTGACACTTCGGAGAAGAGTGGTTCAGACACCAGCGGTGATGCCCCGTTGCCCACCAGCGCAGCAGAGTGCAGGTACCCAAAGATCTATGTATGACCATTCTTGACCTGCTGACAGTTGTGTTTTAAACACAGAGGGTCGGAGAGACGACGCGTTGTCTGTCCAAACGCTATGCAGAAACAGTGATGGCTCCGGGGCGGATAACAAAAAGCAGTACTGCCTGTACTGTGAGAAGCCCCTCTTAAAAATTGCCCGGCACATGGTACTTGTTCACCGTAGACTGAAGTAGCCTGGGCCCTGAAATTACCCAATAACTCAAATGAAGGTGCATGCAATTGGCACATCTTCACAATAGGAGCAACTTTGCACACAATGCTGAGGCAATGAGGGCAGGCCATGGTGTTCTGGTCCAGTGCAAACTTCCAGATAAAGAGATGGATGCTGTAGCCTGCCAGGGCTTGTTTGGAACTACCTGTGGAGACACATGAAGAGATGTAAGATAAACCGAAGGGGCACAAGCTCACACCTGGCAAGAACAGAGTCCAGTCACTGTGCGCCTTTGCTCAGCCTCTTCCACCTGACATCAGTGATGGCTTTTGGAAGCTCTTGAGTGACATGACCCAGGATGAAGTCTTACTCGCAGTCAAAAATGACTGATGCATCATGCAGATGGGGCAGCATCTCTTTAACCGGGTCAAATTAGATGTTGGCAGGCACGAGTAAATCCGTCAGAAGCTTAGAGAAATGGGCAGGCTACTGCTACAGGCCAGAAGAGCTACCCCTTTGGAGAGGATGGAAATCTTTACCACACCATCAAACTTTCTGCACATAGTAGATGCTGTGAAGCTGGTAGCTGGCCATGACGAGGAGACAGGTAAATTTATGACGCCCTCACTGGCACTCAAGTTCGGGCACGGCAAAAGATAGCGAGCATTGTGGAGTGCTGAGCCATGATGGAGGACTGCTGCGATTGAAAACACACAATATTTCAGGAAGATATATGAGGCGAGATGGAATGAGTTGATCTCATTAGCTGCCTTGAAAACTCTTTAGGAGTCCAACTGGAACATGCCTCAGCTCTTACCTTTCACGGAAGATGTGAAAAAGATGCATTTGTACCTCGATGAGACGCAGCAAGCCTACCGAAGTGTTATATCTGCCCAGCCTATGGTTAACCACTGGGCACTACTTGTAAAAGTCATCCTGGCACAGGTGAGCTTGTTCAATCGGAGAAGGGAAGGGGAAGTTTCAAAAATGTTGTTGACTACCTTCTCCTCAAGATATACTTCGGTTCTCCACGAAGATGTGTCCCTAGTGCTTTCCGAGGTTGAGAGGAAGCTCTGCCGGCACTTCACTCGCATTGAAATCCGAGAAAAACGAGGAAGAAAAGTCCCCATCCTGCTGACACCAGCTATGCAAGCTGCAATGGAACTTCTCGCAGAAAAGCGTGACAAATGTGAAGTGAATAATGTGACAAATGTGGAGTGAATAGCCAAAATATCTACATGCTCGCCAGACCAGCTGCCTCTTCACAATTCAAAGGCTCCGATTGCATACGACTGTTTGCCCGATATTGTGGGGCTAAGCATCCCCACATGCTGTCTGCCACGAAGAATCAAAAGAACGTTGTCACTCTCTCGAAGGTCCTCAAACTAAATGACACGGAACTGAATCAGTTGGCAGACTTCCTTGGGTACGACATCAGAGTGCACCAGCAGTATTACCACCTACCAGAAGATACCCTCCAACTCGCCAAGATCAGCAAACTGTTAATGGCTTTTGAGAGAGGCAGACAGGCCGTATTCAAAGACAAGAATTTGGACGAGATGAACATTGATTCAGACGGTAAGTGGAAAATCTGGTGTCTAATGTATGCTTTTGACATTTACCTCGGTCATTTACATATCTGTTTCTTTTCAGAACCGGTCCAGCTATTAAGCGACATGTCTAATGATGAGCAATCCCCCGTGACAGAGGGAAAAGTGGACAGGCGATTGGTCGACATTTCCATGTCAGAATAGAGGCGGTTTATGGACCTGGCAACACGGGACCAGTGCCTAGCCATGGCTTTCACAAGTAGGTGTAGCCCCCAGTTTTACTAGGCAGAAGAACTTTACCTTCTATGTATTTTGCTGAGCCATAATTGACCACACTACTTCCTCTCAGGTTGCAAAGAAGTGCTGAGAAAATCCTGGGACAGAGAGGAGGTCCAGGCTGTGTAGAAACACCTGATGAAGTTTATACAGACATGCCAGGTGCGCGGAAAGCGAGACTGTGTTGCGTGCCTCATGGCTGAGCCATCCATATTGAAAGATCGGAACTGGTCGGGGGAGAAATTCTACATAAAGAACCGCATAACAGCTTTAAAGCTGGAGCAAACTTGAAATGATGCACAGTTGTTGAATAGGGCTGTAGCCTTGATGGCTAGGTGTCAGTGTAAGCGGCATGCGGATTGTCACTCACCGGACCGTGAGTGCCTCTGCGCTGGTGCGTGGTTCTCTAGCCTTCCTGCCGGAGCCTGTCCTGAGCCGCGGCCATCTGCCATCTTGATGGACTGCGCATGCGCAGCACCCAAGAACTCTTATGACCTTTGCTTTTAATCTAACTGGAGGATCAGGCACCTCTCCCTATTTAAGGCACCTGTGCTCAATACATCGTTGCATTTATAGCCTTCACCTACCATATATTGTCCTGTGGGAGTTGCATACACATATGGTATAACCCCAAATATATGTCGTGGTCCTTATATGGGAATCCCAGGGATATTACATATTGAAAATGAAAACAAAAAATACTTTATATAATTTTTTAATTATGTTTTATCATTAATGGCTAAATTATTAACAGTTGACATTAAATTAATAGTTTTTTTTGTTCTGTGCGTCCTTTTGTGAGTTTATATTCCATGTAGGTTTTAGACATATCCTGTAGTGTCTTGTCTAGTAGAGCAGAGCAGACCTACACCCGTATTCATCACCACATCTGCTCTGATTTATGGGTTCTTTTTTTAAAAAAAAGACACATTATATTCTGTATGTGTCCCTTAATGAATCAGGCCCTATATGTATAAGTGGAGAAACAGAGAGGTCCAAAAACTGATAGACGACAAAGAGAGGTATGTGGAGATCCAAGTGTGAAAAGAAGAATAGAGATTTTAAAGTAGTAGAGAGTGATTGACTGTACAAAGGCTGCGGACATATCATGTAGAATAGGTATAAATTAAACCTTTGAAATTTACTGTGAATAGGCCATTGTATACTTTAGGACTCTCTGTATAGTATTGATAGCACAAACCAGATTGTAGGGAGTCTAGTAAAGAATTAAGGAAAGATAGGTTGATGCTTTAAAATGAACATGTGTCACACGCCAAACCTTCCGGTGAACTTATTAGGGTCTATTGCCCCTTTTGGGGCCTGTTTGCCACTGCCAGTTCTGGAATACGATAGAGTCCACCATTGTGCTTCATGGGCGTGCACGTACACCTGTGCTTTAAGGACCCAGTGCACCAGTAAGTTGCAGATCTTCAGTCTTAATGGTGAATACTAAGCACTCCCAATTAAGTGATCTATGCAGCTTCAATTGTATATTAGATAATAGCACAACACATTTTTTTAGATCTTCAGTCTTAGGTAGCCTAGCTTCTCTGACTATTTAGGCTCTTGTTATTTGGTATTTATGCGTGTTCTAGTTCCAGTGTCTTCTACATGCTTACCTGTGTTCCAGCTCCAGTGTCATCTATATCCTTACCTGTGTTCCAGCTCCAGTGTTATCTGTATACTTAACTGTGTTTCAGCTCTAGTGTCATCTGTATACTTACTGATGTTCCTACTCCAGTATTATTCCTTTACTTACCTGGGTACTCAAGCAGTCCTCATCAAGCCTATTTGTGCTTGTTTATTTACCTGATGGTCAAGTCTAGTAGCATTGAAAACCATACCACCTTTGCGGGGGGTCACTGGGGAATACTTGATCCAAGTTAGGCTCTGCACCTCTGTTGCAGGTAACGGCAAACCATACAGACCATGTAGTAGCCACAAAATTATTGTGTAGTATTTTATGTGAGAAGGGCAGTAGCGAGGCTTGTCAATGGCTGCAGAAGAATGTAGAGTCCAGCAAAGCTTTTTAATGATGGAGAAACACAGAGAGTAAATAATTAGGCGCTAACGTGGAAAATGTCATAAATTACTTCACCAACCGCTGCTACAACATATAGCAGATACTAGATAGATTCTGCCAAATGTATAAAGAAAAAACTAACAAAAATATAGAAGAGCACTGGTTATGGTGAAATGTTAAAATTCTCATATTTATTAAGAATAAAACAATTTATAAAAAATGTAACAAAAGGAGGCATTTAGCTGACAATATGCAGAGAAAGCAGGGAAGTAGAGTAAAACATTGGCACAGTTATGTACCTAGGTGGAGATTAAACCAGGTAAAAACATATGTGTAGTTTAAAATTGGTTTACTTACATGATTTAAAAGCTGCTTCCTCTCAGCAAACAGACAGGGTGGGTCTGATAGTCTAAACAGAGCCAGGGATGGGCGTTTCCTTTTAAAGAGAAGGTGAGTGTGTCACCTGTCCATCAAGCTAGGCCTGTGGGAGGAGTGTCAGGTATAAAACCCTGCTTGTTTCATTGTTCAGGGAGATCAACGCTGGGCTAGCTGGCTGATCTGGACAGAGAGCTGGACTATGTATAGTAAGCGTTGAGGGTCTCCATAATTGCTGTGCAAGTATACGGTGTCAAAACATTATTACCATCCTGACAATAAAGAACCATAAAAAGGAAGAAGTTGTACGCGTGTGCTTCTGCAGTAGCGGGCTCTTGCCACAAGTGGTGTCAGGAGTGGGATGCTCCGGGAAGCAAGTTTCCGCTACCCAACCCGCGCAGACGTCAACATGGAAGAAGTACTGAGAACCCTCGTGAATGTGGCCGCTGCGCAGCAACAGCAGCAAGCTCATATGCTACAAGTCGCCGAGGCACAGGTGGAAAACACAAGGCTCTTAAGAGAAGAGTTAAGCCAGGTGAGGCATGACAGAAATGAACCACCTGGTCCTGTTCTCCAGAAAATGTCACCAGCTGATGACGTAGAAGCATATCTGGTGTCTTTTGAGAGACTTGCAAAAAGGGCAAAATGGCCTCCTAAAGATTCGGCTGAGAGACTGGCGCCATATCTGACTGGTGAAGCTCAGCGAGCTTATATGGATCTAGATGAGGAACGGGCCTCTGATTATCTGTGTTTAAAGTCTGAGATATTGGCTCGCATTGGAGTTTCCGGGCCAGGCAGAGCCCAGCGCTATCACCAATGGCGCTATGATAAAGAAAAACCGGTCAGAGCGCAAGTGGCTGAACTTTCTAAAATTTTAAAGAAGTGGCTGCAGCCTGAGGAGAATTCGCCTTCTCGGATTATTGAAGTTCTGGCGATAAATCACTGCATCCGGGGGCTGAACCGCGATTTGCAAAGGTGGGTTCTGCAATCAGACCCACAAACTTATGAAGAGCTTGCCACCGTGGTAGAAAGGTTTTGTGCGCTACAGCAAATGACTAAAGAACCTGCATTTGTGCCAAAGCCACTGCTACGCCAAAAGCCAGGTTTGACAATCCTTGCCACAGGGCCCAATGGCAAAACTGCTACGGACAGAGGGCCAGGTGCAAAGCTGTCTAATCTGAAGTGTTTTGAATGTGGTGAGCCAGGCCACTTTATGGCAGAGTGTCCTAAACTACAGGAACCCATGGACTGTTCTGTAGCACATATTGGACCTGCATTTCCAAGCTGTTTTACCATGAGTCCCACATCAGGAAGTCCTTGTTTGTTCCGGGTGACTGTGCTAATCAACCAAAACCTTGTTCTGGCCTTGGTTGACTCGGGGAGTGAACTCTCATTGGTTTCCAGCTCTGCTTTACCCGAAACCATAACTTCTCGGTTGCCCAAAGTGAAAGTTCTTTGCGTACATGGCACAACAGAGGAGTATGAGAGAACAATACTACCAGTCACACTCAAAGACAAAACTGTTATGGTGGTAGCTGCCATAGCACCTAAACTCCCATATCCACTCATTTTGGGGCGAGACTTCCCACTGTTTAATGATGTCCTCGGTGAGCGGATCCGGCCGGACATGCCGGCAACTGATGCAACGGTCGGAAGCCCGGTCTTAAAGGAACTGCCTAAGAATCCACAACATCTGGACATCGGTCTTTGGGAACCGCCAAACCGGAATGCCATCCTGGGAGTCAGAGCAGGAGTTCCACAAAAGCATCCACCTGCGGGGAAACATGGACAGTCCAAACTAGCATTGGTCGGTGATGTCGCAGATGAGCCCACCCCGCCTGTCAGTGAGGATACAGACTGGTCCGCAATACCAATTTTGTTTCCTTTGCAGGACTTTGCTCGAGACCAACTTAATGATGCCACTTTGGAACATGCCTTTAAAAGTGTGACTGAGGTAAATGGGGTAGCGAAAGCCGCCCAGCCTGCAGAAGGTATACCATATTTTATTGTTAAAAATAATTTCCTTTATAGAGTTGCTAATGTACAGGGGGAAAAAGTAGAACAATTAATGGTTCCTCAGGTCCATGTAACCCTAGTGTTAAAAGCAGCACATACACATGTCTGTGGGGGACACCTAGGGGAGGATAAAACACGGGAACGAGTTCAGCTTAGGTTTTACTGGCCCGGTGTACACATGGCATTGAAAAAGTATTGCCGGTCCTGTCCCATTTGTCAGAGAACCTGTCCCAAACCCATGTACAGGGCACCTCTCATTCCAATACCAATAGTACAAGTTCCCTTTGAACGGATAGCTATGGACCTTGTGGGGCCCCTGGAAAAATCTGCACGTGGGCACCAATATATACTAGTGGTGCTTGACTATGCAACCAGGTATCCAGAGGCAATTCCCCTAGGAAACATAAAGTCCAGCACCATAGCTAAAGAACTTGTATTGATGTTTACACGCTTGGGAATACCCAAAGAAATTCTCACAGATCAGGGTACTCCATTCATGTCTAAACTGATGAAGGACATGTGCCAGTTGCTAGGGGTTATGGCGCTTCACACCTCTGTATACCATCCACAAACAGATGGCTTGGTGGAACGCTTTAACCGCACATTAAAGCACATGCTCAGGAAAGCAGTGGCTCAGGAGAAAAAAGATTGGGACACTCTTATTCCCTATTTGATGTTTGCCATCCGTGAGGTACCTCAAGCTTCAACAGGGTTTAGTCCCTTTGAGTTATTGTTTGGGAGACAGCCCATGGGTATCGTGGATATGTTAAAAGAAGAGTGGGAGCAGCAAGGTCGCAGGGAGCCAAATCTGGTACAATTTGTGTCCCAAATGTATGATAGGCTAGGAAAGATAGGGCCCATTGTGCAGCAACATGTAAAAGAGGCTCAGGAACGACAGAAGAAAAGTTATGACAAAAGTGCTGTTGTTCGATCTTTCAAGCCTGGGGACAAGGTCCTAGTCCTGGTTCCTACCCAGGAAAGCAAACTTTTCACCCATTGGCAGGGTCCAAATGAAGTTCTAGAGGCTGTCGGTCCTGTTAATTACAGAGTCCACCAGTTAGGTAGGAGAAGGGAGGAGCAAATATATCATGTGAACCTCCTTAAACCCTGGCATGATGAGGAAACCTCTCTTCAGGTAGTGAGTACTGCCATTGAAAAGTCTGAAGTGCCCATAGAGCCAGCCTTGTCCATTCAGCAGAGACAACAGACTGAAGAAATGATTCGCCGGAACAGGGATGTCTTCTCTTCCATTCCTGGGCACACTACCTTAATCGAACACGACATTGTCACTGCGCCAGGAGTCATTGTCAAGCAGAAGCCATATCGTATTCCAGAAGCCAGACGGGTGGATGTGAGAAAGGAGGTCGAGAAGATGCTCCAGTTAGATGCAATTGAAGAGTCCACTAGTGAATGGAATAGTCCCATTGTGCTTGTCCCGAAACCCAATGGGACAATTAGGTTCTGCAATGACTTTAGGCGCCTAAACAGTATGTCACAGTTTGCTGCCTATCCGATGCCACGTGTAGATGAACTAGTGGAAAATCTTGCTGGTAGCAATTATTTAACAACTCTTGATCTAACAAAGGGTTATTGGCAAGTTCAAAAGTGGAAGCTGCTCAAATCAATTTATAGGCCATAACAGGTGCTGAAAGGGTGGGGTTATCCTGCAAGGAACATACATACAACATTTTTTCCCCAGCACACTGCTATAGCCAGCAACAGATCTGCCATTTCTACTGTAGATAAAAATGCAAAAGTCTTTGTTGCACACATTTGCAAATGTATGTTTAAGCCATCCTGCCACGCCAAGGCGCTTTTGCATATAGGATGGTCCTACTCTAAACAATGAGAGTCCCTATATTTGGGCCATACATATGTGTTTTTAAATTGAGAGCTAACTTACCAAAGAGGTACCCCAGAAGCCTCCAAATAGCAATCCAATGTCAGCACTCCCCCTCAGCTACTGACACCAACATGCCTCTCAGACAAATACAAAATGCCACGTGTAGATGAACTAGTGGAAAATCTTGCTGGTAGCAATTATTTAACAACTCTTGATCTAACAAAGGGTTATTGGCAAGTTCCCCTGACTTCCATGGCCAAGCCAAAGACTGCATTTTCCACCCCTGATGGTCTCTATCAATATAAAGTCCTACCCTTTGGGTTGCATGGGGCACCTGCCACCTTCCAAAGGGCTATGAATAAATTGCTACGACCTCACACAGCTTATGCAGCTGCTTACTTGGACGATATAGTGATTTATACCCCAGACTGGGGATCACATTTAGCCAAAGTTGAGGCGGTCTTAGCTTCATTACGGTCCGCAGGGTTAACAGCTAACCCAGAGAAATGTGCCATAGCCATGAGAGAAGCCAAATATTTGGGGTACATTGTTGGTCGAGGGCATGTAAAACCCCAGCTAGACAATGTGGAGGCAGTCAAAAATTGGACAAGACCAGAGAAAAAGTCACAGTTAAGAACCTTTTTAGGCTTAGTAGGTTACTAGAGGCGGTTTGTAAGCCACTTCGCCACTAGAACTGCTCCACTTACGTACATGTTAAAAAAAAGTTGTCCAGATAGATTAACCTGGTCTGACTCTGCAGAAACTGCCTGGGCTGATCTTCGGTTAGCTCTTTGTTCCTCTCCAGTTCTACAAGCACCAGATTTTACCCGGAGGTTCTTCCTCCAAACTGATGCTTCTGGTGTTGGCTTAGGTGCAGTCTTGTCACAGGAGAAGAATGGAGTAGAAAACCCTGTCCTGTATCTAAGTCGTAAGTTGCTTCCAAGGGAACAAAAATATGCCACTGTGGAAAAAGAATGTCTCGCCATAAAATGGGCTACAGAAGCTCTGCGCTATTATCTCCTAGGCAGAGAGTTCACCCTAATAACAGACCATGCACCATTAAGATGGATGCAGAACAACCGGGAAGTAAATGCCAAGGTAACCCGCTGGTTCTTGGCACTACAACCTTTCAAGTTCTCAGTAGAACATAGGCCTGCAATTCTACACAAAAATGCAGATGCGTTGTCACGAAAATATGCGCTCCTCGCCAAGTCCGCGTCCCCCTACTTGGAGACGCTATGGGGAGGGATATGTAACAAAAGGAGGCATTAAGCTGGCAATATGCAGAGAAAGCAGGGAAGTAGAGTAAAACATTGGCACAGTTATGTACCTAGGTGGAGATTAAACCAGGTAAAAACATATGTGTAGTTTAAAATTGATTTACTTACATGATTTAAAAGCTGCTTCCTCTCAGCAAACAGACAGGGTGGGTCTGATAGTCTAAACAGAGCCAGGGATGGGCGTTTCCTTTTAAAGAGAAGGTGAGTGTGTCACCTGTCCATCAAGCTAGGCCTGTGGGAGGAGTGTCAGGTATAAAACCCTGCTTGTTTCATTGTTCAGGGAGATCAACGCTGGGCTAGCTGGCTGATCTGGACAGAGAGCTGGACTATGTATAGTAAGCTTTGAGGGTCTCCATAATTGCTGTGCAAGTATACGGTGTCAAAACATTATTACCATCCTGACAATAAAGAACCATAAAAAGGAAGAAGTTGTACGTGTGTGCTTCTGCAGTAGCGGGCTCTTGCCACAAAATATATATATAAAAACATAAGCAAATCATGCAATAGAATATATATTCCTTGATTGTGGCAAATTCAAAAGCAGTAATTAATAAATCCTAACTCCTCAGCACCAATACTTTGCTGCTTACAATTAATTAGTAACCCTTATATATGCAAATACAGATGGCCACAGAAATTTCATTTATAATTCGTAAAAGTTCTGAAACAATTACTTGTTCAAAGAATCAAGACAACAGAGTCCCTTAATACATTTTGTGGTTAGAATGTATTGTCCAAAAACAATTCCACATAGCAATCCAAAAATATTCCAAATGTCAGTAGGACTGTTCAGTCAGTATTTAATAACTGTTCACAACTGGTATTTAGGATGAAAAAAATCCCATTGAAAAATATGACATAGTCCATCAAATTTAGGCAACAGTTCGAAGCCAAGAAAAATTCCACTGTAAGCAGATATAATAAATGTCATACCTTAATTCAGATGGAGCACTCCAAACTTTGTACAGTCCACATAGGCATTGGGAAGGCCAAAAAAATCCACTTTGCTGGTGATATATGAGGAGCTGAGTATTTCAGTCAGTTGCCACTGATGTCACCTGACGTGTTTCTCGACTATAAAAATGGGGCGGTGTTATCAGAGGTAAATTCAGAGGCAATACAGAAGCCCTTAAATACCATTCAGTGTGTTGTATAAACCAATCATCTCCCATTTCTTTTAAACTTAATAAGACCTTCTCATTCAATAATAACTGTAACCACCACCTATACCTCTTTATATGATGGTACAAGATACACAATAATTTATCTACTTTGCTTATCAATTGCAAATATAAAAAGATAAGATTCTTCTATACAGATGTAACTGATCCAAACATAAACAAAAGACATGTGATCCAGCTCTTATCACATGATGTTTCAGTCCCTCTGGCATATCCTTAACTGAGTCTTTTGTTATCATCTTCATGATCGCATCTACATTCTCACACTTTGAAAGCCGATTATTTGGACACACCCACAAAGGTGTCTGAGTCACATGATTTAAATAACCAATCAAATGGTCAGAATATTGTAGCTGGCATTAATCTAGTATGGAAAACATTTTAGAAGATTCAGAAGATTCAGTATATAATACATAAGAATTCATAAACACATAAATAAACAAATAAAAAAATACAGTTAATTCCTCAAATTAATGTGTGACAGACTAATTAAATAACTATCAGCATTGAGCTTAGTTATAAAGAGTAGGACCGATAGATAGCATTATTATTATTATTATTATTATCCTTTATTTGTTAGGCACCACAAGAGTTCCGCAGCGCTGTACAATGCACAAACAGTAGACAGTACAGGGTAAAACATTACTGAACGGTAAACAAAAAATACTAACACTTCAGGAGCTCAAAGCAGGCTAATGCAGTAAAGACGGAGCAGAAGAGCAGGTAAGGACACAAGAGGGAAGAGGGCCCTGCTCAATGAGCTTACATCCTAAGGGAGGGTGAACAAAACTCAGGTACAAAGGGAGTGAGTTGACGTATAAGGGAAAGAGGAGGGGGCGGGAGGAGGTAGGGGAGGAGGGGTTAGGTGGAAGGTTGGTAGGCTTTGAGGAACAGGTGGGTTTTTAGTGCTCGTTTCAAGGAGCTAAGAGTGGGAGAGAGACGGATGGAGCGAGGAAGGTCATTTCAGTGAAGGGGCGCAGCACGGGACGGGGCATTATGAAAAAATGAAAATGAAAAATTGAAAAAATACAGTTAATTCCTCAAAGCATGAACTGACTAAATTGTCAGTCGCCTAAACTCCTAACCAATAAATCTAAATAAACCAACAAAGTTCTAAAATATGTTAACTCCATTTGAATACACAGACCTCCAATCTATTATAAGATATAAAAAAATATACTAATAATAATGTTAATATTAAATTAAATAAATATAAATAAATAATAATTAGGGATGAGCGCGCTCGGATTTCTGAAATCCGAGCCCACCCGAACCTTGCCAATCCGAGTCGGATCCGAGACAGATCCGGGTATTGGCGCCAAATTCAAATCTGAAACTGAGGCTCTGACTCATAATCCCGTTGTCGGATCTCGCGATACTCGGATCCTATAAATTCCCCGCTAGTCGCCGCCATCTTCACTCGGGCATTGATCAGGGTAGAGGGAGGGTGTGTTAGGTGGTCCTCTGTCCTGGTAGATCTCGTGCTGTGCTGTGCTGTGCTGTGCTGTGCTGTTTAGGCTTCAGCTGGCGTACATTAACACAACAAGGACTTGTTAGATTGCGGCCAGAGCAGTCATCATGTTGTATGGTGACTGCTCGCAAAAACGATAAGGAGTGCAAAGCAGCAGATATCCATGATGTCTGCTGGGATGCACCTTTAATAAATTTGAGTAGGAGACATCGTGGACTAATTTACACGGTAAGTGCACGATAGACTATCATCTTTCCTACCTTTCTTCCTCCCTGCTTCTATTAGCTGGTGATATATCACCTAATCCAGGTCCCCCTCACTTCTCCCACACACATATATCTGAACGCTACAGCAATCCGGCAAACCACAAACGCATCACCTGTCTCCCTTATCTTCCAAAGTCCTTTGAATGTGCCCTTTGGAATGCACAGTTTGTAACAATCTTACCTCCGTACACTATTGCTTCCTCTCCAACAACCTCAACCTTCTAGCAATAACAGAAACATGACTCACGCAATCAGACACTGCCTCACCTACAGCCAGAGCTGGATTAAGGCTCTGGGGGGCCCAGGGCACTTTAGACAGGGGGGCCCCTATGATGGAACATGGTTATCATTTTATACAAATGCACAGGCAATACAGTGTGCACTACTGTTAATTGCACACAGCTCTGCCTTCACCAGCAGTACAGTGTGAAGCGGGACATACCTCCTAACTGTCCTTGTAGTCGGACCCAATCCTGACTACACGAGACAGTCACCCAAATTCAGGACTGCCCAACCAGATTCAGGACAGTTAGCAGACTGTCCTGCTCTCTTACCTGTTCTTATCACTGACCCCACCTGTGGCTGCTGGTGTCTTTAGCTCAGTTGCTGCTTGTCTGGATTCTGGAATGTTGGAGGCCCTATATGGAAAAAAAATGGGTACATGAAATTTTAGAAAATTCCAACCAGCCCCAGCATTATTACCACAATAGTATTCCTATTTAATATATAAACAAATTTCCCTCCCTCCAAACAGCCTCAGCAATAAATTAAATGGCGTTTAAAAAATATAACCATTTTCCACATCCACGGCATTAAATTATTCATATCCACATTTAATAAAAAGACCTACTTTTCCCCAAAACAGACCCACATTCACTTTTGAACTTCCAAACCACCCTAGCATTAACTTTTAAGGTCCAATCACCCCATCTTAAATTAATAGACCCCACTATTAAATTAAATTGCCCCACCATCACCCCACGATAAAATAGCACCCATTAAATAATTATCATCCACCTGCAATCCAAGATTAAATTAATAACCTACCTCCCACAATATATTAAGAACCCCCCTTCCCTCATACATTTTATTAACATACTACCCCCTCTCCCTCACACATTTTATTAACATACTACCCTCCCTCACACATTTTATTAACATACTACCCCTTCTCCCTCACACATTTTATTTACATACTACCCCCCCTCACACACACATTATATTTACATACTACACCCACAAACTTTGTTCTATTCATTCACTGTATGGCCTTGTTCTCTTCACACATGGGACGGCACCTGTCATGTGGTGCACGTCCCATGTGACACCAATAGCAGCCACACATAGGGTAAGGGGGGGAACGGATCGTAAGGATCCGCGGCCAATGATAGAATTAATAGAGACTTGGGCCAGTGCAGGGACCTGCCCAAAATAGTCTCTTTTTTTCTGTCCGGCCCAGCGGGCATATGCCCCCCAGCTCTCTGTCCCAGCAGCTCCCTGAAATTAGCATTGATACTGCACATTAAAAAAAAGAAGCACTGATAAAATTACATCAGTTTTGACATATATATATATATATATATATATATATATATATATATATATATATATATCAAAATTGGTGTCATGTTATCAAGGTTTCTTTTTTTTTAATGTGCGGTATCATTGCTATATATGCGAGTGTGTGTGTGTGTATGTATGTGTGTATATATATATATATTCTCTAATAATGATTAGATGATTAATGATTATGACCCAGACCCACTCCTGTCACCCACAGACACCCAGTCACACTCAGACCCACTCCTATTACCTACAAACAGTCAGACCCACTCCTGTCACCCACAGACACTCAGACCCTCCCCTGTCACCCACAGAGACTCAGACCCTCCCCTGTCACCCACAGACCCTCTCCTGTCACCCACAGACACTCAGACATTCTCCTGTCACCCACAGACACTTAAACCCTCTCCTGTCACCCACAGACACTCAGACCCTCTCCTGTCACCCACAGACACTCAGACCCTCTCCTGTCACCCACAGACACTCAGACCCTCTCCTGTCACCCACAGACACTCAGACCCTCTCCTGTCACCCAGACCCTCTCCTGTCACCCACAGACCCTCTCCTGTCACCCACAGACACTCAGACCCTCTCCTGTCACCTACAGACACTCAGACCCTCCCCTGTCACCCACAGACACTCAGACCCTCCCCTGTCACCCACAGACACTCAAACCCTCTCCTGTCACCCACAGACACTCAGACCCTCTCCTGTCACCCACAGACCCTCTTCTGTCACCCACAGACACTCAGACATTCTCCTGTCACCCACAGACACTCAAACCCTCTCCTGTCACCCACAGACACTCAGACCCTCTCCTGTCACCCACAGACACTCAGACCCTCTCCTGTCACCCAGACACTCAGACCCTCTCCTGTCACCCACAGACACACAGACCCTCTCCTGTCACCCACAGACCCCCCATGTTCAGTCACCTTTGGTCAGGCCTCTGGCTGGCAGGTTAAGCTGGCCACTCCTCATGCCGCCTTGATCAGCCCCTGGGGCACCGCCGGCTCTCTGATCTATGAAGCTGTCCCGGGATTAGGAGCTGCTGCTGCTGCACATGCGCAGCAGCTCCATTTCGGCCTCTTAGAATGTACAGCAGCCGCAGTGCTGCTTGTACATCAGGCCAGCTGACACATTTTGTGAGGGGGAAGAGGGGGGGGGGTGCGCCTACGTCAGGGGGGCCCCACAGCCGCGCGCACAAGCAGAAGAATCGGATCACCAACTGACAGGTGATCCGATCAGCGTGCGGCCGGCGACGGCGGGAGGCCCTCAGAGAGAGGGGGGCCCGGGGCACATGCCCCCTGTGCCCCCCCTTAATCCGGCCCTGCCTACAGCCCTATCACATGGTGGTCTCCATTTCACCCACACCCCCAGATCTGGGGGCAGACAGGGAGGTGGGGTTGGACTACTTCTCTCCCCACAGTGCACGTTCACAGTTCTACCAAATGTCCCACTACTCACATTCACATCTTTTGAAGTACATGCTGTTAGGATTTTTAACCCGTTCTCTATGCGTGTTGCTGTAATCTATCGCCCCCCCTGGACCACACAAACACTTTCATGAACACTTCTCTGCATGGCTCCCTCTTATCCTCTGACATCCCCACCATCATAATGGTTGAGTTCAACATCCTTGGACAGACAGCATTATAGAACATACAAATTAAAACATGAGAATAAAAAAAAAATACACAGAGATGATACCTCGTAAAACGTAAGCGTAAAATAAAAATAAGCAAACATGATATCGGTAAAGGTAAAACATAAGCAAAAAGGAAAATATTACAGAGAGATGATACAAAATTAGCTTAAGCATAAAAAGAGCATGACATAAGCCCAATAAAAGGTAGAAAAAGTCGATGTGACATGAGACAGAATCGAGGGCTCTGCTTGTGAGAACTTAGAGTCTAGAGGGAGGCGGAAGCTGAGAGTACGTAAGTAGGTCTCAGGTGAGGGGGGCATATGCTTAGATGAATACATGGGTTTTCAGGGAGTGCTTATAAGATTGGAGATTGGGGGATAGCGCAGGCCTGAGGCAGAACGAAGGGCAAGGGCAGGATTGTATCTCGTTACTAGGTCAGAAAGGTATGGAGGAGAAGCATCCATGAGGGCTTTGACGATGAGATTCTGAAGTGCTTTGGAGTGGATTCTAGAAAAAATGGGCAGCCTTTGTGAATGGTGCAATGGGAAAGGAAGAGAAATTTAGCTACAGCATTTAGAATGGATGAAACGGGCAGGCCAGTTAGTAGGAGATTGCAGTAGTCAATACGGGAAATGATTAGTAATGTCTTGAGTGAGAAAGGAGTGTATGCAAGCAATGTTACGAAGGTTGAGATGACAGGATTGCATGAAGGGCCGAATAAGGGGAGTGAAGCTGAGAGTCGAAGATGACTTCAAGGCAGGGTGTCTGGGAAACAGGAAAGATAGTCAAGTTGTCCACCGTGTGAAAGATGGAAGGAGTGGAGGAGACGCTGGGAACGGAAAGATGAGTTCTGGTTTAGACATGTTGGGGTAGATTCAATTTTCCATGTTGTCAATACCGTTAGTATGGTAATTTTAACGCAGATTTTTGCTCGCGCCTCAGGGAGCTGCGAGCAAAAATCAACATTGCAATTACCGTACTAACAGCAATAAAGTGCATCAATTACCATAGTAACTGTAATGAATTGAATCTCCCCCTTTGAGTTTGAGATAGCAGTGGGACATCCAGGAGGTGATTGCAGAGAGGGAGAGAGATCAAGGGATGTAAAGTATATTTGAGTATCAACTGCGTAAAGCAGTTAGTTGAGACCGAAGAAGCGAATGAGT
Organism: Mixophyes fleayi; assembly: GCF_038048845.1. Taxonomy (NCBI): domain Eukaryota; kingdom Metazoa; phylum Chordata; class Amphibia; order Anura; family Limnodynastidae; genus Mixophyes; species Mixophyes fleayi. Next base: position 1,741,455 of record NW_027446953.1, on the reverse strand, counting down.
TCGCCGACAGAATTGGTATAGAGAAAAGAATAGAGACTCGAGGAACCCTAACAGAGAGAGGAAGTGGAGGAGAGGTAGGATATAATCCAGGAGAGAACAGTGCTGCAGAGGCCAAGGGTGTCAAAGGCAGTAGAGACAAAACAATTTATGAGAAGGGAGAACTATCCTTTTGATTTAGCCACTAGGAAATCGTTGGCCACTTTAGTGCAGGCAGTTACGGTGGGAACATTGCCGTCTCCATAATGGACAATGGCTCATGAAAAAAAAAATCTGTCTATTGTGCTTAAATGTAGAGAAGGAAGAAAAAACATTTTAAAAAAGATATTTTTATTTGAACAACCTATCCATACTACCTCATCTACTTCTTGCAATTAAGGGTTCCATGAATGTGCGCTTTGGTTTAGTCATAACCTGACCAATACACTCACACCCCTATTTCTTAATCCTGTTTCTTTTATTCCTCAGATTTACTTTGTGCTCGCTTGAGACTGATAGGGACTCTGTTTATCCTGTCCTTGTATTGATTATTGTATTTTTAAAAGATTAAAATGAAATAGAAACATTGAATTTTAATTAATTAAATATAATAAAAACTGCTGCAAAGGTAAATAATAGTTAATTTCACACACCATAGCAAGCATTATTGTTATAGTTTATTTAAAAGCGTTGGCATAGTATGCATCACTGTACACTGATGGGATCATGACATAAATTACATTATTAGTACCATGAAACAGAAAGTAAAGATGGCCCAGCCCAAAATGAGTTTATAATCTAAATAAGTGTTAGTGTTTGGATACTTAGTGTGTCATCTCACAATAACATCCTAGTAGGGCCATAACTAGAAAGGTTAGCGTCCGGGACAAGAAAGAAAACTGACGCTCCCCTAACCGTCAACTGTAACCATATTAACCTAAAACAGAGGTTTGCTGTTTATAAATGAGGAAGCCTAAGTATAGTTGATTTGAATAAATACCCCTTGGATAATACATTTTATTTTGTTTAGAAAGGATTTGTGGCTATATTAATTAACACTTATGGTTCTTGCTTAGTGTTAACTACTTGTACTCATTTTCCCATTATCATTTTGACACTATGACAAACATTTAGTTCAGAGGCATTCAGATATTCTTCATCATCATCATCATCATCCTTACTGCTTCCTGTGTCCTTTACCATGAGCCTCTAGCTCTCTGACACATCGACATGTCACAATCAGTAGATGAGATCATAGAAGGCTAGCAGATAGGTCACTGAGGCTTACCAGAGCCAGGATCAGTTGGAGGTTAGAAAGCAAAGGTGTAGCAGAAGATTTCCTTAGCTCTGCAGGTTATTTGACAGGTAGAAAAATAAGTGATTAAGGTGTAAATGGAGTTTCCTGGATACCGCTCCAGGAATATACTTCGGAGTCATGAAGTGGAGCCTCTGAAGACAGAGAATGTCCGTCTACTCACTGAGAATGCTGAGCTGAGAAAGATGGTCGGATTGATGCAGGAAAACCTGGAGCTGAGATGCACTCTCAGGGACCACGAGACCCATGTGCGCAGTCTTTCGCCTCCAGGAAAAGCCTGCAAGGACGTTACATGTAAGAATTAAATATATGCTTGGGATAATTAAGTAGAGCAAGTAGCATTTGAGGGTGGGGAAATAATGTTCGGCATAAATTTTGGCATGATGTCTATGTATAAACCAGACGCAAATAATTGGCTGATATATTACTAACCAGTCAAAAGTTCTTTACCATATCTGTATCTATTAAGGTGATCTCCACTAACAGGGAGGTGGCACAAAAAACTGCCCATTGTATTAATTAAACCTGGGAGGTGGGATGGCTGTAGGTAGTGTTACATTGTCACTCACCGGACTGTGAGTGCTTCTTCCCGGACATTTAGGAACCGTGGCCGTCCTCCATCCTGAGGGACTGCGCATGCGCAGCCCTTTCTATACCTCCAGTGTATGTTCCTTTAACTTAATTGGCAGATCAGGCAACCTCCCTATATTAAGCACCTGTGGTCATCACCACATTGCCTGATCTTGGAGTCTCATTCCCCATGAGTCTCTGAAGGTGTTCCTGTGTTTCCTCGTTTATTCAGCCCAGCTGATTCCTGTGGTTTCCAAACCACTTCTACCTCTGTGGTTTCCAAACCACTTCTACTACTGTGGTTCCCATACCACTTCTACCATCTACTGTATCATCGTGACTGTGAGCTGATTCCTATCCGCTGCCTCCGTGCACTACAGTCTTCTAACCACTTCAACTCTACCTTGTATCATTGGGACTGTTAGCTGATGCTATCCGCTGCCTCCGTGCACTACAGTCTTTCATTCACATCCACTCACCTGTTCATGATTGTGACTGCCAGCTGATTCCTATCCGCTGCCTCCGTGCACTACAGGCTTCAACCTGCAACTCGTCTGTGTTTCATCATCGTGACTGTTTGGCTGATTTCTATCCGCTGCCTCCGTGCACTACAGTCTTCAACCTGCAACTCGTCTGTGTTTCATCATCGTGACTGCTAGCTGATTCCTATCCGCTGCCTCCGTGCACTACAGTCTTCAACCTGCAACCCGTCTGTGTTTCATCGTGACTGTTTAGCTGATTCCTATCCGCCGCCTCTGTGCGCTTCAGTCTTCAGCCCTTGTCAACTCTCCCGTGTTTCCTTGAGTCTGCTGCCACTATTGCTACCCGCTACTCTCCGTGATCATCTGTTCCAGTTCAACTCTGCTCTGGTGTCCCATCGTTACTGCACCTGCTGGTTGCTATTGGCTACCTCCGTGTTCCCGCAGAGACCCGCTGCTGTTACTTCTCAGCGCTACGCATCCATCTACTGCTGATCCGCTCTCCACGCCTTCCTGGGTTCCCTGCTGGTCTACCTACCTGTGCGCTGCACCTGCTAGACCACCGCTTCACCCATCCAGGGACTTTGCATCCTGCCGGCCTCCTGCCGTTCAGGTATCTCTGCACTTCTGTCTGACTGCCTTCTCCTGAACCACGGTATGCATACTTCCCATTGACTGTGCTGTGTATTGCATACCTTGCTGGACTGTGTTGGTTCTCCTCTGGAGTGTACTATCCGCTGAGTCTATTGCCATCATTGACTGTGTTATCTCATGCTGGATTACTTCAAGAGACTTTCTATATTGGCAGTGTTGTTCAGTCATTTATACATTTATATTGTGCATATTACTGTGGATCAAAGTCAAGGTGCCCGTGTATATATTGTGTTGCAGTCTCTCCCCGTGCACCTCCTCACATATATATTCAGTGGTACAACTTGCTAGTGGCAGACCACTGACCCCTGTTTCCAGTTTCACCTGCTCCAGTATCCTCTCACATAGCAGTGGTACAACTTGCTAACGCAGACCACTGACTCCCCGGATACCTCCACTTGGATTCCATTCCTTCACTCAGACAGCGGTACAACTTGCTATCCGCAGACCGCTGACTCTCATCACCTCCTCGTTTCTGTTGGACATTCCTCCTCACTATAGCAGTGGTACAACTTGCTACCGCAGACCACTGACTACCTTCACGTGTCCTTTGTCCATACAGTTCCTCGTGTATTACTACCTCCATATTGCCAGTGCTGCTAGTCATAGACTTTCCTGAGCATCTCATCATCTGCTATTTCCTGTTCCGTGATCACCCTGCTACCAGAGTACCATATTACCACCTATACTGCTCTGGTAAGCCTATCACCTGGTGATCCCTGGGTAAAGACTCCTAGTGCCCGTGACAGTAAGATCAGGCCATGACAGACCCAGATACGGAACCTACCGCTAAAGAGATGCTGCAGCATCTGGTCAGCCGTGTGGAGCAACAGGATGCTCGCCAACAGCTGTTACTTCAATGTTACCAATCATTAACCTCCCAAGGAACATCTGGACAGACTGTTACAGCTAATATTGAAGCTCCTGTGCTTTCCTCCGTTTCCCCAGTGCCATCCCAGGTGTCTACAGCTCCTACGCTTCACCTGCCTACTCCGTCAAAATATGACGGGGACCCCAAAACTTGTAGAGGTTTCCTTAACCAATGTTCAGTCCATTTTGAACTCCAACCTCAAAATTTTTCTACCCATCGTTCCAGAGTGGCCTATCTTATCTCATTGTTTTCGGGACAAGCCCTGGCTTGGGCCTCCCCCCTGTGGGAAAGAAACGATCCAATTCTACAAGATAGTGCCAAATTCATTTCCACGTTCCGAAGTGTGTTCGATGAACCAGGTCGTGTGACCTCCGCTGCTTCCAGCATTCTTCGTTTGCGACAAGGCTCCCATACAGTAGGACAGTATGTCATTCAATTTAGGATCTTAGCCTCTGAACTTCAGTGGAACACTGAAGCATTAGTTGCCGCCTTCTGGCAGGGGCTCTCCGATAAAATTAAAGATGCACTGACTACCCAAGAGCTTCCTTCGTCACTAGAAGATTTGATCTCTCTTTGCCATCGTGTAGATATGAGATTTCGTGAAAGAGAGTCTGAGAAAACAACAGCTGTCAAAGCACCTCTTCGTTTAAACCCTCAATTTCGTCCAGCTCCATCCTCTGTGATTCCCATGGAGATAGGACGTTCCAAATTATCTTCAGAGGAAAGGAAACGAAGAGTAAAGAATAGACTCTGTATCTATTGTGCTGATTCCACGCATATGCTCAGCTCTTGCCCTAAGAGATCGGGAAATGCCAGGCCCTAACTAGTTCTGGAGAGGTGAAGTTAGGGTCCCTGGAGTCCTCTCCATTGTCTATGAAATCTAAAGTCTGCGCTTTTGATGTTACGATTTCCTTTGCTACCAAATCCTTTGAGTCACAGGCATTGATTGATTCCGGAGCAGCAGGAAATTTCATTTCTAAATCACTAGTGAATCAATGGTCCCTACCAGTGATCACTTTAAAAACACCCATTACTGTGACGGCTATAGATGGATCACGCCTCATCAATGGTCTCATCACCCAGAGTACGTCTCCAGTAACCCTTCAGATTGGTGTACTACACCATGAAGAAATTTCGTTTTTAATTCTTCCAGTTACGACAAGTCCGATTGTCTTAGGCCTTCCATGGCTTCAGTGTCACTCTCCCCAGATTGACTGGCGCACCCCTCAAGTTACGTCTTGGGGGTCTGAATGTCACCATCGTTGTCTCTCTCAAGTTATTCCTCTTAAAGTACAGCGATCTTCCATCTCATCTTCCTCCCCGGGACTCCCTCCTCAGTATGCTTCATTTGCCGATGTGTTTGATAAAGCTCAGTCGGAACGTCTTCCTCCTCATCGTTCTTGGGATTGTCCGATCGACCTTCTACCTGGCAAGACTCCTCCCAGGGGTCGGGTCTATCCTCTCTCGTTACCTGAAACTCAAGCCACATCTGAGTACATACAGGAGAATCTCCAGCGTGGGTTCATTCGACCTTCCACCTCTCCCGCTGGAGCTGGGTTCTTCTTCGTCAAAAAAAAGGATGGATCATTACGCCCTTGTATAGATTTTCGTGGACTCAACGCCATTACTATCAAGAATCGGTATCCCATTCCGCTGATCACTGAGCTATTTGATCGCATCAAGGGAGCTCGGATATTTACTAAGTTGGATCTTCGTGGTGCTTACAATTTAATTAGAATCCGTTCCGGTGACGAATGGAAGACCGCGTTTAACACCAGAGATGGGCATTACGAATATTTAGTAATGCCCTTCGGGCTGTGTAAAGCCCCCGCTGTTTTCCAGGGTTTCATCAATGAGATCTTTCGGGACTTATTATATGTATGTGTCGTTGTCTACCTAGACGACATATTGATCTTCTCACAGGACCTGCCTTCTCATCACCAACATGTGGCAGATGTCCTCTCCAGACTACGGAAAAACTCGTTGTTCTGTAAATTGGAAAAATGTTCATTCGAGTTACCCCAGATTCCATTCTTGGGGTATATAGTTTCCGGAGTTGGCCTGAAGATGGATCCAGACAAAGTAAATGCTGTACTACATTGGCCTCAGCCAACTACTCTTCGTGCCATCCAGCGTTTTTTAGGTTTTGCCAATTACTATAGACGCTTCATTCAAGACTTTTCATCCATTGCATCTCCCATTGTGGCCCTAACTCGGAAAGGGGCTAATACTAAGCAATGGTCATCTGAGGCTCTCCAAGCCTTTCAAATCCTCAAAGAGGCCTTCTCGTCTGCTCCCATTCTGCGACAGCCTGATGTGACACTCCCCTTCTTCCTAGAAGTAGATGCCTCTAATGTGGGCTTAGGAGCTATTCTCTCCCAACGCTCGGAGCAACAAAAATTACATCCTTGTGCCTTCTACTCTCGGGGTCTTCTGCCCGCAGAGAAAAATTATACTATCGGGGACAAGGAGTTGCTGGCCATCAAAGCTGCATTAGAGGAATGGAGATACTTGTTGGAAGGAGCTCGCCATCCGGTGACGATCTTCACGGATCATAAGAACTTGTCATATTTGCAATCTGCTCAATGCTTGAACCCTCGTCAAGCAAGATGGTCTCTTTTCTTTTCCCGTTTTGAATTAATTATAACCTTCAAACCAGCCGCTAAGAACAAGAAAGCTGACGCTCTATCTCGAGCTTTTGTGACGTCCTCTGATGTAGAAGAGGTTCCCAACCATGCTATTCTAGACCCCAAATGTATTTCTCTGGCTGCTTCATCCACCAAAATGCTACCATTTGGGAAGACCCTTGTGCCTCCTACTCTGAGGAGGAAAATCCTTTCGTGGTTCCATGCCTCTCGTTTTTCTGGACACGCCGGTGAACACAAGACCTTTGAGATTCTCTCTCGTAGTTACTGGTGGCCTTCAATGAGGAGAGACGTCAAAGAGTTTATTGCTTCCTGTGATTTATGTTCTCAGTTCAAATCCTCCCGCAGAACTCCAGCAGGGTTGCTGCGACCACTACCCATTCCGTCCAAGCCTTGGACCCATATTAGTATGGATTTCGTTACTGATTTGCCACCAAGTAAGAATCACAATACTATTTGGGTAGTGGTAGACAGATTTTCGAAGATGGCCCATTTCGTCCCTCTGTCCGGTTTACCTTCCTCGTCTACTCTGGCTGAACATTTCATTAAAGAAATCTTCCGCATCCATGGATGTCCGTCTGAGATTGTGTCGGATAGAGGAGTACAATTCGTTTCCAGATTCTGGCGGGCCCTTTGTAAAACCTTGGGCATACGATTAGCACTCTCATCGTCTTACCATCCGCAATCTAACGGACAAACGGAACGAGTCAATCAAGATCTTGAGACTTTTATTAGGATGTTCTCTTCAGCCAACCAAGACAACTGGGTAGAATTGCTCCCTTGGGCTGAATTCGCCCATAACAACATGTACCATGAGTCATCATCCAAAACTCCATTCTTTGTGGTCTACGGTCACCATCCGTCTTTTCCGGAATTTCCTGCCCTCCCGCCCACCCAAGTTCCTGCTGTGGAGACTGCTTGTCAAACCTTCAAAAATATCTGGTCTCAGGTCAAAACCTGTTTAAAGAAGACATCTAATAAATATAAGTCTTTCGCAGATAAGAAGAGGCGGGCTATTCCACCACTAAAAATTGGAGATCGTGTCTGGTTATCTACCAAAAATATTCGTTTGAAGGTTCCATCTATGAAATTCGCCCCTCGTTTTATTGGTCCATATAGGATCATTCAAGTAATCAATCCAGTATGTGTTAAACTTCTTCTTCCTAAGAATCTTCGGATTTCCAATGCCTTCCATGTGTCCTTGCTCAAACCTCTCATCATCAACCGTTTCTCGACTCCTCCCTCAGCACCGCAGCCAGTTCAAGTTCATCAGGAGGAGGATTTCGAGATTACTGAGGTATTGGATGCAAAAATTTCGCGAGGAGTCCTCCGTTTCCTCGTTCATTGGAAGGGCTTTGGTCCTGAAGAGCGTTCATGGATCAAAGCTGAAGATCTTAATGCTCCTGCCCTTCTGAAGAAGTTTTATTCCAAAAATCCGGACAAGCCCGGTTCCAGGCGTTCTGTGCCCACCTTTAAAAGGGGGGGTACTGTCACTCACCGGACTGTGAGTGCTTCTTCCCGGACATTTAGGAACCGTGGCCGTCCTCCATCCTGAGGGACTGCGCATGCGCAGCCCTTTCTATACCTCCAGTGTATGTTCCTTTAACTTAATTGGCAGATCAGGCAACCTCCCTATATTAAGCACCTGTGGTCATCACCACATTGCCTGATCTTGGAGTCTCATTCCCCATGAGTCTCTGAAGGTGTTCCTGTGTTTCCTCGTTTATTCAGCCCAGCTGATTCCTGTGGTTTCCAAACCACTTCTACCTCTGTGGTTTCCAAACCACTTCTACTACTGTGGTTCCCATACCACTTCTACCATCTACTGTATCATCGTGACTGTGAGCTGATTCCTATCCGCTGCCTCCGTGCACTACAGTCTTCTAACCACTTCAACTCTACCTTGTATCATTGGGACTGTTAGCTGATGCTATCCGCTGCCTCCGTGCACTACAGTCTTTCATTCACATCCACTCACCTGTTCATGATTGTGACTGCCAGCTGATTCCTATCCGCTGCCTCCGTGCACTACAGGCTTCAACCTGCAACTCGTCTGTGTTTCATCATCGTGACTGTTTGGCTGATTTCTATCCGCTGCCTCCGTGCACTACAGTCTTCAACCTGCAACTCGTCTGTGTTTCATCATCGTGACTGCTAGCTGATTCCTATCCGCTGCCTCCGTGCACTACAGTCTTCAACCTGCAACCCGTCTGTGTTTCATCGTGACTGTTTAGCTGATTCCTATCCGCCGCCTCTGTGCGCTTCAGTCTTCAGCCCTTGTCAACTCTCCCGTGTTTCCTTGAGTCTGCTGCCACTATTGCTACCCGCTACTCTCCGTGATCATCTGTTCCAGTTCAACTCTGCTCTGGTGTCCCATCGTTACTGCACCTGCTGGTTGCTATTGGCTACCTCCGTGTTCCCGCAGAGACCCGCTGCTGTTACTTCTCAGCGCTACGCATCCATCTACTGCTGATCCGCTCTCCACGCCTTCCTGGGTTCCCTGCTGGTCTACCTACCTGTGCGCTGCACCTGCTAGACCACCGCTTCACCCATCCAGGGACTTTGCATCCTGCCGGCCTCCTGCCGTTCAGGTATCTCTGCACTTCTGTCTGACTGCCTTCTCCTGAACCACGGTATGCATACTTCCCATTGACTGTGCTGTGTATTGCATACCTTGCTGGACTGTGTTGGTTCTCCTCTGGAGTGTACTATCCGCTGAGTCTATTGCCATCATTGACTGTGTTATCTCATGCTGGATTACTTCAAGAGACTTTCTATATTGGCAGTGTTGTTCAGTCATTTATACATTTATATTGTGCATATTACTGTGGATCAAAGTCAAGGTGCCCGTGTATATATTGTGTTGCAGTCTCTCCCCGTGCACCTCCTCACATATATATTCAGTGGTACAACTTGCTAGTGGCAGACCACTGACCCCTGTTTCCAGTTTCACCTGCTCCAGTATCCTCTCACATAGCAGTGGTACAACTTGCTAACGCAGACCACTGACTCCCCGGATACCTCCACTTGGATTCCATTCCTTCACTCAGACAGCGGTACAACTTGCTATCCGCAGACCGCTGACTCTCATCACCTCCTCGTTTCTGTTGGACATTCCTCCTCACTATAGCAGTGGTACAACTTGCTACCGCAGACCACTGACTACCTTCACGTGTCCTTTGTCCATACAGTTCCTCGTGTATTACTACCTCCATATTGCCAGTGCTGCTAGTCATAGACTTTCCTGAGCATCTCATCATCTGCTATTTCCTGTTCCGTGATCACCCTGCTACCAGAGTACCATATTACCACCTATATTGCTCTGGTAAGCCTATCACCTGGTGATCCCTGGGTAAAGACTCCTAGTGCCCGTGACATACATACTGTACAGAATGGTGATTGTTCTAATTTACTACTTTTTCTTCTCCATATGTTAAATATTGAAGATAAGACAGAGGATGTTCCAGCACCCATTTGCCGTGGTAAGAGATCTCTTTCTAACTCCCTTTGTAATTGTTCACATATATTGGTAATCTATTGGTAACAAACAGTGATGTACTAGACCTAACAGGTAAAGGTCACATAGTACATCATTGCTTCTAAGTTGAATAAACAAGACATGACAGAGCTCAAAGTAGGACTTGTTACAGTAGACTTTTAATACAGCTCTTTAGATCTCATGTAAGAAAATTCGGATGCCAAGACTAGATTCAAGATAGCAAAATGCGTTCGCAAAAGTAACCTCTATGAGGTCATCAACTTCATCACTGATATATGCAACCACTTAATTAAAGTTAAAGGCCTATTCCACTCTCTTTAGTTTCACATATCGAGATCCTTTCATAGTGAGCTGAGACAGAACACCAAATACATAACACAATGAGCACTTACATCCTCAACTGTTGCCCAGTTCTAACATTTTTTTTTTTTTTACATAGATCCCAAACATCTCCAACACTGCCGACGCCTGGCTGGTGAAATTGCATTCCAGCTGGACCGCAGAATTCTCGCATACATCTTCCAGGATCAGAGTCGGCTTTATGGTTTCAGAGTGTCCAACGTAGAGGAGAAGATTTTGCAGGTAAAGCGAGGGTTCCATATATATATATATATATATATATATATATATATATATACTTACAATCTATTGTTAGATGCCCTATGTATATATGAGCACTCTAAACACCTCTGACAGTATTTGTATGCCCATTCTCACTCTCCCCTCCCTTCCCTATAGGTGACTACTTGCCCACTATCCAACAAGGCTGATGAGAAATTAAGATATGAGATGAACCGGCGCTATGCAGAAATCATGAGTAAGCTCAAGAAAATGAATTATAACCAACGTGTGCATCCCATCTTCTCGGAATACCTTGTCAACACATATGGAATCATGAAAGACCGCCCTGCATCTGGCAACGGTAGCAGCGGTGAATGTACCTGTTACTGTGATCCCAAGATGTTGCGCAAGATGGTGGCTGAGGCTATTCCTAATGACGCACTGAATGATGTCTACATCCTCCTGACCTGTCTTGTTACTATGGCCGAGGAGGACGGGAAGCCTATACTGAACTGGTAGAGGGGGGCTCTGTTGCCCCACCTCTCCAAATATCACCCCCTTCCAAAGAATGACATGAATTACCCCATAATACACAAATTGCAATCATTTCTATGTACTTGGTCAAGTTTCCAACGTAATTTACAGAAAAAATAAAGACCATTCTGATTATACAATATGTACCTGTGTTGTTCCACTTTCCTTAAGTACGGAGTGTTCATTATATATATTTTGTTTTCCCCTTAAATCTGCTAAGAGTTGTGTTGCTACCAACATGTTTATTTAGCAGCATAAATGAATACTTACATAAAATTATTACCTAGAACAGTACTTTGGTGGGGTTCTACCCTTTGTTGTCTTATTGTATATTTATATAGCGCCAAACAGCATCGCTGTACAGAAAGTAGTCATTCACATCAGTCCCTGCCCCATTAAATATTGTAGGAGGAAACTGGAGCACCCAGAGGAAACACATGCACACACGGTGAGTACTTAAAAACTCTGCACAGGTACGGCTCTGGTCAGAATTGTACCCATGACCCCAGTGCTGTGAGGCAGCAATGAAAACCATTGTGCAGGATTCCAGCTGTTCTATATGGCAAGAACTGTTGACGCTCATCTCAGGCCTCTCCAGAGCAGGAGAGATAGATCTGAAGCAGTGGTTGTAAATGGAAACTGTCAGCTTAAAGAGGGACCTCCTGCTCAAGAGCACTGACATCACTACATGCTGTTTTCCACCCATCAGGACTGCATTTTAAAAAGATACAAGGCCAGAAAACTGTTACTTGGATACACAGAATCCTATTTATGGGATGACAATTGAATAATTAAAAACATGCATATTTCTTGAGCATATATTACCTTTATAACAGACATTATTTCACTTTAAAAAGGGGCATAAAAGCTATTTGGCCTTCGCACACCAGAAATGGAGTCTACCAGCAGCATTCTTAGAGAGCTTGGGTAGGAGAGGCCCTAAACGGCTTCTCTGGGCCAACCAGAAAATGAGATCCCCCATTCGAATTCCTAGTAAGAGATCTTGTATTACAGATGTCTATATCACTCCCTGGTGTCCTAAGAAGATAAAGACCTTTATTTTAAACTTATGAAGCCCCTATTTCAAAAAGTGACCCTAAGATATCTTATGTCAAATGAAAAAAACCATTAGCCAATGACCTAAATCTGGCCCCCCTTCCCATCAAGCTTTAACCCAAGATGTAAGTTTTTAAAGCCATCTTGAGAAGCATAATACTCTTTAATTTCAAGAAACTGTTGTAAGGGTGTCAAGGAATTAACTAGTTTACAAAGTATTTTCTTCTGTTCCTCATTGATACACCACCTGCACATTGGATTGCAAAGCCTATATTAGAAGTTTGGTTTATGGAGCAAGATTATGGGCTAGATTTACTAAGCTGCGGGTTTGAAAAAGTGGGGATGTTGCCTATAGCAACCAATCAGATTCTAGCTATCATTTTGTAGAAGGTACTAAATAAATGAAAGCTAGAATCTGATTGGTTGCTATAGGCAACATCTCCACTTTTTCAAACCCGCAGCTTAGTAAATCTAGCCCTATGAGTTCAAGACTAAGTTTCTCTAAATTATCAATGTTCAAGGAAGTAATTCTAACTCTAGCAGTCCATAAAAAAGCTACAGTATGGTGTCCAGCAGACAAGGATGACCAAAAGGAAAATATGTGCCACCCTCTTGGCATGGCTGGACATTGTTTCATTCAGGCAACAACTAGAGCCACAGTTACTGAGAACATAAATTATAGACAGTATACATAGTTCAGATAACTGTGTTATATCACTACTGCATGCAGGTGTTATTATAACTCATAATTGTCACAATAGCAATAAGAGTTGCAACCATAATGAGACCTAGGGTTCTGGGAGCCCTGTTGTGATTTTAATATGCTATGTGGACTCCAGGATTGTTCATTCTTTCTCTTTACACTTGAGGGAATACCAGCACAGCCTCTTTAGCAATTATAGAAGTCTTTCTAACTGGGGAGAATGTCTCCAGTATATAGGTACCAGGCTGTACTGGTATTCCAAATGGTGGATATGGAGGTATCTGCTATACCCCATTGTAGATTCTGTATAATGCACCCGCATATCGGGTTCCTTGTGAACCGCAGTCACATGACATCACATTGCCAATCAAAAGTTTGTACACGCTGGAGCTGATGCAGAATTGGTTGCAAAATGTGAGTAAATCTATCTAATATATAAATGCTTAGTGGCATCTGTCTGTCTGTGTGTGTGTGGAAAAAAAAAACCAAGTTGCAGCGCCACCTGCTGGGCGGAGTTATACACTGACCTACTAAATTCTTAGTGTGTGTGGAAAAAAAATTCAAAAAGGGCTGAAATTTGGTAGGGCTCAAACTCATTTTCGTGAGGTAATTTTACCTCATGAACACACATGTGTAGAGGCGTGCGTTAGTGTGTGTGTGTGTGTGTGTGTGGAAAAAACTATTTTCTCAGAAAGGGCTCATCCAATTGACCTGAAATTTGGTATACTGACATTATTTGACAAAAAAATTAGAATAGTCAAGTCAGTTAACTTCCATCATCCCCCCCTTCCCCCCCGTGGGAGGGGTAGTAAAGGCTAAATTTACAAGTTGAGGGGTCAAACTCATTTTCGTGAGGTAATTTTACCTCATGAACACACATACACGGCTCCATGTGGTTATCCCATATTTTCCCATGGCCACATGTATCCAATAGGGGGATCAATAGGGTTTATAATTCACCTCCGTGTGCCCGCAGAGTCCTGCCGCTCCAGCGCTATCGTCCATCTGCTGCTGATCCGCTCTCCACGTCTTCCAGGGTCCCGCTGGTCTCTACCCTCCTGTCAGCATTGGATTCGTATCTCATCTGCTACTCCTCTGCTAGATCCTCTCCATTCTCCTGGGTCCTCCATGAGTCCAGTTCCACGTCCTACTGATTCCTGTGGATTCGTGTCCCTGTTGGTCTACTTACCTGTGTGCTGCACCTACTAGACCCTTGCCTCATCCATCCAGGGACTTCTCATCCTGCCGGCCTCCTGCCGCTCAGGTATCGCTGCACTCCTATCTGACTGCCTGCTTCTGAACCACGGTATGCATACTTCTCATTGACTGTGCTAGTGTATTGCATATCTTGCTGGACTGTGTTGGTTCTCCTCTGGAGTCTGCTATCCGCTGAGTCTGCTACCATCATTGACTGTGTTATATTGTGCTGGACTACTTCAAGAGACTTTCTATAGTTGCAGACCTGTTCAGTCATCTATATATATATATTGTGCATATTACTATGGATCGTGTTTAAGGTGCCCGTGTATATCCTGTGTTGCAGTCTCTCCCCGTGCACCTCCTCACATATATATTCAGTGGTACAACTTGCTGATCGCAGACCACTGATCCCTGTTTCCTGTATCACCAGTTCCAGTATCCTCTCACATAGCAGTGGTACAACTTGCTATCGCAGACCACTGACTCCCCGGATACCTCCTCTTGGATTCCATTCCTTCACATAGACAGCGGTACAACTTGCTATCCGCAGACCGCTGACTCTCTCATCACCTCCTCGTTTCTGTTGGACATTCCTCCTCACTATAGCAGTGGTACAACTTGCTATCGCAGACCACTGACTACCTTCACGTGCCCTTGTCCATACAGTTCCTCGTGTATTATCACGAGATCTCCTCAGTAAGGAGACTACAGCGCGCCGGGGAAGGACCGCAGTGAAAGTGCTCCCCGCCCCCGACCGATCAATAATGCTGTTGAGCACTTTCAAGGGCCCCTGGATGCCCAAGGCCCCTGGGCTGTAGCCCAGTTAGCCCTATGGTTAATCTGGCACTGCCGATAAGTAGTATTATGCAAGTACATCAAATCTGATAGTTTGTAATCAGACCGCTAAAAAAGAGAATCATTTTGTTGAACACATTACATCTGATTGATCAGAAAGACATTGCAGTGTCTTTGAAATGTAGGACAGTTATAGGATCATTATCATGCAATTACAAAATATATCACTTCAATCCACTTTACTACAATCCAGGGCCGGACTCGGACTAAAAATCAGCCCTGGCATTTCAAGCATACAGGCCCATCTCTGTTGATGAGCATGAAAAAACTGTGTGCCGCTGCGCAGCAGTGGTGCCGCCAAAGGCGTGGCCACATTATGTTGGGGGCATGGTCAACATGGGGCATTGATACATACATTATAATAAAACATTACATTTATCAGGCCCTCCCTATCATGCCACCCACCCACCCCAGAAACACATTACAACACCCCCAGTCCACTGTACTTATCTATGCTTCTGATGCTGTTGACATCCATCAGAGTGGGAATGTCCTGTAGAGTGAGCAGGGAAACTCTTAGTCTCACAAGATTAATAAATCTCATGAGAATTAGAGCTCCTCGGCTTGCTCTGCAGGCTGTGTCCTATCCAGGGACTGGGAGTAGCCATCCGCTCCCTCCTGCTAACCAGAGCTGTATTTAGGCTCAGGGGGCCCTAGGCACTTAAGACAGGGAGCTCCTATAATGTAATATGGTTATTAGACACATTTTCAACAAATACAGAGGCAATACTGTGAGCACTACTGTTAGGTGCACACAGTTCTGCCTTCACAAGCAGTACAATGTGAAGTAGGACATACCTCCCAACTGTCCTTGCAGTCAGACCAAATCCTGACTAAGTGGGACAGTCACCCACCAAATTCAGGACAGTTGGCAGACTGTCCTGCTCTCTCTTACCTGTCTTGTCATTGTCACCACTTGTGGCTGCTGGTGTCTTTAGATCAGTTGCTGCTTGTCTGGATCCTGGAATGTTGGGGGCCTATTTGAAAAAAAAAAATGGGTACATGAAAGTTATAAAACTCCGAACAGCACCGGTATTAACTCAATATAGCACCCACATTATAAAATTAGGCCTCACTCCAGCCCCAACATTAATTTAATAGTTTTCCTATTTAATAAATATATCTATTTCCCTCCCTCCAAACAACCTCAGCAAGAAATTAAATCCCTGCACACATATTCCGTTTCTCTGCCCCCCCTCCCTACACACAGATTCCGTTTCTCTGCCCCCCCTCCCTGCACACATATTCCGTTTCTCTCCCCCCCTCCCTGCACACATATTCCATTTCTCTGCCCCTCCCTCCCTGCACACATATTCTGTCTATGCCCCCCCCCCCTCCCTGCACACAGATTCCGTTTTTCTGCCCCCCCCTCCCTACACACAGATTCCGTTTCTCTGCCCCCCTCCCTGCACACATATTCCGTTTCTCTGCCCCCCCTCCCTGCACACATATTCCATTTCTCTGCCCCCCTGCACACATATTCCGTTTCTCTCCCCCCCTCCCTGCACACATATTCCGTTTCTCTGCCCCTCTCTCCCTGCACACATGTTCCGTTTCTCTGCCCCCCCCCTCACTGCACACAGATTCCGTTTCTCTCCCCCCCCTCCCTGCACACATATTCCGTTTCTCTCCCCCCTCCTCCCTGCACACATATTCCGTTTCTCTCCCCCCCTCCCTGCACACATATTCCGTTTCTCTGCCCCTCCCTCCCTGAGCACATATTCCGTTTCTCTGACCCCCCCTGCACACATATTCCGTTTCTCTGCCCCACCCTGCACACATATTCCGTTTCTCTGCCCCCCCCTCCCTGCACACATATTCCGTTTCTCTGCCCCCCCCCCTCCCTGCACACATATTCTGTTTTTCTGCCCCCCCTCCTTGCACACATATTCCGTTTCTCTGCCCCCCCCCTCCCTGCACACATATTCCGTTTTTCTACTCTTGCCTGCACTGACAGCAGCCTCCACTGCAGCTAGTCCTACGCGGCCGGGAACTTGAAGTGCGGGAGCCGGGCCGGCGCACAGAGCCGTCATGACGGCTGCATACAAAATAAAAAAAAAAATCTTATTTATTCGGGGGATCGCAGGGAGCCAGACCGGCCCACACTGCCATCGGCCCTTCTGGCATTTGCCAGAAGTGCCAGATGACCAATCCGGCCCTGCTACAATCCTTTTAGGATGGACATGCTACATCTAATCCAATGTCACGCACATACTGTATGTGTCCATTCCGTAAAAGTTATGATTAAAAAAAATCTATTGAATTATGACACGTGTGGTGTTGTTGCTGTGAACATTTTGACTCCAGTGTAGTTGTTATACTGTGCACATAGCCTCTAGATTGATGCTCTGACTGATACCCAGTAACTTGGCAGGCTTCAGCAGCAGACGCCTTGAAGAATTTAATTTGTCGCTTTCTTAATGGACCATAACCTTCCATGACAAGGTCATTTGCTGCATATTCATTTAGGACACAACAATTGTCAGTATAAAAGCAGTGTGGAATGCAAACTAAAATGTGCATTTTATCTGCTTGAACTTTTATATCCTCCTAAAGTACCACTACACAGAGATCGAATAGAAACAAATACGTACGTGTTAAAGTTTCCTTGGTGCAAATCTGGCGGAGTGCCGTTTGTAGCAGATATAGGGGTAAATGTATCAATATGCGGGTTCTTCAACACCCGCGTGTTCAGCCTCTTCCGCGATTAAATTTCAAGCGGCACTGCATTGTAAAGGGAAGTTAACCCTTTAAAATGCAGCGCCGCTTGAAAAGGCTGAACACGCGGGTGTTGAAGAACCCGCATATTGATACATTTACCCCATAGTTTTTTAGCAAATGGCGCAAAGTGATTTTTTTTTTAAACATTATTATACAACTTTATTAAACAAACCTAGCAACGGGAACAAATAGTATGTATATAAGCTGTTGTACAGCATAATATTCCTACTTTTAAATGCCAATAAAATTCAATTATAACAGCAAAACACATCTCAAGGTATTACTTATGATCTTCCATTTTTCCACCAGCACTTTTATACCACTTTCCGCTGTGGAAGAGATATCTAAGGTATGATCTTTTATCCCTTTAGTATCCTTTTACCTTGTCCCCTGTAAAAACATGAGTCTAAGAATGGTAATTGAGAGATGTGAGTCAGTTGGGAGAATGCAGCACGAGCGTCTGATTTGCTGGCAGCCCCCAATTCACTGCCTGGCTTCTAGCCTTTTTGTCACAGATGTGGTTGGGGAGCAGACATAGAAACGAAGAGAGAAGACATAAAACTGGTCAAAAATAAAATACAGATATTTTCATATTCTCTAGCGTGACATAATAATCTACCTTTTTATGCTGAAACACAATACAACAAAATAAACCATTTCAAGTTTGCACAATGATTAAATCTTAACTACAAGAGGATTGCAGGGAAATGCATTATTAAGTCATGAGGTCAGAGCTCTGTAACCCTCGTGGAAACTGAAATCTTATTCCATATCCAAGATATTCTGGCTAGATATGATCACGCTCTTCCTAAACATTGTTCATTGTTCAATGTAAGTCCTCTGGGAGACCATAAAGTGTGGTCCTTTTTCTCACCCACTAAAATGTATATATCATCCTCGCTGTGTATGCAGTTATCTTGTTTAAATTCATGATCTATGTCATTTATATTTTCTGTGTGTGTAAATTCTTGTCACATATTTCCTATTCATAACCACTCAGTGTTTAAGTCCTTGTAGGATGCACATATTGAGAATATTAATAGGTAGAAGCTGGGCAGAGCGGAAAAAAAGCCTTTAGCAATAAATTCTTGTGTGCGTGCTCCCATGCTGTTCAACCATTGTGTATAGTACACAACTAATGAAGCAAACAGATCCAAAAGGCATGACATGAAAACTGACGTATTTAGCAATGACAATACTCACACTGCATACCTATGTAATGTATTATTATTAATCTCAATTACCGTGATTTGTGATGCACAAAATATGGTCCAATTAAATTAATCCACCCAAAAGGTAGAAAATTATATTCCATTACAGTACAAAGAGATTAAAAACAAATCTCTTACTTATAAAGAATGTGATGACAGAACAGAGTTACAGTGTATTTACAAAGTCTATAAACCTTTATCGAAAATTCCAGGTGGCTAAGTGGTTAGTACTTTTGCCTCACAGCGCTGGGGTCATGAGTTTAATTCCCGACCATGGCCTAATCTGTGTTGAGTTTGTATGTTCTCCCTGTGTTTGCGTGGGTTTCCTCTGGGTGTTCTGGTTTCCACCCACACTCCAAAAACAAACTAGTAGGTTAATTAGCTGCTATCAAAATTGACCTTAGTCTCTCTGTATATGTTAAGGAATTTAGACTGTAAGATGATGATCATATGATGTAAATCATATCAGACCTTTTTTCACCTTTAATGTGACCTTGCAACCAATAAAACTCAAGTGACAAGCAAATAGACAATTTTTAGGAAAAAGAAGTGAAAATAAAAAAAAACTGCAACACCTTGGTTGTAAATGTATGTACACCCCTAAACTAATCTTTATGGAAGCACCTTTTGCTTTTATTATAGCAGTGAGTCTTGTTTGAATAAGTCTATAACAAGTCTGCATACCTGGACATTGCAATTCTATCTCACTCTTTCCTGCACAACGTCCAAGGTCCATGAAATTGTGCTGGGATCTCCTGTGCAGAAGCCTTCTTTAGTTCATTCTACAGGTTTTAAGTGGGGTTGAGGTCTGAGTTCTGATGGAGCCATTCCAAAACATTGATCGTCCTTTTCTGAACCTATTCCTTGGTTGACTTGGATGTGTGTTTTGGTCGGATCATTCTCATGTTGGAAGGGGAACTTCATCTTCGGCTTTCTGACAGAGGCCGACAGGTTTTGTGACAAAACATTTGAATACTTGGAGCTATTTATTGTGCCCTCTATCCTGACTAGAAGCCCTGATCCAGCTGAGGAGCAGGTGTGGTGTTCTGTGGGTGGTGAGCTATACTGTCCAGTGGCAGAACTAACATTGGTAAGGCAGCTGCAGTTCACCAGGGCCCATGGAGATAATCGGGCCCATTGCATGGCCAATGCAGAGGGTCAGGGGCCCCTGATTCCATCCTCCCTGAATCCCTGCACCGGGGGTCCACAGTTCGCTAGTTCCGCCTCTGATTTTGTCCATGTGCCAAATATATATTTAAGTCCAAAAAAAGTTCAATCTTGGACCCATCAGACCATAATATATTTTCCCACATGGTTTGGGGTGATTGAATGTTTTTTATTTCTTTTTTTGCTAAATTTTGATGGGCTTGGAAGTATTTTTGTGAGAAATGTCTTCTGTCTTTCCACCCTATCCCATCAACCAGATGTGCCGAATACAGGAGATTGCTGGCATATGTGACTAATTCCTGCCAGAAATTCCTGCAGCTCCTTTAACGTTGCCATAGGCCTCTTTCTAGCCTCCCTGGTGAGTTTTCTCCTTGTCCCGTTATCAGCTTTGGATGGACCTCCTGATCTTGACAATGTCCATGTTGTGTTACATTTTCTCCATTTATTGATGATAGGCTTCACAATGTTCCGTGGTACATGTAATGCATTTTAAGTTCTTTTAAACCACTCTCCTGATTAGTACCTTTCAACAATGAGATCCTGTGAATGTTTTGAAAGCTCCTTGCAGACCACGGCTATCCCAGTAGGATGCAACCAAGAAAGATGGAAAGGAGTGCTACAGGAAGAGATGATAATTATTTGGGGTTATTCACAATCACTTTCATTGCTGGTAGTGGTATGGTATATACCTTTGAACATGATTTTAATTAACATTGAACACAGCTACAGCCCCATTACGAAAGGGTGTGCACACTTCTGCAACCGAGATATTATATATTTTTTCCCCTCCTTTTTCCAAATATATTGTTTATTTTTTCACTTAAATGTAAAAGGTAGAAAGAGATTTGACATAATTTATCTTGATTTCAGGCTTTATATCACCTATCTAAACAATAGCAATATGGTTGTACCATGCATTCCCACCACAACTGCTTGGAGACTATTGAATGGATCTATCACCCTTTCTGTAAAAACAATCTTACTTGTGTTACCTTTTAGTCTTCTTCTCTCCAATTACCCAGTGTGTTCCCTTCTTCTAGAAATCCTCTTATTTAATCATATCACAACTGTTCATTTTCTCTCCCTTAAGGTGTGCAATGTTCAATTATTCAAATGTTTCCTGCTAAGTTTTGTTTGGAGCCCTCCTCTGAATAGTTTCTATTTTATTAATGTTGTTTTGGAGATATGGCCACCAGAACTGTACACAGTACTTGAGGTGAGGTATTACCAGTGGCCTATAAACGGGTAATTATACACCCTCCTCACTATGAGCCTGAGTACTTAAGGAAAGTAAGGCAAAAAGGGAGTAAATGTTCTCTGGGACAAAACATGTTACAATTGAAGGGGTGCAAATTAGTTTATTATTTTACACATAAGTTAATAACTGGCTGTTTTTTCATGTAGCACACAAATACTTCATAGCTTTATGCTTACACTGAAATTTAAAGTTGATCTAGGACATGCCCTACCCCAATTATAAATCTGACCCTACATTTTACATTTACCTCCCCCTACAATGCAACATGGTTTTGCCAAGGTGCAAAGTTACTACTTTATGTTAGACAAGGTTGGAAATTATTTACATAAGTGTTACTTATTGTACCCAAAATAGAGCAAAAAAATATTTGTATATGATTGAGCACAATCTGTGCAGTGCTCTCCCATTAGTATATATTGAGAACTTAACCAATTGGTTTTCCCAATGATTGGCTCCACTCATTATCATCAGCTATTTATATAGCACCACTAATTCCGCAGCGACTCACTCACATCAGTCCCTGTCCCATTGAAGCTTACAGTTTAAATTCCCTAACATACACACACAGACTAGGGTCAATTTGATAGCAGCCAATTAACCTACTAGTATGTTTTTGGAGTGTGGAAGGAAACTGGAGCACCCGGATGTAACCCATGCAAACTCCAGATAAGGCCATGGTTGGAAATTGAATTCATAACCCCAGTTCTGTGAGGCAGAAGAACTAACCACTTAGCCACCCACATACACTGCTAGCTTACCTTTATATCATCTTCTGTTGCTAACATCACTCTGAATTTATTGCGTGCCACTGGCATTGGCGTAAGGTCTGTTTCTGAGAATGTGCAGAGCTATTTCATGCAAGGTGCGCTACACAAATGAGTGTACGTCCAAACACGAATCAGGCCTTCTGTCTCATATCAGTTAGAATAAAATTGTCTCCCCTACAGATGTTGGGGTTGTTTTTTTATGATGGTCTGGTGTTTGGTTGTATTTATGAAATACTGCAGTCAGTGGTCGCAGTGGAAATTTAGAAGTGGCGGCATGGAAAATGTAAGTGATTGGAATTTGATAACTTTACAATAAAAGCAGTAGGAGAAGTGACAATATGACATACCACTGTATACACCCCCACTTCCATCACTGTTTGCAATACAATCAGTACAAACAATATGTTATTATTATCCTTAAATTACATATTCACGGTAGCCCATAAATATCGCCAGGAAACAATTGTAAAAAGAATACAGTTAATTGTGTCATTGTGCATTATGTTAAGTATAGTTATTTATTAAAGTTAGTTTAGTTTACTATGAAGTTGTGTTTTCTTTGGCCCTGTGCATAATTGGTGGTGAGCAGGACACATCTTAATACTTAGCACTAGCAAATCCTGTAAATATAGTGTGTTCATAGTCTGTAAATATGCATGACTGTGAACTGTCATACAAAGGCCAGTAAACAGCTTACTGAGATACAAACTTGTACAGCGGTCTCCTAGACCAAGGGAGGATATTTGTGGGCATTTTAACAATTCCTGAAATGAAAACAGCCGTTTTATTTTTCATTTACTCTCTACCGTAAATTGTATAAATCTTACAAGTCATGTGTTTGTGTTTAATGAAAGAAGCTGTGCTGTTAAATTCACGTTCTTGAGTATTGTTCTACAAGTATGCTAAAGAGCTGCGTGGCCCCCAATGAAAAATCAAGACACATTCAAATCAGAAATATAGTGTGTTTGTTAAAGCATGTGATGCACTGTACAATACTGTGTCCTGCGACAGTAACCATACTAGTTTCTTTGCCAGAAAGCCCAGTCTTATGAATTGCTACTCTCCTACCCTGCCACTAGGTGTCACTGACTTATTGAAGCCATCCTTCCACGTCTGTTTGATGCTGCCTTGGCGCACCATTACTGCTTGTTGGAAAGGCTAAGCAGCAGTTTGCACTGTGCTCATTGGTTGGTTGATGGGCAGGATATGGGAGGGAAAGTATTATTATTATTATCATTTATTTGTTGGGCGCCACAAGGTTTTTGCAGCGCCTTACATAGTACAAACAGTAGACCATACAGGGTGAAATATTACAGAACAATAAACACACAGTACCAATGCTTCAGAAACTCCGGGCAGACATATGGAGTAAATACGGAGCAGAAGATTCGGTATGGAGACAGGAGGGGAGAGGGG
This sequence comes from Mixophyes fleayi, assembly GCF_038048845.1. Lineage (NCBI taxonomy): Eukaryota > Metazoa > Chordata > Amphibia > Anura > Limnodynastidae > Mixophyes > Mixophyes fleayi. The sequence continues at coordinate 1,718,000 of NW_027446953.1, read as the reverse complement.
CCCTGCTCATGCGAGCTTACATCCTAAGGGAAGGTGGACAAAAAGGCAGTGATACAAGGGAGAAAAAGGGGCAGGGGAGAGGGGGGAGAACTGCAGAGTAGATGAGGGGTTAAGTGGATGGTTGGAAGGCTTTCAGGAACAGGTGAGTTTTGAGTGCCCGTTTGAAGGAGCATAGATTGGGTGCGAGACGGATGGAGCAAGGGAGGTCATTCCAGTGCAGGGGGGCAGCTCGGGAGAAGTCTTGGATTCTGGAGTGGGAAGAGGTAATTAGAGTGGAGGAGAGGCGACGGTCGTTTGCCGAGCGCAGGGAGCGGGCAGGAGTGTGGATGGTGAGGAGGTTAGAGATGTAGAGTGCAGTAGACTGGGAGAGAGCTTTGTAAGTGGTAGTAAGGAGTTTAAAGAGGATTCTGTAGGATTCTGTAGTTGTGAATAGTACGTGACCTGTACTGTACAAGTAGGGATAACTAGGAGGCACATTTATACAAAATATTTTGTAGAGAAAAAACAGTTTATTCCTATGCACATATCACCATCATTAGTTATTTATATAGCGCTAGCAGATTCCATAGCACATTACATTTGGGAACAAACAGTAATAAAACAATATTGGGTAATACATACATACGTAGAGCTAAGAAGGTCCTGCTCGCAGGCTTACAATCTATGGGACAATGGTTGGATACACAAGGGTCAGTGCTACATCATATTGAATATTTGTCCAGCTAGAATGCAAAGGTTGCAAAGTATTTAGTGGGCTGTATGTTCAGTCACACAGCAATGTTGGTCAGACTGTTGTCTTGTGTTAGCTGTGTAGAGGGTGGTAATAGGGTAACCTAGGGAGATTAAGAGGGTGATAGAGGAATACTATAAGATTATCTGGAGAGGTGGGTTTTCAGAGAACACTTGAAGGTTTGAAGACTAGAGGAAAGTCTGGTGGTGCGAGGGAGTGAATTCCATAAATTGGGTGCACCCGGAAAAAGTCCTGTAACTGAAAATGGGAGGAAGTGATGAGAGTGGAAGAGAGACGCAGATCTTGTGCAGAACGGAGTTGTCGAGTTGGGAGATATTTTGAGACAAGTGAGGAGAATTGTGATGATGAATGCATGAATTAAAGTTTTTGCTTTTGTGAGATATGTACGGATTCTGGAAATGTTTTTTAGATGTATGCAACATGGTAAATATAGAGTTGATGTGGGGAAAAAAGCTTGTGGGCTGGGATTTATGGTCATGTTGTTAAAATGTGTATCAAAAAAAATTTGCTCCTATTATTGCAGTACCGTGTTCCAGAAAAATCCATATAATGTTAAATACTTTAGTGTCAAAAAAGACAAAAGTACTATAGGAGTGATACTTTTATTGGCTAACCCAATTTTTTTTTTATTATATTTGCTAGCTTCTAGAGCACGGAGCCACAATCATCAGGCAAGTTTACAAATGAATGACTAAGGAAAAGGCACAACATTTAGGAGCTGTTACACTAACAAATTTGTATGGCAGGGGAATACATCATTAAGATAAGCTAAAGTATTAAAACTAAAGTTTTCATTAAGGATGGAGGAGTAAAAGTCTTAAGAGTTCAGAGATCTGAAGTCACTTTGTTGTGGGGTGTGAAGTGTGTCCATGTAGTGGGTCATAAATCCAGGTGTCCTAGCCCTTGAGTTAATGACTGGAATGTTCTTATCAGTTTGAATTCCCATATTTTTCTCTCCCTGTCATTTTTTAAAAGACCTTTTAGTATTAAGACTTTTAAATCTGTCATACTGTGTCCTGGTCCAGAGAAGTGTTTACCCACGGGGGTGTCCAGAGACTTCCTTATTGTGTGTTTGTGCAAATTCATCCTGGATTCCTTTGTTTTTCCAATGTATATTCCCTCAGGGCACCTTGTTCACTGTATCTTGTACACCACATTGGAGGATGTACATGAGAATGTGTTAGTTATTTTATAGTCCCGTAGTGTGTTGGGTATGTGGACTGTGTTTGTTGGTAGGACATAGGACATGGATGCAGGTTTTGCATTTTTTGTTTTTGCAAGGGAAGGTGCCAGTCTCTGATGGTGATGTGAGGGCACTTCTAGGGAGGAAATTTCTTAAATTTGGAGACTGTATGAAAGCAGAGGTAAATCTGAGAATATTTCCTTCAGTTTATTGTCTTTCTGAAATATGGGTTGAAGGTCAGCAGCAATTTTCCCCAAGATGCTCATGTGGGGATTGTAAGTGACCACTAGGGGCACTCTGCTGTTAACCTCCTTCGGTTTGTAATCCAGGAGTCTACTCCTTGGGATCCTTGTGGCTCTGTGGATCTCTTCATCTATAACTATTGGATGATATCCTTGTTGTAGAAATGTACTCCTTAGTGCTAGCAGGTGTTTTCTGTCTTCACTGTCTGAACATATTGGAATGTATCTTAGAGCTTGGCTGTAAATTATACACTTCTTTATGTGTCCTGGGTGAAAGCTGTTCCATCTAAGATATGCTTGGCGGCCTGTAGGTTTATGATAGACTGATGTTTGTATAGTATTGTTTTAATTATATAGGGCAGGCTTGGCTAACCTGTAGCACTCCAGGTGTTGTGAAATGACAAGCCCCAGCATGCTTTGCCAATATATAGCAGCTTATTGCTGGAAGGGTATGCTGGGACTTGTAGTTTCACAACACCTGGAGTGCCACAGGTTAGCCAAGCCTGGTATAGGGTCATGTCCAGGAAATGTATCTGAGATCGTGAGTAGTTAAGAGTGAGTCTAATTGTTGGGTGAAATTTGTTGAAGTTTTTATGGAAAGTCAGCAGCTCATCTTCAGAACCCGCCCTGATTAGTATCAAATCATCAATATAATGTAAGTATGCTAGAGGTTTCATTGTGCAAGTTGATAAGAATTCCTCCTCTAGTTTAGCCATGAAAAGATTAGCATACTGAGGTGACATCTTACTACCCATGGCTCTTCCCATACACTGCAGGTGTATATCTTTCCCAAAAGAAAAGTAATTATGATTGAGTACGAACCTGATCAGCTGCAGTGTCGGCTCTGTGGCTAGACTGTTTTTTTGAAGGTAGTGTTGGCAGGTAGCTATGCCATCCTTGTGGGTATGTTAGAGTACAGAGACTCTACATCCATAGTTGCCAGTATTGAGCCTTCTGGTAGAAATTCTGCAGAGAAATTAAGGAGAATTAGAAGAGAGTAATCACCTTTATTTTTAGCTGTGATCAGATCATTGACAACATTGGTCAGCAGAGTCTCTGTGGAGTGTTGAGAGCGAAAGCCTGATTGAAGAGAATCCAATAGGTTGTTTGCAGAAAGGAAACGTGTGAGGTGAGTGTAGGCAATTTGCTCAAGAAGTTTGGAGGGACATGGGAGCTGAGAGATGGGGCGGTAATTTGAGAGAGAGAGTTTGGGTCAGAATTTAGTTTTTTTTACAAAAGGAGTAATCACTGCGTGCTTGAATAGTGATGGAAAGATACCAGTAGAGAGAGATAGTTTATAGATTTTAGTAAGAGGTGGAATGAGCACATGAGACAGGGACCTACCAATTTGTGAGGGTATGGGATCAAGAGGTCAGGAGGTAGAGTAGGAAGATAAGAAGAGAGTAGAAACTTCCTCTTCATTTGTGGGATCAAATGAAGAGAGGGTGTCAGAGGATGCTGGGAAGGAATTCAGCTGATTGCTAGTCAAGGGAGATGATACCATTTCAAGTGTGATTTTATCCATCTTGTCCTTGAAATAGGAAGCAAGATCCTGGGCACTGATGGTAGTCGGAGGGTTTCTTGTTTCTCAATCGTTTCTCTTGCTTCAGCTGCAGGTCTACTGTAAGTGCCGCTCTATTGATAACGACTGTATATGTATGCTAGAACATGTGTTTGCAATCATGAGTAACTGTAAAAAAATATTTTATATACGATAGACATTAATTAAATCACAACAATGTGTTTCATGGGCAATGACCCAATAACTTTTTATTTTTTAATATTTTGACATTAACATAGAAAATTAATTGAATAGCTTTTTTTTTACTATTTTGTGCATTCTTTTCTGAGTATATTCCACATATACAGTATATTGGATGTATCCTGCAGTGTCCTGTCCAGTAGAGCAGAGCAGAGCTGTATTCATCACCACACGTATCTTCACATCCATCCCTTGCTGAATTCAGGAGTACGTATACCTGATTTACGTGCTTTTTAAAGCAAACACACATTGCACTCAGGGCAAATGAAATGCCCCTGAAAAATTGTTATGCTTTATTTTGCTTTTGTCAATGACGTTTTCAAGGACAAATCTAAAAAACCTGAGACTGTCTCTAAACATTATGGCCAAGTAAGATGATAGAGGTTAGTAATCTCTATATTTCTCAACAAGCATTTCTCATACAGGTACTATAATATAAATATATAATATATTCCACCCATGTCAGAAAACAACAAATGTGTAGAGAATTAAGCTCAGTGGAAGTTATTTAATAACATGTAATACTGTGCCTGAATAAATATGTTTACCATAGCAACCAATCAGGTAATTGCTACTGATTTGTTGTTGTGGGTTACAACACATAGCACCATATTATAAAATGCCTGTGTTGAGCAAGTTTTATATTAAACAAAACAACACATTCATAGGTTGATTTTTGTGTGGTATTTTGTTACCTTTTTTTGCTGTTTGTAGAATTACTGACTTATTCAAGTTAATGATTCATTGTTACAGTATGTAAGATTTACACTTGCTTACAGTATCATCAAGATCAAAGCATTTCTCTTGGTGAAAATATTTTGGAATTATGAGCGGTTTGCTGACGTTATTAAATTTGTACCTGGACAAAATGATGTTGCGATGCGAAGGGTGGAGTTGCATTTCTTGCCGGATTTTGCATGTTGTACACAAATACTGAACAGCTCTATTTTTACCATTTGCCCCGGGACCCCCAGAGCCTTAATCCAGCTCTGGACCAGGGTATCAGATTGACACCTACTGCTCTGCTCCTCCTCCCAGTAGCACCCCTCATATTATTTGTTTTAGGTTAACCCTAAAACAAATAACAACCCTATCAGTATATATATATATATATATATATATTTATTTGCCAGCAAAAACATCAGGAGGTAACTGTATCAAGCTGAGAGTTTGCCGGCGGGTTTGAACAGTGGAGATGTTGCCTATAGCAACCAATCAGATGTGTCATTTTGTAGAATGCACTAAATAAATGAGAGCTAAACTCTGATTGGTTTTTCAAACCCGCCGGAAATCTCTCAGTTTGATTCATTTACCCCCAGGTTTTTAAAGCAAAAGGGCTTTTTGCGTTTTGATAAATCAGCCGTGTTCAGTACTGTAATTGAACATTATTATGTAATCTATTACTAAAATATGATTTATACTCTATTATAATCAGCCAGGTATGTTAAAAAAAAAAAGTGCGGTAGGGAGAAAGAACATATAAAATAAAATGCAATATAAAGAGAGGTTTGTTTTTTTGTTTCATTATTTGTTTTCATTATTTAAGATTTATCATTTATAATAATATGGTATCGCTGGGTTAAGCAACACTAAAATACCCTCTTTTTATATTGATAAATCTATATTGTACCAAAATCCACCCTTTAAGGATGGACCAGTGCTGTGTGCTTGCCCCCCGGGCTGCAGTCTGCCCGCCAGCCCCTGGGCCTGGGGACTTTAGACAGGGAGCCCGAATGATGTATCATGGTTATCATTTTAGGCAACTTTTATACAATACAGAGGTAATACTGTATGCATTATTGTTAAGTGCACACAGTTCTGCCTTCACGAGCAGTACACAATGAAGCAGGACATACCTCCCAACTGTCCTTGTAGTCAGACCAAATCCTGACTAAGCAAGACAGTCACCCAAATTTGAGACTGTCCCACCAGACTCAGGATAGTTGGAATACTGTCCTGCTCTCTCTCCTACCTGTTCTTGTCACTGTCACCACTTGTGGCTGCTGGTGTCTTTAGCTCAGTTGCTACTTATCTTGATCCTGGAATGTTGGAGGCCCTATTTAAAAAAAAATAAAAATGGGTGCATGAGATTTAGAAAACTCCAATCAGCCCTGGTGATAAATCAGTAACACCCACATGTTATAATTACGCCTCCCTTCATCCACAACATTAATATAATAATATTAACATTTGCTAAATAGACCTATTGCCCCCAACCAGCCCTGACATTAAAATAATAGCAAACACATGTAATAAATAGACCTATTTTCCTCCAAGCAGCCCCAACATTAAATTAATAGTATTCCCATTTAATATATAAACCTATTTCTATCCCTCCAAACAGCCCCAGCAATAAATTAACTAGCATTTTCCTTTAACAAATATAACCATTTCCCAAAACCATCCCTGGCATTAAATAATTCATATTCAAATGTAATAAATAGCCCCCCTCCCCAAAATCAGACCCATATTCAATTAATAGCCCCAAACCATTCTAGCATTAAATTAAAGGTGCCGTAACCTCACCGAAAATTAATAGCCCCAACTATTAAAATAAATATCCCCAGCAATAACTTGAATTGCCCCATCATCACCCCACAAATAAAATAGCACCCATTAAATAATTAGCCCCCACCTTCACTCCACCATTAAATAGCCTACCTCCCACATTACGACCCACCCTTTCCTCACATATTATATTAACATACTGCCCCACATCACACATACTATATTAACATAACACACATAGGGGGGAATTCAATTAGGCCGCGCTCAATGCGGCGTTAACTCTATTGCCGTTATTACGGTAATTTTAACCCTGATTTCTGCTCGCGGCTCTCTGAGCTGCAAACAAAAACCAGCATTAAAGATTACCATATTAACAGTAATAGTGCACATTATTACCGTAATATCGGCAATAGAGTTAATGCAAAATAATTGAAATAGGGGTCTGCATGGGTCCATATGTACCATGAGTCAAATCTCAAAGCAGTGAGGCTTCCTTTAGTTACATGACAACATAATGGTGATCAGACAGGGGTGGAGGAGGGAGCTGGTGTGGTTTTAAATAGAACAGAATTGGTGCAGATAGTTTAGTAAATTTCTATGTGTGGGTGATACAGTCTACTCTGTAAATCTAAAGAGGAAGATCTTGCCACAAAAGGACCAGCTGACAACAAGTCAGTGATTCTCTCATTAACACAGGTGAGAGTGTTGACGAGGACAAGTCGGGAGATCACTCTGTCATGCTAATTGAGTTAGAATAACAGACTGGAAGCTTTAAAAGGAGGGTAGTGGTTGAAATCATTGTTTTTTTCTCTGTTAACCATGGTTCACAGCAAGGAAACACATGCAGCCATCATTGCTTTGCACAAAAAGTGCTTCACAGAAAATAATATTGCTGCCAGTAAGATTGCACCTAAATCAACCATTTATCGGATCATCTAGAACTTCAAGGAGAGAGGTTCAATTGTTGTGAAGAAGGCTTCAGGGCGCCCAAGAATGTCCAGCAAGCACCAGAACCGGCTCCTAAAGTTGATTCAGCTGTGGAATCGTGGCAACACCAGTGCAGAGCTTGATCAGGAGGTGTGAGTGCATCTGCAAGCCCACTGAGGCGAAGACTTTTAGAAGTTGGCCTGGTGTCAAGAAGGCCAGCAAAGAAGCCACTTCTCTCCAGGAAAAACATAAGGGACAGACTGATATTCTGCAAAAGGTACAGGGATTGGACTCCTGAGGACTGGGATAAAGTCATTTTCTCTGATGAATTTCCCTTCAGATTGTTTGGGGCATGTGGAAAAACGCTTGTGTGGAGAAGGAAAGGTGAGCACTACCATCAGTCCTGTGTCATGCCAACAGTAAAGCATCCTGAGACCATTCATGTGTGGGGTTGCTTCTCAGCCAAGAGAGTGGGCTCACTCACAATTTCACCTAAGAACACAGCCATGAATAAAGAATGGTACCAAAACATCCTCCAAGAGCAACTTCTCCAAACCATTCAGGAACAGTTTGGTGATGAACAATGCCTTTTCCAGCATGATGGAGCAATGTGCCCTAAGGAAAATTTGATAACTAAATAGCTCGGGGTTCAAAACATCGAAATTTTGGGTCCATTGCCAGGAAACTCCCCAGACCTTAATCCCATTGAGAACTTGTGGTCAATCCTCAAGAGGCGGGTTGACAAACAAAACCCCACAAATTCTGACAAACTTCAAGCATTGATTAGGCAAGAATGGGCAACCATCAGTCAGTATGTGATCCAGAAGTTGATTTACAGCATGTCAGGGCGAATTGCAGAGATCTTCAAAAAGAAGGGTCAACACTGCTGTCACGAAATCTGGTGAATATTTAGTCCTGTGTGTCTGCCAATAACTAATGCTTGAACTGGGGTGCGGAGTCTAACGGTAGGTGGTATTCACCATTGACCCCTAGGAGAGGGCATGGACTTTGCAGCACCTATTACCGCATGTCGCGGTTCCCAGGAGGAATGATGGCAGAACAGTCGGTGGAGCCTGAAGTAGAGGGAAAGCAATGATAGCGGGACTGCTCCGGCAGATATAAGTAAAATAACACAGGGAACTCTGGACGTAGTCCGTGAATAGTAGCAATACTGGACTTGCAAATAGATAGTAGGTGACACAGAGCAAAATAGCTGAACACTACTACAGCGGGAGTTCGGTAGGAGGAAGCGATGTGATGGAACTTTAGCTGCTCCGTCTGATAGTAACTCAGAGCAACGGCAGGTGGATGACTGGTACAACGGTAGTTCAGCTGAGACAATAACGATGAAGAACTTAGCTGATCCATTAGATGGTAACTCAGAGCAACAGCAGATGAATTACTGGTACAACGGCAGTTCAGTGGAAACAATAATGAGGCAGAACTTGGCTGATCCATCAGATGGTAACTCAGAGCAACAGCAGGTGGATTACTGGTACAGGGACAGTTCAGTGGAAACAATAATAATGAAGAACTTAGCTGATCCATTAGATGGTAACCCAGTGCAACAGCAGGTGAATTACTATTACAGCTGCAGTTCAGTAGAAACAATAATGTTGAAGAACTTAGCTGATCCGTTAGATGGTAACTCAGAGCAACAGCAGGTGGATTACTGGTACAGCGACAGTTCAGTAGAATCAATGATGTTGAAGACTTAGCTGATCCGTTAGATGGTAACTCAGAGCAGCAGGTGTGGAGAGTTCTTAATGAGGCTGGAGTTCCAGTAGTGAAGCGCTGAAGTCAGAGCAGTAAAGCCGAACAGGAAACACAGAACACGGCTGCAGAGGACAGGTACTGTGGAAGTTCCAGCGGGAGCACCGGAGAGAAACTACAACTGACCCTGGAACAGTGATGCGCAGCAACCACAGGTAAATCACACGAAGGAAGCCTAATCCTGATGAGAGTGAGTAACTCGAAGAACAGGCATCAGATAGCAGGAGCTGGGGGGTTTAAATAGCACTCCAAAGTGCCAGGGCCAATGGGAACGGGTAGGAGGTCATAAGAGAGAGTGGTAGCTGACACATGCGCAGAACGGAAAACCAGATGGAGACTAAAAAACAAAACACTGAGTTCAGGATACCGTGGTCACCGCTTATGAGACAGAGGTAACAAAGCCGATACCCGTCCACGGGCCGGTGTGTGACAACTGCAAATATTGACTCTGCATAAACTTAATGTAATTGTCAATAAAATTGTTTGACACTAATGAAATTTTTTTAATTTACTTCAGTATACCATAGCAATAGCTGACAAAAAGGTCAGTCTTTTTGGCTATGACTGTATGTAATTAAGATGTTACATGCATCTGCTTCATGAATCTTATCATGTCAATTAGTTTGTCATTTAAAGTATGTTTTTTGTATCATTGTAGTAAGGTACTTAACATTCTCTGTTGTGTAGCAAAGGTGACTGCTAAAACAATCGTAAAAAATAATTTCCCTAGTGTAAAGTTCCTGTGAGTTTTGTGTCTGTGGTCTGAAAAATCATCTCTTATGGGCACTAGGAAGATTTTGATTGGTGTTTAATTAATTTGCAGTGAACATTACAGTCACTTTCACTACAGTATATCCTCAAAGTATAACCATGTAAATACCAACTGTAAAGCTTTAGACTTTGTGGAAGCAGTACGGTGTCTCCTTACGTATTACTTCATAGCACCATAAGTGTTAGAAAAGTTGCAAGAAACTTATCTATGGTACTTTCTGTGAGAATGATTAGTTTCAATTGCAGAATGTGCATCAGATTGTTAGCATTTAAAATGTTGGTTATTTTGTGGTCTAGATGCTATTTTTCCAATAACAAATTGATTGTAAACCTAATTAATCTTGAGACTTAAGTCCGGTTGCATGCCGTATTTTGCGTGAAATCACTTTGTGCATGCTTAGAAATGGACTTTATGCCTGTGAACGCAACTGCATCCAATTGAAGTTCAAATGCAAATGACACTTCTGACAGCCTAAGATTTAAAGGGTGGAACAGGGGAGGGAAGGGACGTATGCACGTAGGCAATGTATTGTAAGGGCTTTCCAAGTTCGAGCACACGTACAATCCTCCGATTCAAGCTCTGGACATCTCCCAGGTATGTAGTTTTTAGCTGTATCACTTGCAACAGCTACAGGGCAGGTGTAAGTGCCTATTGATTGTGATTATGGATGCAAATGTATTTACAATTTAGAGCATCTGTAAAATTGCATTTTATGTATTGTAGGCCTTAAAAAACATCCTGATATGCGTATTTCATGTAAAAATATTGTAATATTTTTTAAATGTATTTTTATTAATAATTATAGTATTAAGATGTGTTAATTAGATTAATATTTATTTTTCATGCATTCTGGTGGGACTTTATATTGAACACATGCATTGTGTGTATCTTGCTGTGTGTACTTTCTCTCTGCATACGGCAAGTACCATTTAGCCAGAGTGCTCTTGTACCCATATTCAAATACGGGCGGACGCTTGTGCAATTTCCATCCGATTTTAAAAAACGCACTTTTGATCACTTTGTGTGCTTTGATGTGTGGGTTCCTTGCCATTTATATCCATTAATCATGGACCACAGGTCACAGTCTTTTCCAAGAAAATGAACCAAAGCACAGCACCATTGCATCCTTTTTATTTGAGATTGCCATAAATTAAGTCTGCATATCTTCTGAGTAAGTTGGTATTCAGCTAAACATTATGGTAGTACACCGTAATGTACTGTAACACACTTGATATGCATGTGTTATTTTGCAAAATAAGCAGTTATATTTTACTGTACATTTTAACATAATTGAAAACAATATTCATAAGGTGGCAAAGCCTAAAAACAGACATGAGAACAATAACTGCTGTCAATAAATAAAAGTATTTGATACAATCTCCTCACTAAAAGCACTATCAATAATTTTATTAATCACCTATTTCAAGTTTTAATAATTACAGTTCAGCAAAATGGTATAGCTACCAGAATGTTACAAGAGTCTTATTCTTGCAATATCAATAGTTTTCTACTTTAAATTATGTACTGTCTTACATTTCAGTTCTTCTACATTTTTGGGGAAATCCTATGTCAATTTCTTAGGTTATTAAGGTCGGCAGTACTCTACAAATAGGAAGATGCATGCATTTACTATAAAGAGTATTGGACACATATACACTAGGAAACAGCATACATGACTTGCTACCTACAGTATCTTGCAAATAATGGGGAATAGCTTCAGACATGCTGAGTGAAATGAGAACAAATTACCATATCAAATGGGTGAAATAACACAACTGTTTTTGGTTTGTCAGAAATCAAATTTGTTTCCACTGCTGAAGCCATAAAGGGTGAACTATTTATATAGGCATTTTGGTTTTTCAACATGTAACCCAGACCACAGACAGATCTATGTGTCAGTCTGTGTAGTTCATGTGTGTAAGTTTATAGCCAAAACATCAGGCGTAAGTAAAGATAAGTGGAGTGGCGGTTGGATTTAACATGCATTTGCAGATGTGTGCAACTGAGACTTTTGCATTTTCTACTGCATTCTACAGTAGAGATGGCAAGTCTTTTGCTGGCTTTGCAGTGTGTTGGGGGAATTTTCTGTGTGTTTGTTCCTTTTAGGATAACCCCACACTTTCAAGCAACTGCTATGAGTCTATAAATTGATTGAGCAACTTCCACTTCTGTATGTGTAAGTAAATATAAGTAAGGTTTAATTAAAATTAAACAGAAAAACAATTAAGAGTAGTATTGCATCAATTGTCTGCTTTGGCCACAAACTGCTAAATACATAGATTTATAAAGTCTTTTGTGCCAGAGATCTTAGTCACAGATCACAGAGTTTATTTTAACTCTTTGATCTGTGACTCAGAACTTGGGATCTGGGAGAAAGCAGAATAAGACATTATGGTCCTAATTTATCAGGGAACACAAAGTAACCACAATTTGCGGCTTTTAAAATCGGATGCAAATTGCACACAGCTACGCCAGTGTTCAAGTTAAAGGGGATCTCAAGAAATGATTCTAGCTGAATACGAGTCTAAATACGCTCTGCTTATATAATACTTGCGGTATGCAGTCAGACACAACACACTGCAGGATATGCACAATGCATATGTGCAAAATAAAGGCCCATCAAAAGGCACAGATAAAAATAAATACATATATTAACATTAATAATATAGTCATTAATAAACATACTTTAAAAATAAAAGTATTTTCATCCAACCCATGAAATACATATATTAGGATGTTATATGTTATTAATGCCTACAGTAAATACAATGCATTCACATTTGCGATTGTCATCACTATCAACTGGCACTTCCACCTGCCCTGTAGCTGTTGCAAGTGATACGGCTAAAAATCAGGTATATCACAGATGCCCAGAGCTTGAATCGGACGGATGTATATGTACTCAACCTCGGCCCGCCCTTACTATACATTTACCACATGCATATCCCCCCTCCTTCCCCCGTACCGCCTTTGAAATCATAGGCTTTCAGAAGTGTCCTTTGCATTGGAAGATGAATTGCATGTACCTGTATCCACTGAGGCATACTCCGGTTCTGGGCATGCACAGAGCAAATTAATGCAAAGTACATCATGTATCAGTACTTATGTTCCTTCAAGAATTAGGCTTTATATATATATATATATATATATATATATATATATATATATATATATGTATATATATAATTTCCTTGGTGTTTTGAAAGAGGTGGAATTATGTTTTCACGATGAGCAAGTGTATAGGGTTGATTCTTAGCTAAATCTATGTGTATTCAGCTGCTTTTGTTCACAACAGACAGTGAATTCAACACTTTACTCCGCAGTGTTTCTCTGTTTTATCCTAAATACACCTTACCTATATTTACTTTGACCTGACCTTATATACCTACTTGAATTTTGTTTTTGGGTGTGACACTCTCCAATATAAATGTCAATTGGCAGCATATAATGATATTTTAGTTCTGCACAGATAGAGCTCTGGCTCCTAAAACATTTGAAACTTCCCATGTATGTGTGTATCTGTCTGTCTGTGTGTGTCTCATGGGTGTGTGTGACATAGGAGAAGTGGGTGACTCAGAACCCTGATCTTAGATGCATTTTAACACTATTTAGTAACATGCAAAGACATATTAAGTGCTATTAATATGTATTTGTGCTGTTATCACTGCCAGATACATGACTTTGAACCGCAATGATCAGTTACTTTGGATCAGAGGTGTAAAGTTAGAGCTCTGGAAAGATGGAAAAGACACAAAAAGATTAATGTTAAGAGGTGACTGATGAAACGGGGGATCCCAGCCACTTGTTGCAATAGCAAAAATGATGGAATCCCACCCTCATCTATTCCAAACACCAGGGGGTAAATGTATCATAGTGCGATTTTTTTTTCAGTGATTTCAAATCGCTGCAAATCATTCAGAATCATCAGTGAGTTTATGCCCAAAGTCGCCATATGTATTAAACTGCAATTTTGAGAGTCCCTAATCCAATCTCCGGTGTGTGTTGCTTTTAGAACAGGTATCACGCAGGCGATTTAGTCAAACTTTCCGCAAACCACTGGAAATTCAACAGAGAAATCTCTGTATTTTTTAGTCCTGATACTGATTCACTAGATAGCTACAACAGCATGCTGGATTTCACAGAAACTGCTCTTACAAAAGTAGCTAAAAGTAACTACAGTCAAATTAAAAGGTGAATATTCCCTCAACTTCTGGATCTCTCACCTTCATTTGACACTGTTGACTACATATGCTCCATTTCCTTGATATCCGCAGCACTGCTTCTCCCAATTTTATCATACTTGTAAGACTAGTCACTTAGCCAACATCTCAAACTATCTTTCAACTATATACTTAGGATGTCATCCTTACTCTGCACTTTCCTTAATTCCTCACAAACAGAATTATGCCACTTCAACATCTCCAAAATATATCTCTTTCTGACGCAAAATGCCACAAAGCTCCTGATCCATGTCCTTACAATTACCCACCTTGACTATTGCAACTTCTTTCCGTGTGGTCTACTGTTAACAAGACTACATGCCTTTACAATCCACTATGAATGGAGCTACAGCATTCCTCATGTGCAGCCCGTCTTTGTTAATCCACTCATTGGGTTCCTGTACACAATAGAAAAAAATTCAAAGGGCTGATTGATCCCTATGAGTCCCTGAAAATTTGTGTTTCACCTATATTTCTAACACATCCATTCTCTCTCAAGCACCCTCTGAAATACTTCAGTGACCTTGTAAAGACTTCTCTAATAAAATCATACTATGCACAGAAGACATCTCCCAGGAAGCTCCCCATCTAGGGAATTCTCTCCATCACTTTCTTATCAAATTTCAAATTATTTGATTAGTTCCTGTAGACTTACTTCTTCAAATATGCCTATCCTTCTTCTTCTCCTATATAATCACTACTTGTACACTGAAGATACAATGAGGCTGTCTTTATTTCATGTGTTCTTCTTTTCAATACTTTAATTACATTAGTATTTGTGCTCTTGTAAATGCTATTTCTCATATAAAGTGTGGCTTGACAGCTAAAATGGCATCCCATTGAAAATACAGACAAAAGTGCAAATCCTTCCTCCTCTGACAATGAATTAAAGCCCTATGACCTCATGCTAAATCAGAAATCCCTCCCTAAATGTACATTCTCCACCCCACCCTCATAAATATCTCGTCCTGAGTCTGGGCGCCTGTATATAGCTCCTGCCTCCACAGGAAACAAAATGTTTACCCCAGGATCTGCCACAATCTTGACATGCTAACCAATGCACTCACCTATACTAACAAGTGTAGTTGGGTATGACATTATAAATGCTATAGTGCTGCGCTGTGGAGCCGTAGATTTTCTATTTGCAGGGCTACACTGTATCCCAATTTAACCCTGCCCTCCATAAACTATGTGACCTTGAGATAAGCTTTACCCAACCCTTATATACTGCCAGCTGGACACTCTTCTGCTTTGTGATGGCTACCATTAAAGTATCCTTTATAAGCAACACATTTATTTGGCAGTGAAGAATCCACATTTTCCATGTTTCTCTTCAAACATCTATCAAAATTCATAGGTACCTAATCAACCTCCAACCATGCCTATCTTTTCAGATATCAAATCAAAGATATTTAAAACAATATATTGGCTCATTGTTCATTACACAAGAAGTCACATTCAAGATGACAAGCAAACTTTATGACCATGGAAAAATAACATGGTGGCCCAAATTATGCAGGTATTTTCGAGGACACATGTGATGTGAAGTCCTTACACATATATCATACATACAGGTGGTTATGCCCGCACAAGACTTTATGGAGATAAAAATGAAAAAATAAATACAATTCAGTTGGAGTTAATTGTCAAAAGGATCAAATTGATTTTCAAAAATAATAATTTCTGGTGTGAAAGTCAGTTTTTCAACTGGGTACAGGGCATAACCACGGGAATAAAGTTTGTGCAAAGTTATGCAAATTTATTTATGTCTAAATTGATACAGTAACCTGTTCAATACAAACCTTGGACCTCAATTAGAGGTGAACAAACAAGCATTCAAAACATATGTAAGAAAAAGATGGGAAGAGATGCATTAAAAATTGGATATTTACGTGTAAATGTTGAGTCGAAAACATCTTAGGATGCATCTAGCTCAAAAAACAATAGCATTTTCTCAACTTGTGAGTCAGGCATAAAAGTCTGTATTTTTACTCCACAAGTTAGCATATAGTGTAGAGAAAGCATAGAGATGTGGCTTAAACCTGTTACAAGTAAATGTTAAAGTTGTATTACCCTATTTGTACACAAAATAATTTGTAATGAAATGTTCTATACACATATGTAATAAAATGTTGTATACACAAGAGAATATTATCTTGGGTTATTAATAATGGCAAAATAAAATTTTAAGTATAAAATGTATATAAATACAAACACAAATAAAAAATACAATTAGAATTTAAGTTACAAAGTTAAATAAAATAAACATTAAGTTGCATTATTTAACATCTGTTATAAATCAAATAGCAATCTTCTCTCTTGCAGTAATAGATTAAGCAGTACGATTAGACAGCCATGACTTTATGCAGTATGGCTTTGATGCTAATGATTGAAGTACTATCAGTTTGAGAGTCAATATGTCTTAGCTAATTGGAAGCGGCTAGATAGTGCTTCTGAATATCATAATCAACCTTGCATATCATGGCACCTGTACAAAGAAAAAACACAGTGATGAGGATGGCCAAACTTTCAAATATTAAAGTACCAACACAGTGAAAATAAAATAAAGATACACTTTATTATCAATACAAATAAATATATTCACAACTACTTTATGCTGTTTGTAATGTCATTCAAATTCTGATGATGATCATGTATAGTAATACAGTGTATGTAGTTTTGTGTTATCCAATGTATCACAATATTTTTCTGTATAATGTCCTTTTAGCTAAGAATTAACTGAAAATAAGTTGGCACCTTCTTGCTTCCGTATGCATTACTTGCAGTATTATTTTAATTAAGTTCTCTATTTCAAAGTAAAGGCTGAAGCCTTCTACATGCAAAACTGAACAGTTGAAGTAAGTAAATTCAACCGCCAGCAGCAGTGGGCATGGGTCTGTGACCGACAGCAAGGTGTAATTAGCTTCCCCAATGTACGCACTGATCGTTCGTCTCGATCTTGTGAAAAAAAGGCAGTTCCAGTCTAGGAGTAAGCTCCAAAGAATCTCCACTGGGGATTACGTCTGATAGCAGGATATACTGCAACTGAGGACACTAGTATGGGTATCCGATTCAGAGTATAAATAGCAATAATTTTTTTTGATCCTTCAATGAGCTCCAACAGAATATTATAAAGATTTCCTGAAAGGTTTCCTCACAATCAGGGCAATTTTCTCAGAGGGTATATGGACTGTACACTTTCAGCAAAAAAACAGAGTTACAAGCTGCCTAAAATCCCCCTTTAAATATGTGTTAATTGGTTTCTAATCAAGAGCAGCGGTATGCTCTGTGCACAAGCTTAAAATATTCAGAGGGCTATTTTTTAATCAATTTTACATACATAAAACATTTAATTAAAAAACTATATTGGTACAAATATATAAATATGGAGAAAATACATACAATGTATTTTCTAAATAAGCAGACAAATAATATAAAAAATATTTTATTCTAAGTCTTTTGCTGAAGACGGTCCTATGACACACAATAATCAATGTTTAATACAAAAATAACAATAGTAGCATAAATAAAGTATTAAATGTATTAATCAAAAATAAAGTAAACTTAATTGTAATCTTAATTGGGATGCAAACTTGAGTGGTGGTCACATATTTATTCTTTATATAGGAAAATTAAGCAGAAGAAGGGAAGAAAGAAAATGACTTTAATCAATAATACCATTTCGTTTTAAATCTTCATTAAGTCTATATAGGCTATATGCAGTGCTCTTTTTGTCATAGAACTCACCAGAACTGAGTTCCGGCATTTTTACGAGTTTTAAAAGTAACTTTTGAACATTTAATGTTTGGTCCAAATGGACTTGAATCGCCATGTCGAGCGTAGCAGGTCAGCGGCAAAATCATTAAAATTGTGCATGTGGGCTGCTTGTGTGTCAAGTCCGATGCATGCGCAAATCGTCCGCGCTGGTTGTGATGGCATTGCTTCGCTTGTGGCACTGCTCAGCTTGTGATTGGTCGTGTGGTCGTGCGCTGAGTGCTTACTGTGGGCGGCGACCGTTATGTTTTATTACACAACTGACGAGTGTGGGTGTGTGTACAGTGATTGACTATGTGATGTGAATTCCGACACTTTTTTCGTACAAAAAAGCACTGGCTAAATGTATTCAACTCTAATTGTGATTCCAACTCTCAATCTCTGAAACATGTTTACATGGTGCATAACCACTTGTGCAACTGCATAACCTGAATAGCGATCACATAGTTATTCCTTATATCAGGGAATACAGAGCAGGAGCGTAGAGGAAATAACTTTAGTCAGTGATACTGTTTAGTTCTTCAGTTTCATTAAGTCCATATGGGCTAAGTGTATTCAAAAATGAATCCAATAGACTTTCTGCTTACACAATTTTTTTAATCTGTCCCCTCCACGAGTGGTCGAGTAGTACTTTTAATATGCTCGATTCCTATAGCTTCCAAATCTTTCGGATCGTAATTGTGTTTTTTTGATAAATGCCGTGACAAACTGGGTACAACTGATTTTTCACAATATTTCGACACTTTTCAAGGAACCTGGTTTTTAATGATCTTGTAGTGATTGGCACTTAAATTTAAGAATGTATACTGCATAGTTAGTATTACAGTTGATAAATCATTTAACTTGTTATCGAAATATCATTATACATAAAAAAAACTGTTTATTCAAAATATAACTACATGGCAAACATCGGAAACTTCCACACTTAAAATATTGGTTGGTTTTACTGGGAGCCAGCCCACAATATCTCCATTATTTTAAGTGTGGAAGTTTGCTTCACTGGACTGACTCTTGCATCCTGGCATTGGGTAACTCCTCATTCTTATCCCTGCATTTAAACTGTATTTGCATTCACTGGAACCTGTTATTTCTATGGACATTTCCTGCCATTCATCACACCTGTTCACAACTGTGTTTTGCAGAAGAAGAGAAAAGCCTGAAAAAGACTTTTATGGAGCATCTGGAATCTGCTCCTGTGGGGGGTGGGGGGGATAATGTTATGATCTACCTTGTATCTCTGTGTGCATATTACCCTATGTTATGACTGTATGAGTTAATCTCCTTGCCTGATTATAACTGCACCTGTCCCACAGCCTGAAATACCTGCCTCAAGCTGTGCTCTGTGCAGTTCATTGTGTATACCTGACTGCTTGTGTCTCCCTGTTCCAGCTTGGTTCTGCTGCTGCTTGATCTCTCTTTGTGACCTTGACCTGTTAACCATTGATGCTTGTTTGCTCATGACCCTGACCTATGCCTGGATACTGCTTGCATTCTTGTTGACCTGACCTTGGCTTGATTATTATTATTATTATCATTTATTTGTTAGGCGCCACAAGGTTTCCGCAGTGCTGCACATAGTACAAACAGTAGACTATACAGGGTATAACAGTACAGAACAATAAACAAAAGTACCAATACTTCAGAAACTCCAGGCAGGCAGATGCAATAGACACGGAGCAGAAGAACGGGTAAGGAGACAGGAGGGAAGAGGGCCCTGCTCAAGCGAGCTTACATTCTAAGGGAGGGTTAAACAGACCAGGCACAAGAGGAGCCAGTTGAGGGAATGGGAGAGAGGGGAGAATGAGTGGAGGAGATGGTGGTTAAGTGGATGGTTGGTAGGCTTTGAGAACGAGGTGAGTTTTGAGTGCACGTTTGAAGGAGCACAGAGTAGGAGAGAGGTGGATGGAGCGATTACCGAACTATACTTGATTGCTGGTGACCCCGAACCCTGCCTGGTCTCTGGACTCAGCTACTCAGTTTGCTTCCTTGGACTAACTTTTGCATCCTGGCATTGGGTAACTCCTCATTCTTATCCCTGCATTTAAACTATATTTGCATTCACTGGAACCTGTTATTTCTATGGACATTTGCTGTCATTCATCACACCTGTTCACAACTGTGTTTTGGAGTATACCTGTTAATCATGCTTTCCGAAATCTGCATATTCCAAGAACAGAATCCTTGTTCTATATTTTGCCTGAATAAAGACATTTGGTTTTCTTACTTCTGTTGCCGCTTCCTGAATTTGCTAGGAATCCTAACAGTTGGATCAGGTTAAAGTAAGGGTAAATGTATCAAGCTGCGAGTTTCCGACGAGTTTGAAAAGTGGAGATGTTGCCTATAGCAATGAATCAGATTCTAGCTATAATTTTGTAGAATGTACTAAATAAATGCTAACTAGAATCTGATTGGTTGCTATAGGCAAAATCTCCATTTTTCAAACCTGCCAGAAACTCACAGCTTGATACATTTACCCCCTAGAGTGTTTTCTTGTTTCTTGTTTTTTCAGAACATGAATAGTACATATCCTTTTTCCAAACAGAGCTCCAATAGACAATTAACTGAGAAGCCATTATTAGCAAATAGTCAAAGCTTTAAGAACAAATAGGACAGAGCAGCATTGTCTAACAATGATTCTGATTCTGTTTTTCAAAATCTTAGAATAATCTTGATTTTGGGAGACTGTCCTGAGCTGTCAGGACTTTTTCCCGACTGTCCCTGCAGTTATGTCCCACTTCCTGCTGCTTTACTCATCGGGGTGCACCTAACAATGGTTTTTCAGTGGAGAAAGCTGCTTGCTCAACTTGAATAGTAATATAAAATTATTTCCTCCCCCTTTCACCACACAATTGTTGGTCTAGTCATAGACCTGGATCCTGATATGCTAGGGAAAGAACACTATACGGGGCCACTCAATTGGACTATCCCTAGAATCAAATAAGGAAGATAGGAGCTGAGTATAATGAAGAGGCACAAGACAAATTACCTAGAAATACAACAAACTTTAGTTCCATTTGGTAACTTCTAAATTTTTGTGACCACTCCTTTGTTTAGGGCTCAAGATCCTTAGTTGCATGGTAGGAGAGAAAATTGGGCCCAGCTGAGTGAGCCCAAATACACACTCTCCTACAGGAGACATTCCCAGTATTCCCAATGCGGTAAACTCTGACCCCATTGTGTGATTATATATAGCGTATGCCACTCTTCCATTGGTAGTTGCACATAACCTATCTTTAACATTAACATGCTTTCCCTCATGCTTAGACAATTGATATTTACTAAGATTATGAATCTATACTTTTTTATTTTGTGGGGTTTGCTTCCCTGTAAGTAAATTCTGATGTTTCCTTTTTAATTCTTTTCTTTTTATTGAGCAGATCTCCCCCTATTTTACCCCTCTTTCTATTGGATCTATAATCTTTTATTTTCCTAAAAAAAATGTTGTTGCTTTGAGTTTCATATCCTTTTTCTAGTAGAAATGGGGTTTTTCATATTTTTTTTCTATACATAGGAGGCGATCTGTCAGAGAAATTATCGGGTTAGACTTTACTATTTTTCTTGAAAGATTGTCTGTTCTTTCTATTCACTTTTTGTCAACTATAATCTGATTCCTTTCTCCTAACAGGGGAAAAAGATCTCTCTCAAATTATCACTATACTCAATGTTTAAACTCTTTCATATTCCCCAAAATTTCTTCTGTTTTGGTGAAATCGTGTTCCCATATATTTATTTGATACCGAACTATAAGCTGTTTTTTATTGTTGGACTCCTTTTTCTATTTTTTCAAGGGCCCATGTTTGGATAAAGTTTTAGTATTGTCCCAGTTGTCAATGTGTCGTCTAAATATTCTCCTTTTTGATGTAAATTCCCTAATGCATAGTCGTCTTTATCCCTTCTGTACTTTTTTTTGCTTGATCTCCATGATTGAGTTTATTTAATTCACAATTCTCTCCAACAAATTAAAATCTTCCAAGTTGGAAAATGGAGAAATAAGAGATTATAAAATATCAATCTCCTCAGTAATCACTGATAAAGTGTTCTTTCTTTCTTCCTTTCTTCCTTTCTTCCTTTCTTTCTTCCTTTCTTTCTTCCTTTCTTCCTTTCTTTCTTTCTTTCTTTCTTTCTTTCTTTCATAATCAGCTCCGTGACGGAAAGAGAACAATGATCTAAATACTATCCCACTTAACCTTTAAAACCTTCAGAAACCAGTGTGAAAAGTGGGTGTTTTGTTCATTCATAAACCTCTGGGAATATTTTTTTTGTTACATATCTTCTAGTGTGGCTGCCCCCCACCACAATCTACTTTCTTTAATCATTTTTTCTAATCTATACATAATCCCATCTAGCTCTTACTCAAAATCATGTGGATCTTTCAAATGACTAATACAGTGGAATAATTGTTCAGCTATAGATTTACGTACTTAAACATAATTGCAGCTAATATCTCTAATGGATTGAATACAATGGACAGAAAAATACAAAATAGTGATAAACAGTGCAAAAATACAGTGAAGCAGCCACCTATAACACACTTATCAAATTATACTTCAAGTAATGTACATTCAAACCAAAAAACAAAGTGCATATAGAAAAATTACACATAGAAAAATCAAGAATGAAGAGATAACCATAACAAAAAATAGCAGTAGAATATTGCTTCATATTTAGAAAAATCGCACACATAACAAATCCCTAGCCTCATTTTCCTGAAACCCCCCCAAAACTATAAAGTGGAAAAATCTCACCCTGTTGGTGCTTTTTTGCAACTATTCTACACTGTCTATCTGGCAAAACAATCAGCCATTAGTGACTGTAAAGAGCCTAAAGGAGAACGCTTGATGTCTGGTTCATCATTGATGCCATTCCTCTAACCTAAGTTGGTGTCCAAGAAACAATTGACATCATTAGGGTTTTAGGTTCAAGGGTTTCCATCAACAATTCCAGTTGAGAGCAGGCAAATATATTTACACTTGTAATAGCTTACACTGGCAATGGAAGACATGGAAGGAACAAGGGTACTTGTAAGCCGAGTTAATCCAAAATCACTCAGCTTGATGTGATGGCAACCTTTTGTTCATTAGTAGTACATTATGTGGCTTCAGGTCCCTGCGCGCCAGTGATTTACTGTGCATGGTTTCTAGAGCTCAGCGCAGCTGTCTTACACAATGTTTCACCATTTCGTCTGGAATTCCAACCTGAAAAATGAGTATACATTATTTTAGAGTTGTAAATGCTAGGGAAATACATGCATTGGCTTCTTTATAAAATTTTAGATGGCAAATATCAATGTTTTTATAGTATGATATAGCCATTTACTGTTTTGTGGGTGTGGGCTTGCATACTCCTTTCACCTAGTGAATCCTATTATTTTCTGTACTTCCTACCAGCATCGAGTGCCGAAGGAATATCATGACCGTCAGGCCAGGATCAACCTCACCTTCCGCACCATGTTGTAGGATGCTGACGCCCAGCCGTGACGGAGCACGGAGCTCTGACTGGGGGGGGGGGGATTTTTTTGTACCCTCCTAAGAATGGATCGACACAACACATGAACATTAATATTAGACTGGTAGAGCCAATGTCAGAGTGGCAGATTCTATTTTATTGATCATTAGTATTAGTAAAGTAATTACTGAAGCCGTCCAGTTATATTAAAGTTTGAATAAAATTGTAGTTCATTATATATAATTTATATTTATTTATTTATATACACATATTTATGTAATCTAATTAAAGCTTTAACATAAGTGGCAGGCTTCGATAATTACTTTAATAATGATTAATAAAATAGAGGGTCCTGCATGATGATTATATATATATATATATTTATATATATATATATATATATAGGCACATATATACATAGCTACACCTATATATATATATATATATATATATAGTCAAAATTGGTGTTACGTTATCATATTTTTTATGTTAGTTTAAATGCGCGGAATCATTGCTAGTTTTAATGTGTATTGTAAATGGTATTTTTAATTTGCGGTATTATTTCTAGTTTTAGCGTGCGGTATAATTGTTAGTTTTAGTGTACGTTATCAATTTTATTTTTAATGTGCGGTATCAATGATAGTTTTAATGTGCAGTTTCAATGCTAGTTTTAATGTGTGGTATCAATGCTAGTTTTAATGTGTGGTGTCAATACCCATTTTAATGTGGGCTTTTGATGATTTTTTTTAATGTACAGTATTTTAGTTTGTGTAAGCAATGATTTATCTTATGCAGACAACCTTGGCGAGCCCTCTGGGAGAGCTGTAAGTGTCATACTGTGGGCTGTAGGTGATGTAGGTGTGTCAATGCTTATAGCCTTATACCCAATGGCGTTATTTTACATGCGTTTTATACAGAGGTGCAAGTACAATTTACAAGTACCTGTACTAATATTAATATATATATCATGCCCAACATTAAGTGAGCAGCGGCAGGAGAGAGTATGCTGGGTCCCAGGCACCGCCGAATTGGTAAGAAGATAGAAAAGACAGAAGAAATAGAAGAAAAAAGGTCAAATATGGTAAGTAAAGAAACGGAGGGGAATGGTGATAGGAAACAGCAATGGAGGGGATCATGAATGAAGGAGAGGGCAGAGTGTGTGGACGCAGAGGGGCACAGAGTGTGTGGACGCAGAGGGGCACAGAGTGTGTGGACGCAGAGGGGCACAGAGTGTGTGGACGCAGAGGGGCACAGAGTGTGGAGGGGCACAGAGTGCGTGGACGCAGAGGGGCACAGAGTGTGGAGGGGCACAGAGTGTGTAGACGCAGAGGGGCACAGAGTGTGTGGACGCAGAGGGGCACAGAGTGTGTGGACGCAGAGGGGCACAGAGAGTGTGGATGCAGAGGGGCACAGAGTGTGGAGATGAAGCAGGGCACAGAGTGTGTGGAGATGAAGGAGGGCACAGAGTGAGTTAGCTGTAAATTATTATTTGACAGAAATATAATTGAAAGAAATATATAAAAATATTATTTTCCCTTGGATTTATGTGTATTATTTTTGCATACAACTAAACAAGTATTTCTGTCCCGACCTAAATACTTATTACGCTATTTTTACCCACCTACTTATAAAATGGGACTGCTCAGTAATTATTTTGGAGGGGTGCCTTGAAAAAATTAAGGAGACTCTAAGTGTGCCGCAAAATGCAAAAGTTTGGGAACCACTGTCTTCATTTTTGATCTTAGGGGCCCCCCTGTCTTAAGTGCCCCGGGCCCCCCAAAGCCTTAATCCAGCTCTGTCGACGGTCATGTTATTTCTTACAGCAGTAGATGGGTAGATCTTTAATGTGGTGCTGGATGGCAGAGCTGGACTGAGGGTGAGACTGGAGAGGTACCGATATAGGTACAAGGTTTGGGTCACAAATCCAGCTCTGATAAAACCTTTTCTACTACTCTTTCAGATTAATATCTGTCTGGGTGACAAGTGGATGATAAAATGGGGCCACAACGATTAGTCAGCCACAAACATGGGTGCAACAACTCCATCCAGAGCCTCATAATTCCTCTTCTCCCCGAGATATAAACACTGGAGGGTATTTACTAAACTAGTACAAATGTGCAGCTACAATATAGATCAGTTGTGTGCAAGTCAGATAATGCCAGCAAATGTCTGGTTGGTTAGTAGTTTATAGGTGAGTACAATATATCGCACCCACATCCTATATATGGGCGAGTAGTTTATAGGTGAGTACCATATATATGGGCGAGTAGTTTATAGGTGAGTACCATATATCGCACCCACACCCTATATATGGGCGAGTAGCTTATAGGTGAGTATCCTATATATGGGCGAGTAGTTTATAGGTGAGTACCATATATCACACCTACATCCTATATATGGGCGAGTAGTTTATAGGTGAGTACCATATATCGCACCCACACCCTATATATGGGCGAGTAGCTTATAGGTGAGTATCCTATATATGGTCGAGTAGTTTATAGGTGAGTACCATATATCACACCTACATCCTTATATGGGCGAGTAGTTTATAGGTGAGTACCATATATCGCACCCACACCCTATATATGGGCGAGTAGTTTATAGGTGAGTACCATATATCGCACCCACAGCCTATAGGGTAAGGGTTGCCAGTCATTTGAACTCTGCGATCTAGTCTAAAGACAGAAAATCCTTTGTAATCTGCCGTAGTGCAAAATTATTATTAGGTCAACTAGACAATGAAGCGTAAAATAACATAAAAAATATGAATTCTTAATAAAAGACACAATTGTACTTTATATTGCAAAAGTACAATTGTTACTTTTATTAAATATTGATCTTTTCAAACTAAACTTTTTACCAAACTTTATCATAATGAAAAGGTGTTTTTCCCCAACCTCCTGTGATGTTCAGAGCTGACTCTGCATATCCTGCGATAACTGAAAGAGGTTTCAGAATTACTGATGAGTTAGGGGCTTGGTAGTGGTGGGGGTCGCTGGTGATGGGTGGTCTACACTTCCACCACTGAAGAGTGAGCATGGACTATGTGGAGCTCTGCTCTCTTCGGAGGTGGGGTCGGTCCGAGAAGAGATGTAGTTTGCAGTTGAGAGCGGCTATAATATGAACTTTTCGGTGGCCCAGGAAGACAGAACAAGTGGCTGGGCGCTATGTGTTAAACCCCTTGATGCTATTAGGGAACTTTAAGTTGATATAACCACCGATATGAGCAGATTACAGGTCAGGAGAATTGGAGCTCTCAGACTGGCTGTGATGGACCATTTGGCCACTTTTGCTATATGGTTTAAATCATGGTATAATGGAGGAATATATCAGAGATTGTGAGAACTTACTATGGGAATCAAGCATGGGGATATTTTCATGGTTTTGGGAATTTCAGGGGTAAATATCATATGAGAAAAACTGTGGTGAGTGTTTGTGCTGGATACGTATGATGCTTACACATCAGTGACCAGGAATGTGACCATATTGCTTGATACAGATAGAGACCAGTGGTAGAACTCAGTTACTGCTACAAGTTCTGGCAATGCACTGTTCCACCCCTGATAGAGACCTTCAACATGAGATATCTAAACCTAACCTCAGAGGAACAAAACTAAGGTTACTAAGGGTTGTCACAAACTTAATTACTGCAACTTATCTTCTGCAATGTGTGCTGATGAGGACCCTGCATCCCCGGATGTAACATGAAATCTGTAAATATTTAGGGGTCTATGTATCAATATAATGCGGTGCCAGTAAGTATGTCTGGCTGCAGATCACAGTGATGCAGATTTATTCACCACTGAAATTCACCAAGCCGGGGGCTGCTCTGGGAGCCCCAGTGATGTGACCCCTATGGTGCAAACTGTTATTCCTGTTTACAGCAACATATCGCTGCCGATAAAAGGAGGAAGAGCTGTGTGTGCACCCCCATCCACAGGAGGAAGAACTATGTGCGCACCCCCATCCACAGGAGGAAGAGCTGTGTGCGCACCCCCATCCACAGTAGGAAGAGCTGTGTGCGCACCCCCATCCACAGTAGGAAGAGCTGTGTGCGCACCCCCATCCACAGGAGGAAGAGCTGTGTGCACACCCCCATCCACAGGAGGAAGAGCTGTGCGCGCACCCCCATCCACAGGAGGAAGAGCTGTGTGTGCACCCCCATCCACAGGAGAAAGAGCTGTGTGCGCTCACCCATCCACAGGAGGAAGAGCTGTGTGCGCACCCTCATCCACAGGAGGAAGAGCTGCGTGCGCACCCTCATCCACAGAAGGAAGAGCTGTGTGCGCACCCCCATCCACAGGAGGAAGAGCTGTGTGCGCACCCTCATCCACAGGAGGAAGAGCTGTGTGCGCACCCTCATCCACAGGAGGAAGAGCTGTGTGCGTACCCTCATCCACAGGAGGAAGAGCTGTGTGCACACCCCCATCCACAGGAGGAAGAGCTGTGTGCGCACCCCCATCCACAGGAGGAAGAGCTGTGCGCGCACCCCCATCCACAGGAGGAAGAGCTGTGTGCGCACCCCCATCCACAGGAGGAAGAGCTGTGTGCGCACCCTCATCCACAGGAGGAAGAGCTGTGTGCGCACCCCCATCCACAGGAGGAAGAGCTGTGTGCGCACCCTCATCCAGCTGGATCCCACAGGAACTGACAGGTAACATCCCCTAATCTTTCTGCGAATCGCAAAGCTTTTCATTCATTGCAGAACATCGCGGTCCCCATATGAATCTATGGGGACTGTGTTAAGAAACGTTAAGTGGGTTATGGTAGGAGAAATCTTTAATTTCTTCTGCAAAATCTCTTGATACATTTGTCATTTTGGGAGAAAATTGTTGTTTTCTCCATTTTAATGGCTGATCGCAGTTTAATACATAAACCCCACAACGTGCCAATCTCTGGGCACAGCAACTGAGAAAAGGAGAAGGCCATGTTGAGTTATAAAAGGGAGGGGCTATGAGGAGTAGGTTATTTGGAGTAATAGGAAGAGTTGTGGGAGGGGTTATATGGAGTAATAGGTGGAGTAATGGGAGGGGTTATATAGAGTAATAGAAAGAGTTATGGGAGGGGTTATATAAAGTAATAGGAGGAGTTATGGGAGGGGTTATATAGAGTAATAGGAGGAGTTATAGAGGGGTTATATAGAGTAATAGGAGGAGTTATAGAGGGGTAATATAGAGTAATCTGAGGGGTTATAGGGACGGGTTATATGGAGTAATATGAGGAGTTATAGAGGGGTTATATAACGTAACAGGAGATTTTATATGGCATGGTTATATGGAGTAATAGGAGGAGTTATAGGGAGCGGTTATATAAAGTAATAGTTTTGTTAGTATAGAAATAGGTGTTTATTTTTACCAGTTTATCAAGCCCTGGAAGTTTGTGTGATGAAGCATTATTCTCTTATATAACATTCATCCCTCATTCACCAGTTCCATAATGTGACGATGGAGATGAGAGTCGTCATACAGCCATAACCTGGCACAAAGCAGAATATTACACGGCTTCCACTGCTCCTCTCTTTTATTGAACAAAATGGTCTCTCTGTTCCAGACAGAATGCTCCAGATAGTGCTACACAGTAACACAGCTAATATCCAGGCCTTTGAAGTTCGGTTATTTAAATAACTATAATCTATAGGAATAAGCATATACTGCAATAAGAAAATAATTGACACATTCAGGAAAACATAGTATGAAAGCATTTGAAAGACAACCAACCTCAGCTGTTCCAACAGTGGAACCGCATAAGACAGAGGTCACAGGTTGGAGACAACATGGAAGTAAATGTCCTGGACACTGTCACAGCTTTATCAGAGAACTTCATCTCCCGGACCCAGGGCATGGTGAATTTGAACTGGGGAGAAGCTAGCACATGACCCTTCCCCTATACAAATAAACACACAAAATGATAACATGGACATAAAAATAAAATAAGAAATGTGAAGAACAATTTCTTTGCTTTAATGACAATTGCTACATTCACTTCAATGACAGGCTGATTCCAATGGTAAGGAAGGGATAATGCTTGGCGTGGGCAGGCAAACATTTTAGGGGTATATTTACTAAACTGCAGAATAAATATCATTTATTTAGCGCAATCTACAAAATGACAGTTAGAATGTTATTGGTTGCTATAGGCAACATCTCCACTTTTTCAAACCCACAGTTTACTAAATATACCCCTTAGTATTTCATTTAGGATTGATGCAACATTACGCATTTATAGAAATAAGGCCAGATATAACTTTTTGCTTGATTTTACCGTTATTTTACTGCAACAGTAAATGGCAACATAAAGGTCTGGCGTTGTCCAAAGTGGCCCTCCAGTTTATAAATAGGTGAAAGTGGTATTATTTTCAATGAAAAAAAGGTGAAATTTAAATAGCACACTTTTATAAACAGGCATCCAGGTGTCTATCTAATGTTTCCCCTATACAATATCCTCTCTTCTGATTGACCTATATGTGGTATAAGAAAGGTATAGAAGATTGGTTTCAAAGGTGTGTACAGGTACATGCACCCACTGTTCCCAACTCTGCTGTGTTGATTAGGACTTCTGCAAATGAATTTGGTTTAACCATACTGGTAGGTTAATTAGCTGTTGACAAAATTCTCCTTAGTGTCAGTGTGTGTGTATATTAGGGAATTTAGACTGTAAGCTTCAATGGGGCAGGACCTGATGTGAGTGAGTTCTCTGTACAGCGCTGCGGAATTGGTGGCGCTATATAAAGAAACAATAATAATAACAATAACATTAAGGGCAACTAGTTACTTGGGGTGCGTTGCTGAGAGTGTTTAGTCCACACAGCAATTTGCAGTTCCCACCATTCCGTAACATGTATTGAATGTCGCAGATTATTAATTATGTATTATGCAACATTACAATTGTTTCAAGTACCTGCATTATTTTCTGATTATGGAAGTACATGAAAATATGTGTTCCGTGACACAATTTAATCATCAAAAAACCTACTTGTGGCTTCAACGTTTGCAAAGCGGCATAAAGCTGGTAAACATTGTGGGGTTGACTTACTAAGTAAAGTATTTGTGTGACAGTGCATTGTTCTTCATACCTTTCAGATCACACATATTTTCTTTTCCTCTTTGATCATTTTGAAAATTCACAACATAAAAACACACCTAGTAAAGTAAATTTGAAGCAAAGTGTACTCTGACAACGTGAGAAAGAGTTAATAAATATATATGAAAACTCACCTTCAATCACAAATATAGAAAGAAAAAAGGAAAGTATTGCTGCTCTTGGTGGTAAATCGCAAGCACTCCAAGCAAAAGATCCAACACCTGCAATATATATATATATATATATATATATATATATATATATATATATATATATATATACACACACACACACGTATATGTATATATATATATATATATACACACACATATACATATATATATACATATATATATATACACACACACACACGTATATGTATATATATATATACACACACACACACACACACACGTATATGTATATATATATATATATATATATATATATATATATTCTTAATGTTTGTTTTGGACAGAATGTGTCAAGGTATGTATCACAATATGTATCCAAGCTGTACATGCTACACACACTGACGTTGGTTTGGAAAAATATTTTTTTTTTCTTTCTTTGAAATGACTAAAAACCATGTACATGTCAAAATTAAGGATTGGGATTATCCCATATTGACTTTGAAGGAGTTGCAAGTCTGAGATATGCACTGCTGCCTTCTCCTTCCAGTATTAAATTGGTAAATTAAATTCTTTGTGTGCTTTACTATAATGCCAGGGGTGAAGGGATTAACATAAGGACTCTGGCTGTTGCATAGGAACACTGGATAGCAAATTTACACCACAATGCGAGGAGGAAGAAGTCATCAGCACTGCTAATTTGACCATAGCTGTAGAATTCCCAGGACAACCTGTGAGAAGAGATCTAATTGTCAGAAAATGACGAAAACCTTCATCTACAAAATACCATATCAAGACAAATTAACAACAAAAATACCCTTTCTTCACAATGCTTAACAACAAACTAGCTTCTGGCGTTGTACCTAAGAAGTCAGCAAGTGAAGTGCCCCAGAGAAGACTGCATGAGGTTCATTAGTGAAGTCACATAAAAGCAGATGCTATTTTGAGATGCTGGTGTGACCATTTATGAACATGTGCTAATGGTCTGTCTACACAAGCTGTTTACAAATATTGTGTCCCTCGGGGCTTAGGATTCAGCAACTGTTATTCAAATAAATAAAACATAGCTAAAATTCACATTTCATTTGTATTATTATTAGTATGATCATTGTCCTTTATTTTTAAACCACAACATATCCCCCTGCATTGTATAAAATAAGAATACAGCAATAATATTGTACTTTCCAAGCGATGACATATATAACTTCAGATGTTAAAAATATTTTATAATCCAAAAGGAAAACAAGATAAGTGAAATTAGATTACAGTGAATCTAACCAATGGTATATGTAGAGGCCACCATATAGTTTATGATGACAGTAAATAAAGGTAACATGTATGAGAAAACAATGAAAACAATGGTCATTCATTCAAGCAACATATAGCTGTGGTAAGAGTAGACATAGTACAGAAGAACTGCATGCTGTTTTACCAGGAAAATATTATAAAATGTACACGTGAATAGAATTCACCCTCCATACTTCTACAAAGGGATTATTCCCTCCCCCCCCCCAAAACCTAAGATTTACCTCCCCCGAAGGCGAGGGCCAAATGGAGGGTTGTAAGAGTTGCTCATTGATTCTGCCTCCTGGCTGCCCACTTATGGTGGAGCAAGGTAGAAAAAAAAAATCGTGGTCCTCATTTGGACATTAGTCCAAATCTGAGATGTAAAATTACACTTTACTTTATTGCATATGCGCAGTAAAACAACTTGGAATTTTGAGTTCCACACAAGTTACAATTACAGCCCCTACACCTGGAGAGGAGGGTCAGGGGTGTGTCTGTACAGCAAAAATATGGTATTGCTATGCACCTGCAAGAACGGCCCGCCCCATGGAGATACGGCTTATACGGCTTATTTTGAGTAGGCCACAGCTCACATAACGCCTATTAGCAGGCGTACCTTTACTGGGTACATGACCTTTGGTGCAAAGACCTCATGATTATCAGCACAACCTTGTGATCACCAGCATGGATGTTTACAGTGCTACAAAAAATATAAAAAGTTAAAAAAAACTCTCCCTCTCAAAGTGAAAGGAGCAGCAGAGTTCATAGCCTGGTCTGGTCTAATGCAGGAGAAACAAAAGGATGGGGTCACCACGCAAAAGCTGCAACCAGCACCAGGTTATGACAGGCTGGCTGGTTCCACTATAACAGGGAAGCAGCACCTATTATTATTTTTTTTATTATTATTAATTTTTATTTATAAGGCGCCACTAGGTATCCGTAGCACCGTACAGGGACAGACAGAAACATGATACAGGGTGAGACAGCACGGAACAGTTAACAAAAAGCACAATAACTCGGAAGCTCAATGTACAGCTAGAAGAGAGGTGAGAGCCCCCAGCGGGATAGCTAGAGGGGTAGAAGGGCAGGAGGACCTCGTGGAAGACACAAAGAGCTGGAGAGCAGAGTTAAGGGGGTGGAGAACAGGAGGAGAGGAGGCCCTGCTCGAAGGAGCGTACAATCTAAGGGAAAGGTAGGACGGACAGAGACGCAAGGGTAGGAGGAGGAAAGGGGGAACATCCCTGTGCTGATAGCATTGGGGCTCCTCCTAACATTCCTGTGCAATGGGTGTTGGGGTAATAAGTGTAAAAATAGTAAAAAATATAATTTTAATATGTGGCACTACAAGTTCCATCACACCCTGGCAGACATTAACTGGTTGGTTATGCTGGGATATTCTTACATCTTGTTTTCTGAGAAGCCAGTGATTAAAAAGGTGAAACCCTAATAGACGACACACAACTTGCTCATAGCGGAGCCATGACACAAATGGGAAAGGGGACTTTCCTCGAGCAGCTGGTCAGAGATGGCTCCGCTCTGAGCAAGTTGTGTGTCGTCTATTAGGGTTTCACCTTTTTAATCACTGGCTTCTCAGAAAACAAGATGTAAGAATATCCCAGCATAACCAACCAGTTAATGTCTGCCAGGGTGTGATGGAACTTGTAGTGCCACATATTAAAATGTAAATGGACCATTTGGTATCATGTTGCATATAAGGTATAATTATTAACATTTACATAATGGCACATAATCTGCAGTGTTTTACAATTGTAATTTATCTCTTTTGTGTTGATGATATTTTAATAAGTGTATTCTTTTTGCCAGTTTAGTTCTACCTTAAAAGGCTTATGTCTGTAGTACACATGCTTGCCATGGTTTTGGAATAATGTAGGACTCTAAACTTCATGATTATTTTATTGAACTCTTTGCAGACTTTCATGACCTTCCCTACCTACCCTCCTAATGATAAAGTTTTTTTTACTTGTTTGGTGTGCCAAAATCAATGACTTAATACATTTAAATAAAAATATATATATACCATTGTGTGCATCTAGGAGTATAGATCATACATGGATGCTGGACAAACCCTACATGTAACCTGTTCTATTAGATCAATTGTTTTGTCCAGTGAGTATAGACAAACGTTCCACACTAGAGATCACTATTTTGAAGCCACTTTTTGGTGAATGCAGTGCAGAATGTCTTTGCATCCATGAGTTCAAGTTATTACAGTTCACAATTTTCTTCTATCACAAACAAGACAGATTCATACAGGTAAGTCAGGTTTGTGCCTACAGGCCACTATTGAACAAGAGTATGCAAGGCATGGTATACCAGTCCTCTCAGTAAAATGGAAAATCCAGTTATTCTTAGTCACCAATGTTATTTAACTAGAAACAAACTGATAACAGCACAATATCCTCTTTTCATTTTTTTCTTGAAATAATCTTAAGGTTGTGGTTAACCCCTGGACCTACAGTGTTTCTTTCCTACCTATCACACATATCCTAAGTAAATGGGTGAAAGACTGAGCTTCATTTAAATATGTTGCATAAAGTCCTGGGTGACATTTGAAGTCAATTTCCCTTGAAGCTTTTGGGTATTTTTGTTGAGTGTTTTGTTGTACTGTTGAGTGTTTTCAGTATGTAGGATAGAACCAGTGGGTGCTTGGGGGTGTGACTACTACGGGACCCAGAAGAGGGTAAAGTGCCATTGCAGGGACCTCCCCCTAACTTTGGTGGAACCTTCTCATAGACTTCATGTTTTACTATCTACCACTGCCTATGAAATTATTAAAAATAAAAGGACGTCATCATGTCCAACATATTCATACTTTTAAAACGGGTATGCATCTGTAATAGTCTGGCTGGTAAACCAATATGGGTGACTCCCACAGCAGGGATATTTGCAAATATCTGCCTGAGAAGTAGTAACAATGACCAACAGGAAGTAGCAAGTGGGAGGAGCAATATACAAATATTGCTTAACGATGCAAATAGTTTGTGAGACTTCAGACTGCAATTTGCTCAGATTGTAAACCGAGATGCACAGCCCATGATAACAGCCAAAGGATGAAAAGTTAATAGGCTCAGCTCAAAGTGCTTAGAAGTGTTTTCATGCATGGAAGACCATATATACAAAAACCACATGACTTTCTAAAGCAATGATTCTCAACTGTGAGAATCACTTGCATGTTTTCCAGGAGCCCAGGTATATATTTATTAATTAGTAACTGATATACTCGAAAAGATCCACATCTGCTACGTATTTCACCTGTAATTCTGCAAGCAAGCTTGGAAAATATGTTCTACAGGGGCACCTGGGAATCACTGATATAAGGGAACAAGCATAAAAAGGCAATTATAATTTCTGTGAATCATCATGGAAAAACTACAGGCAAACTCAAAACTATTAAAATGATCTTTGAAGTAAAGTATTGTACACATTTTCTCTTGTATTTGCCACCTAATTAATGCTTATTTTTTCCCACTTTACAATATCATTCAGACTGTCTCTAGGTAGCTGTGTAATACAATCCATTTCTGTCATTTAATACTCTCATCACCCTACTAGTCGTGTAAATAAATAAATTTCCAAATATCGACTCATGCTTATGTTTGTACACGAAAAATACAACAAAATCAGCTGTAAATGCAGTTTGAAAAACCACTATGAATTAATCATAGAATGCATTTATAATTTATGCAATTGTCGCTGATCAAACTAAAGCCATTGATTAAATGCTGCCAAAATTAGTTGCTTACACATTTACTAACAAGTACAAAGGTGGTGAATATCAGAAACTATATCATCAGGACTTATTACATTATGTTCCACTGTTCACCTAGAATTTTTATGCAATGTCATCACTGTTAGAAAAGTGACAGACACTTAATACACTTTCTAAAAAACAAAACTGGTGATCACTGTGCATTTACCGAGTCTCCAAAATACAGACAGTTTTTTAACACATCAGAGCTATTTGATATTTGAAAAACATATAATGGTATAAAATGACTCAAACTTCTAAAATGACTTAGAAAAAATATGATGTTTATGTTATTTTGAGACACAGTGACAGTGTTTATATGATCCAGTTTTACATGTAAAGAAGACAGGTCTGCTACAATATGCCAGAAATATGATAACAAGAGCCAGGGGGAACAGGAGGTGTATAGACAGAAAGTGAACCATTATACATGCAGCTTGAGCTCTTACTGCTGCTACTCCCTTGTCAGCCATTTTACTGCTTATCTCAGTGCTGCTGCTGTCTCTGATAATCACAAACGCTAAACATCCGGGCTATCTGTACTATACAGGGAAGATGGCGGCGGCAGTAATACCTGCTGATTGGATAAAGAATTGGGAAAAATCCGGAAAAAATGATTTGTAAGTCTTGGGATCGGGGTTGGGGGTACGAAGCGGGGCAGCTAGGGGTGGCGAAGGACGGAGGCTCGTCGACAGGGCGATCTTGGCGGGATGGAGACACTCGAGCCGCCGTGCTGAAGGCCGCCAAGCATGGGGACCGCAGTGGAGACGGTGGGAATGAGCGATCGGAGGGGGAGAGTGGGAAGCGGTTTAATGCTAATGGCGGGGTGGGATTTTGGGGTGATTATGAGTCGTATTGAGGGAGAGAGAGAGTGTTGCGAATACCCCAGGGAGACCCAGTAAGTGTGCACTGGGGGCCCTTGGGGGATATATTACGCTTAGGGGCGGTGGTGCCACTAGTTGGACCAATTGAGTGGTTTATGGTGTTAGAATTAATTTCCCCTCTGTTTATGTTCTACACCCCCCTACCCCTGAGAGCATTTAGTTTGTTATTGGGGTTTTCATGAGATATTATCATAGCTGTCAATCATCATGTAAATAAATATTTTAAACAATGCTCCCACTTAAGTATGTGATTTTTCTTTCTGTTCACTGAGTAAAGTACATTGCAGATAAAGTTCATGGTTTTACAGAAACAACATGCAGAAGAAAGGGCTATATGTATTTCTAATGCTGTAGGTTACAGTGAATTCCTTTTATGTAACTTAGTTTTGGACTATGCTACTTTTGCAAGCACACATAGAGCACAGGAATAGCTACAATTAATTATTTCCCATTTACAGGTGAAGTTGGACTGGGCGATTGTTCTCTGTATAGAATGAGAGCAGATATTGAGAATCACACCTAATAAGCAACAAGGGAGGTAGTACTGTGTAGCTGGTAATATATGCAAAATATAAATACTGTCACTCACCGGACTGTGAGTGCTTCTTCCCGGACATTTAGGAACCGTGGCCGTCCTCCATGCTGAGGGTCTGCGCATGCGCAGCCCTTTCCTATTCTTCAGTGTATGTCCCTTTAACTCAATTGGCAGATCAGGCAACACTCCCTATATTAAGCACCTGTGGTCAACACCACGTTGCCTGATCTTGGAGTCTCATTCCCCATGAGTCTCTGAAGGTGTTCCTGTGTTTCCTCGTGTATTCAGCGCTGCTGATTCCTGTGGTTTCCAAACCACTTCTACCTCTGTGGTTTCCAAACCACTTCTACTACTGTGGTTCCCATACCACTCCTAACATCAAGTGTATCATCGTGGCTGTTTGCTGATTCCCATCCGCTGCCTCCGTGCACTACAGCCTTCTATACCACTTCAACGCTATTACCTATCATTGTGACTGTTTGCTGATTCCTATCCGCTGCCTCCGTGCACTACAGTCTTCTCTCCACATCCACTCACCTGTTCATCATTAAGTCCGTGAGCTGATTCCTATCCGCTGCCTCCGTGCACTACAGTCTCCAGTTTGCAACTCGCCTGTGTTTATCATCGTGACTGCTAGCTGATTCCTATCCGCTGCCTCCGTGCACTACAGTCTCCAGTTTGCAACTCGCCTGTGTTCATCATCGTGACTGTTAGCTGATTCCTATCCGCTGCCTCCGTGCACTACAGCCTCCAGCTTGCTACTCGTCTGTGTGCTTCATCGAGACTGCTGCTATCATTACTATCCGCTACTCTCCGTGATCAACAGCTCCTGGTCTACTCTGCTCTCCCGTGTTCCATCGCTATTGGTGCTTATTGGTTGCTACTGGTTACCTCCGGGTGCCCGCAGAGTCCTGCCGCTCCAGCGCTATCGTCCATCTGCTGCTTATCCGCTCTCCACGTCTTCCAGGGTCCCGCTGGTCTCTACCCTCCTGTCAGCATTGGATTCGTATCTCATCTGCTACTCCTCTGCTAGATCCTCTCCATTCTCCTGGGTCCTCCATGAGTCCAGTTCCACGTCCTACTGATTCCTGTGGATTCGTGTCCCTGTTGGTCTACTTACCTGTGCGCTGCACCTACTAGACCCTTGCCTCATCCATCCAGGGACTTCTCATCCTGCCGGCCTCCTGCCGCTCAGGTATCGCTGCACTCCTATCTGACTGCCTGCTTCTGAACCACGGTATGCATACTTCTCATTGACTGTGCTAGTGTATTGCATATCTTGCTGGACTGTGTTGGTTCTTCTCTGGAGTCTGCTATCCGCTGAGTCTGCTACCATCATTGACTGTGTGATATTGTGCTGGACTACTTCAAGAGACTTTCCATAGTTGCAGACCTGTTCAGTCATCTATATATATATATATTGTGCATATTACTATGGATCGTGTTTAAGGTGCCCGTGTATATCCTGTTTTGCAGTCTCTCCCCGTGCACCTCCTCACATATATATTCAGTGGTACAACTTGCTGATCGCAGACCACTGATCCCTGTTTCCTGTATCACCAGTTCCAGTATCCTCTCACATAGCAGTGGTACAACTTGCTACCGCAGACCACTGACTCCCCGGATACCTCCTCTTGGATTCCATTCCTTCCCATAGACAGCGGTACAACTTGCTATCCGCAGACCGCTGACTCTCATCACCTCCTCGTTTCTGTTGGACATTCCTCCTCACTATAGCAGTGGTACAACTTGCTATCGCAGACCACTGACTACCTTCACGTGCCCTTGTCCATACAGTTCCTCGTGTATTATCACCTCCATACTACCAGTGCTGCTAGTCACAGACTTTCCTGAGCATCTCATCATCTGCCATTTCCTGTTCCGTGATCACCCTGCTACCAGAGTATACTATTACCATCTACATTGCTCTGGTAGGCCTATCATCTGGTGATCCCTGGGTAAAGACTCCTAGTGCCCGTGACAGTAAGATCAGGCCATGACAGACCCAGATACGGAACCTACCGCCAAGGAGATGCTGCAGCATCTGGTCAGCCGTGTGGAGCAACAGGATGCCCGCCAACAGCTGTTACTTCAGTGTTATCAATCTTTAACCTCCCAAGGAACATCTGGACACATTGTGACAGCTACTACCGAGGCTCCTGTGCTTTCCTCCGTTTCCCCAGTGCCATCCCAGGTGTCTACAGCTTCCACGCTTCACCTGCCTACTCCGTCAAAGTACGATGGAGACCCCAAGACTTGTCGGGGTTTCCTTAACCAATGTTCAGTCCATTTTGAGCTCCAACCTCAAAATTTTTCTACCCATCGTTCCAGAGTGGCCTATCTGATCTCTTTGTTTTCTGGACAAGCCCTGGCTTGGGCCTCCCCTCTGTGGGAGAGAAACGACCCCATATTACAAGATAGTGCCAAATTCATTTCTACATTCCGAAGTGTGTTCGATGAACCAGGTCGTGTGACCTCCGCTGCTTCCAGCATCCTCCGTCTGCGACAAGGATCTCATACTGTAGGCCAGTACGTCATTCAATTTAGGATCTTAGCCTCTGAACTTCAGTGGAACACTGAAGCCCTAGTTGCCGCCTTCTGGCAGGGGCTCTCCGATAAAATTAAAGATGCACTGACTACTCAAGAGCTTCCTTCGTCACTTGAAGATTTGATCTCTCTCTGCCATCGTGTTGATATGAGATTTCGTGAAAGAGAGGCTGAGAAAACAACTTCTGCTAAAGCACCTCTTCGTTCTAACCCTCAATTTCGTCCAGTTTCACCCTCTGTGATTCCCATGGAGATAGGGCGTTCCAAATTGTCTTCTGAGGAGAGGAAAAGAAGAGTAAAGAATAGACTCTGTATCTATTGTGCTGATTCCACTCATATGCTCAGCTCTTGCCCTAAGAGATCGGGAAATGCCAGGCCCTAACTAGTTCTGGAGAGGTGAAGTTAGGGTCCCTGGAGTCCTCTCCATCGTCTATGAAATCTAAAGTCTGCGCTTTTGATGTCACGATTTCTTTTGCTACCAAAACCTTTGAGTCACAGGCATTGATTGATTCCGGAGCAGCAGGAAATTTCATTTCCAAATCATTAGTAAATCAATGGTCTCTACCAGTGATTACCTTAAAAACGCCCATTACTGTGACGGCTATTGATGGATCACGTCTCATCAACGGTCTCATCACCCAGAGTACGTCTCCAGTAACACTTCAGATTGGTGCCCTGCATCATGAAGAAATATCGTTTTTAATCCTTCCAGTTACGACAAGTCCGATTGTCTTAGGCCTTCCATGGCTTCAGTGTCACTCTCCCCAGATTGACTGGCGCACCCCTCAAGTTACGTCTTGGGGGTCTGAATGCCACCATCGTTGTCTTTTCCAAGTTATTCCTCTCAAAGTACAGCAATCTTCCATCTCACCTACCTCACCGGGATTTCCTCCTCAATATGCTTCATTTACTGACGTGTTTGATAAAGCTCAGTCTGAACGTCTTCCTCCTCATCGTTCTTGGGATTGTCCGATCGACCTTCTACCTGGCAAGACTCCCCCCAGGGGCCGGGTCTATCCACTCTCGTTACCAGAAACTCAAGCTACATCTGAGTACATACAGGAGAACCTCCAACGTGGGTTTATTCGACCTTCCACCTCTCCCGCTGGAGCTGGGTTCTTCTTCGTCAAAAAGAAGGATGGATCATTACGCCCTTGTATAGATTTTCGTGGACTCAATGCCATTACTATCAAGAATCGGTATCCCATTCCGCTGATCACTGAGCTATTCGATCGCATCAAGGGAGCCCGTATCTTCACTAAATTGGATCTTCGTGGTGCCTACAATTTAATCAGAATTCGTTCCGGTGACGAATGGAAGACAGCGTTTAACACCAGAGACGGGCATTACGAATATCTGGTAATGCCTTTCGGGCTGTGTAATGCCCCCGCTGTTTTTCAAGGCTTCATTAATGAGATCTTTCGGGACTTATTATATGTATGTGTCGTCGTCTACCTGGACGACATATTGATCTTTTCACAGGACCTGCCTTCTCACCACCAACATGTGGCAGAAGTCCTTTCCAGGCTACGGAAAAATGCATTATTCTGTAAATTAGAAAAATGTTCATTCGAATTGCCCCAGATTCCATTCTTGGGGTATATAGTTTCCGGAGTTGGCCTGAAGATGGATCCAGATAAGGTGAACGCTGTACTACATTGGCCCCAGCCAACTACTCTTCGTGCTATCCAGCGTTTTTTAGGATTTGCCAACTACTACAGACGCTTTATTCAAGACTTTTCTTCCATTGCATCTCCTATTGTGGCCCTGACTCGGAAAGGGGCTAATCCTAAGCAAAACCAATAGTTGTGTCATTCTCAAAACTTTTGATCATGACTGTACATGAATGTACATTTAACTTTTTTAAATTTTAACAACAATATACATATTAATGCCTTACACTCAGACATTAACAAAATTATAATTGTCCACAATATTATTTCATTACCTACTACTGTCGGTAATGTGGGCAGTCTTGATTTGGTTGACTTGCTGTGTACTCAGGGTTATGGACAGTAGTTGGATATTCTTGATTATGGGTAGTAGGTGGGTAGTCAAGGTTATGTGTAGCCATTTGTGTTTGATGATGTGTGGTGTTTATTGGAGTACCTGAGTTAGGGGGGAACATTTGTTGGCCTCTGTTATACACGAGGTAAGGCGCCTCTACATGGTATGGCGGTTGTGCATTCTCCTACATTCTTGGCAGGACTCGATACAGGTAACCCATCATACATTCCCGGTTCTCACGGAGAATACGCTCTTGCATACCCATGATTTGGGTTATAAAGGATTCCTGGAGCCCGCGTTCATTGTCCATGAATATTTGCAGACGAGCATCCTCTTGGGCAGCCATAGCCGTATCCATTTCCTTTAGGTGGTTTAACATCACTGTGGTCATGCTTTTGGTAGCTATTTCCATCTTATTTGGTCTCTTCCTTTTATTCGGAACATTGTAAACTAGAAATGGGAAAAAGAAAGGATAATCATTAGGATCACTGAGAATGACAGAATATTGCTACAAAGCTAAATAGCAGTGTTGTAAGCAGATATGTGCTTGAGGTCTCCTCCCTCCTGCGCACTAGCTTCACGCTGCAACATATACGTTTTCATGTTTTAATATGTTTGTATGTTTTATTTAGGAGTCTAGCAGTTGTAGTTTTGTAGATGTAGGTTTTTAGGTATAGTTTTGTAGTTGTAGTCTTGTAGATGTAGGTTTTTAGGTGTAGTTTTGTAGTTTTACAGTTGTAGTTGTGATTAGTTGTTAGTTTAGTAATTTTACACTTTCATTAATTTAATTTATTTAATTTCATTCACAAATTAAGAAACTTAATGTTTGAATGTAACGTTGTGCTCTGCGGTGATTGCAAAGGTTGGTTCGCTGGCAAAGGCTGTGTCTCTTGTAAGGACTGCGTGTCTGCTAAAGGCTGTGCTGATGCGAAAGGTTGCGAATCTGGAAAGTCATCTGCGGACAGATTTATTGTGTCTTCTGCACTGTTGGACCACTCCAAATCAGCATGTTCTTCTACTGACTCGTCGCTAGTCACCATTGCGGGCTGGCTAGACAGACTGCTTTCTTGTGGAGGAGTAGGAACATTCCGGCAACTAGATTAAGTGCAATGGGATTTGAAAATTCTGAATTTCCAAACACCATGTTGCATTGTTCGTAGAACGGCCATTCCATCCTTGCAGCACCGCTTTTGCGACGGTTGTCATCATGGATAATATATTGTTCACAATCTGTTGTTGGCTGCGCTTTATTCCACGTTGTATCATGATTTTTGCAATGTTTGAACAAACAGTTGCATTCTCTACAGTCCCTGTAATTTGTCTTTTTATCTCTTTCTCCCCTCTTATATTTAGCAACTGTCTGACCTCTTCTTCCATCCAATATGACGTAATGCTTTTCTCAATGCTTTTCTAAATCCTTCTCTCAATCCTTCTCCACCTCCTTCTCGACTTTTCTACAGCAGCATGCCGATGACATCATCCCCAAGCGTCCCAGACACCCAATCAGCTTCTTTCTGTGAGACCTGGGTTGAAAAACCTGGGTCGCACCATTCATACTGCAGGCTAACCAGGGCCGACACGGATATTACCCCACCAAGAGTAACAGGTCTAAATCCCGGGTTTTTAGACCCCCGGATTGTTCAGTGACACCATACATACTGTGCCTAAACCCTGGTCGTCTGGGCTTGCCCAAGCAAAAACCCGGATTTTTAGTGCAGTATGAATGGGGTATTACAAAGTGAAGGAGAATCACCTGCTAGAAATCAATTTTTTTCTAATTACTTATAAATGATGACAATAATGTTTTACAACCCATTTAAGGATTTCTGCGTGGAAAAGTTAACACTTAGTACATTAAAGTATCTGCTTGTTGTGTTTTATTTCAATGCAAACCAACATTTGTGGATACCAAATTTTCTTTTAATTTCAACAATTTTTTGGAACACATGGTGCAGTATTAAAAGAAACTCCGATGGTGCCAAAATTTGTGTCCACGACTTTATGTTTTTATTAAAAAAGTATTGTATGTTTTCTTTCAAGCTTAACATACAAAAATATTCCAATAGTAAAACAAATATATAGTGTAGTATTTGTGCAAACATTTTCAACTTAATAAACCAACGATTTATGGAGTACTACACTACTTGTTTTTATAAAAGGACAACTAAAACATAAAATAAAATC
Organism: Mixophyes fleayi; assembly: GCF_038048845.1. Taxonomy (NCBI): domain Eukaryota; kingdom Metazoa; phylum Chordata; class Amphibia; order Anura; family Limnodynastidae; genus Mixophyes; species Mixophyes fleayi. The sequence continues at coordinate 1,674,219 of NW_027446953.1, read as the reverse complement.
ACTATATAGAAAAACAATATTTTTTTATGTAAAACACCTCAGTGAATGCTTGGATCTGCTCACAATTACTATTTCTGAGGCTAAATAAATATCTAAGGGATTCCCCTTTATTTCCCCCACCATGGGAACAAGGCTTGAATGCAAATGGATCAGTACTCATTTCAGCTATATGTGTGGATTAGAATGATTAGTTATTATAAAGCTCAGATCTTCACAACATTATCATTATATTTAGAGAGATAGTCCCTGTGGCTCAGTGAGTTTACCCAGGATAATAGTGATTGTAAGGATGTGAATGATCACCAAAGAGTGTCATGGTTCCAGCTGAGATAGACCATAAAATATCTTGTTTCATGTGTTCTGAGAGGAAGTACTTTCTTGTACAGAATAGGGTATTTTTGCTGTACCACTTTCATGTACAGAATGAGGCAAATGAGCTGGACAGAATAGGGCAGTTGAACTGTACCTGTCTTGCTTGCACAGAGGAGAAGCTTAATGACAGTTGAAATTCACTGAGACCAGCAGCAGAACTTAAATGGCTCTCCAACTTGTCCTCAGAACAATCTCGTCCCAGTGTATTGACACTCTTTGGTACTAAACAGTTTAAAATTTGCGAGAATGCTAACAAAGGGGGAAGTAGGGTGTAGAGCAAATGTAAGGTTCAGCCATCTCCAACTGCTGCCCACATGTCATTGAATTAGACCTACATATTTTTCGTTGATGACGCTGATCCAATTCTTGCAGCTTTGGCTCTTTCTTTTACCTTACATTGTCCATTGTCTCCTTTTTAGCTGAACAATAAATAAATAACCACCTGACATTATTTTTTGTAGTCAACATTATTTTGTTAAAAAGACTGGACCAATTATGCAGTTAAATTTCATGTTATAGGGTATCATGCATTCCTTACTTTATTAGAGCAAATATGTCCAGGGCTATATATTGCACATAAAGTAGTTTGTAGCTTATGCATATAAGAAAATAATGTAAATTCTGCAAAGTGATCCATTTAAAATGCTGTAGGGAATCAGATGACCCTGCACAAAATGTATAAATCCTGGGAAATGTTTTTAATAAAGGGAATATAACATAAGAAAGGGAATATAAAATGATGGTTGAAATAAAATACAATGTTGGTCATCTTACTCCAATCTCCTATAATAATATATTGTTCCTCATAATTGGCCCTTACCTTTAAGAAAACTGCACATAACTTGCCTGCACATCCGCCCGTATTCAAGTACAAGCGGATCTCAATAAATTTTCCATTTGAATCTGGGTACAAGTATGCTCTGACTATATGTTACTTGCTGTACGAAAGCAGACAGAACAGACTGCAGGATACACACATCATCATCTATTTATTTATTTATATAGCACCACTAATTCCACAACGCTGCACAGAGAACTCATTCCCTGCCCCATTGGAGCTTACAGTCTAAATTCCCTAACATACACACACAGACCGAGACTAAGGGCAATTTAATAGCAGCCAATTAAACTACTAGTATGTTTTTGGAGTGTGGGAGGAAACCGGAGCATCCGGAGGAAACCCACGCAAACACGGGGAGAATATACAAACTCCACACAGATAAGGCCATGGTTGGGAATCAAACTCATGACCCCAGTGCTGTGAGGCAGAAATGCTAACCACGAAGCCACCGTGCTGCCCACACATGCATATGTGCAATATAAAGTCCCATAAGAACCCATGCAAAAAAAATAAAAACGGAAAACAAGTGTAAAACTAATAATAATAAAACAATAAAAATATATGTGATATGTTTTTTTGTTGTTTTTTTTATACATGAAATACATAAACTAGGATCTTCTGTGTACTGCGCAAAAAATGCATTTTTAGAGTTTCTCTTAGTTGCAAACACATGCTCTGGGATGTGAAGTCATCGCTATCAGTTGGCACTTACACCTGCCCTGTAGCTGGTGCAACTAATACGGATATTAAACACGTACCTAACAGATGCCCAGAGCATGAATCGGACAAATGTGGGTGCACTCGTCCTCGACACACCTTTACTGAACATTGCCTACGTGCGTCCGCCTCTTCATGCCCCCGTTCCACAATTCAAGTCATAGGCAATTGGAAGTGTCATTTGTGTTTGGACATGAATTGCATGTAATTGCATTCACAGGCGTAAGTCCCATTTTGGCGCATGTGCAGAGCAGTTTCACTTAAGATATGGCATGCAAAGGGACTTATGTTCTAATCTAAATCAGGCCCACTGTCTATATAAATTGCATGTCTGACATATAAATATACATTCTAAAACTATGCATTATAACTTTTAAAATGCAGTGGGAACTAACGCATTAAAAACCATTCATCCTTTTTGCATGTGTGTTTCTGGGATCAGCTAACAGATGAAAAGTGAATTAAAATGGGATAGGTGTAAATGAGACCTAAAGCTGACAAGGAGATGTCACAGAGGGGATCCCTAGCATGGTGTTTGGATTCTTCATATTTCTCCACATTGGAAAACTGTGTGAAAAATATCCAAATCACATATTTATATTCATAAATGTATAACTTGACTCCTAAGCCTAATCTTTATTTGTCACTGAAGGTGTATGAATTTGCCTTGCAATGTAAGAATCTATGGCGTGCATGTCCAACACTTGCATGGGTAATTGGTTGTGCTCTGGAACTATTTGATGCAAGGGGCAAGAATAAACAAAAAGGTAAGGTAATCATCCTGAACAGAAGCCTCTTTTGATTTATCTACCTGAGTAGGCATAATTTACGTCATTTGTCATCTGTCTTGTGAGCTTTGCTGATAGGTAATATCACTGGTGTACATTGTTCCGATGACAGACTGAATAGGGAACTGATGCATGATGTTTGCTCTGTGGCATACAGTGGGAATTCCCTCTTGTAAAACATGACCTTTGTGTGCGTATGGGTCAATAGTGAAGAGCAAAAAACCCAAACACACAGGAAAAATAAAAAATATGCATAAATATAATAACCCTAAAGAGTGGTAACTGGGTTTTTGTCCTACATGTGAATATTAAATGTTAAAATACATGACATAGAGGGTCTTTGCCCTGAAGAATTCACACTAGGGCACTCATTTAGGAGGCATAAGCATTTCAGAATATACTCGGGGAAAAGACGCACATAAAAATATTAAAAAAGCATATTTATGTGCATATGTGGAGTCAGACGCAATGCAAGATGCATCCAGCTCGTAAACATTAGTATTTACTGATTCAACTTCATATAGATGACTGCTAATGATTTAAGTAATATAAGCTGGAGGGCTCATTATTATTACAATTTATTTATATAGTGCCACTGTACAGAGAATATTTAGCATTCACATCAGTCCCCACTATATCTAGTTAGATGCTTAATTTAAATAGAAAAACATTGTGGAGGACTGCATTCAGAATCTGTTGTCCAGTGCAACCCTGCATGATGGATATTTCATAACTAATTCAGTTTTTATTACAATCATTTCCAGAGTTGATGTCAGGATTTTGATCTATTTAGGCAGTGATAACGTAACTGGTGTAGGACCAACTGGAGGATTGCTGATTAATCTATGCCTGGCTGAGTAGCTTATCTACTATATAATTTGCTGGTACTGTCACGGGCACTAGGAGTCTTTACCCAGGGATCACCAGGTGATAGGCTTACCAGAGCAGTATAGGTGGTAATATGGTACTCTGGTAGCAGGGTGATCACGGAACAGGAAATAGCAGATGATGAGATGCTCAGGAAAGTCTATGACTAGCAGCACTGGTAATATGGAGGTAATAATACACGAGGAACTGTATGGACAAAGGACACGTGAAGGTAGTCAGTGGTCTGCGGTAGCAAGTTGTACCACTGCTATAGTGAGGAGGAATGTCCAACAGAAACGAGGAGGTGATGAGAGTCAGCGGTCTGCGGATAGCAAGTTGTACCGCTGTCTGAGTGAAGGAATGGAATCCAAGTGGAGGTATCCGGGGAGTCAGTGGTCTGCGATAGCAAGTTGTACCACTGTTATGTGAGAGGATACTGGAACAGGTGACACAGGAAACAGGGATCAGTGGTCTGCCTCTAGCATGTTGTACCACTGAATATATATGTGAGGAGGAGCACGGGGAGAGACTGCAACACAGGAGATACACGAGCACCTTAAACTTGATCCACAATAATATGCACAATATATAAATGACTGAACAGCACTGCAATAATAGAAAGTCACTTGAGGTAATCCAGTACAGGATAACACAGTCAATGATGGCAATAGACTCAGCGGATAGCAAACTCCAGAGGAGAACCAACACAGTCCAGCAAGATATGCAATACACCAGCACAGTCAATGAGAAGTATGCATACCGTGGTTCAGAAGCAGGCTGTCAGACAGGAGTGCAGAGATACCTGAATGGCTGGAGGCCGGCAGGATGCGAACTCCCTGGATGGGTGAAGCGGCAGTCAAGTAGGTGCAGCGCACAGGTAGGTAGACCAGCAGGGAAACAAATACTCAGGAAGCAGTAGTATGTAGAACTGGACTCCTGGAGGACCCTGAAGAGAAGCGATGGTCTAGCTGAGAGGTAAGTAGTGAGGCGCAGATCCGATGCTGACAGGCGGGTAGAGACCAGCGGGAACACAGGAAAGCATGGAGAGCGGATCAGCTGTTGAAGGACGAGTAGCGCTGAGGAGTAGAAGCAGCAGGACTCTGCGGACACACGGAGGTAGCCAATAGCAACCAGCAGGTGCAGTAACGATGGGACACGGGAGAGCAGAGCTGCACTGGAACTGATGATCACAGAGAGTAGCGGATAGCAATAGTAGTAGCAGTCTCAAGGAAACACGGGAGAGTTGAGATGAGCTGAAGACTGAAGCGCACAGAGGCAGCGGATAGGAATCAGCCAAACAGTCACGATGAAACACAGACGAGTTGCAGGGTGAAGACTGTAGTGCACGGAGGCAGCGGATAGGAATCAGCTAACAGTCACGATGATGCACAGGTGAGTAGATGTAGATTGAAGACTGTAGTGCACGGAGGCAGCGGATAGGAATCAGCTAACAGTCACAATGATATATGGTAGAGTTGAAGTGGCTAGAGGACTGTAGAGCACGGAGGCAGCGGATAGGAATCAGCTAACAGTCACGATGATACACAGGAGGGTAGAAGTGGTATGGGAACCACAGGAGGTAGAAGTGGTTTGGAAACCACAGAGGTAGAAGTGGTTTGGAAACCACAGGAATCAGCAGCGCTGAATACACGAGGAAACACAGGAACACCTTCAGAGACTCATGGGGAATGAGACTCCAAGATCAGGCAACGTGGTGTTGACCACAGGTGCTTAATATAGGGAGTGTTGCCTGATTTGCCAATTAAGTTAAAGGAACATTTACTGAAGGATTTGAAAGGGCTGCGCATGCGCAGACCCTCAGGATGGAGGACGGCCACGGTTCCTAAATGTCCGAGAAGAAGCACTCACAGTTCGGTGAGTGACAGTATCCCCCCTTTTAAAGGTGGGCACAGAACGCCTGGAACCGGGCTTGTCCGGATTTTTGGAATAAAACTTCTTCAGAAGAGCTGGAGCGTTAAGATCTTCAGCTTTGATCCATGAACGCTCTTCAGGACCAAAGCCCTTCCAATGAACGAGGAAACGGAGAACTACTCGCGAAATTTTTGCATCCAATACCTCAGTAATCTCGAAATCTTCCTCCTGATGAACTTGAACTGGCTGAGGTGCTGAAGGAGGAGTCGAGAAACGGTTGATGATGAGAGGTTTGAGCAAGGACACATGGAAGGCATTGGAAATCCGAAGATTCTTAGGGAGTAGAAGTTTAACACACACTGGATTGATTACTTGAATGATCCTATATGGACCAATAAAACGAGGAGTGAATTTCATAGATGGGACCTTCAAACGAATATTTTTGGTAGACAACCAGACACGATCTCCAATTTTTAGTGGTGGAATAGCCCGCCTCTTCTTATCTGCGAAAGACTTATATTTGTTAGATGTCTTCTTTAAACAGGTTTTGACCTGAGACCAGATATTTTTGAAGGTCTGACAAGCAGTCTCCACAGCAGGAACTTGGGTGGGAGGGAGGGCAGGAAATTCTGGAAAAGACGGATGGTGACCGTAGACCACAAAGAATGGAGTTTTGGATGATGAATCATGGTACATGTTGTTATGGGCGAATTAAGCCCAAGGAAGCAATTCTACCCAGTTGTCTTGATTGGCTGATGAGAACATCCTTATAAAGGTCTCGAGATCTTGATTGACCCGTTCAGTTTGTCCGTTAGATTGCGGATGGTAAGAAGATGAGAGTGCTAATCGTATGCCCAAGGTTTTACAAAGGGCCCGCCAGAATCTGGAAACTAATTGTACTCCTCTATCTGACACAATCTCAGACGGACATCCATGGATACGAAAGATTTCTTTAATGAAATGTTCAGCCAGAGTAGACGAGGAAGGCAAACCAGACAAAGGGACAAAATGAGCCATCTTCGAAAATCTGTCTACCACTACCCAAATAGTATTATAATTCTTACTAGGTGGCAAATCAGTAACGAAATCCATACTAATATGGGTCCAAGGCTTGGACGGAATGGGTAGTGGTCGCAGCAACCCTGCTGGAGTTCTGCGGGAGGATTTGAACTGAGAACATAAATCACAGGACGCAATAAACTCTTTGACGTCTCTCCTCATCGAAGGCCACCAGTAACTTCGAGAGAGAATCTCAAAGGTCTTGTGTTCACCGGCGTGTCCAGAAAAACGAGAGGCATGGAACCACGAAAGGATTTTCCTCCTCAGAGTAGGAGGCACGAGGGTCTTCCCAAATGGTAGCGTATTGGTGGATGAAGCAGCCAGCGAGATACATTTGGGGTCTAGAATAGCATGGTTGGGAACCTCTTCAACGTCAGAGGACGTCACAAAAGCTCGAGATAGAGCGTCAGCTTTTTTGTTCTTAGCAGCTGGTTTGAAGGTTATAATTAATTCAAAACGGGAAAAGAAAAGAGACCATCTTGCTTGACGAGGATTCAAGCATTGGGCAGATTGTAGATATGACAGGTTCTTATGATCCGTGAAAATCGTCACCGGATGGCGAGCTCCTTCCAATAAGTATCTCCACTCCTCTAATGCAGCTTTGATAGCCAGCAACTCCTTGTCCCCGATTGTATAATTTTTCTCTGCAGGCAGGAGACCCCGAGAGTAGAAGGCACAAGGATGGAATTTTTGTTGCTCCGAGCGTTGGGAGAGAATGGCTCCTAAGCCTACATTAGAGGCATCTACTTCTAGGAAGAAGGGAAGTGTCACATCAGGCTGTCGAAGAATGGGAGCAGAGGAGAAGGACTCTTTGAGAATTTGAAAGGCTTGGAGAGCCTCAGATGACCATTGCTTAGTATTAGCCCCTTTACGAGTCAGGGCCACAATAGGAGATGCAATGGATGAAAAGTCTTGAATGAAGCGTCTATAGTAATTGGCAAAACCTAAAAAACGCTGGATAGCACGAAGAGTAGTTGGCTGGGGCCAATGTAATACAGCATTCACCTTGTCTGGATCCATCTTCAGGCCAACTCCGGAAACTACATACCCCAAGAATGGAATCTGGGGCAACTCGAATGAACATTTTTCTAATTTACAGAACAATGAATTTTTCCGGAGTCTGGAGAGGACTTCTGCCACATGTTGGTGATGAGAAGGCAGGTCCTGTGAAAAGATCAATCCTCACGTCAACCAGAAACTTTTCGAACAAAGTGCAGACGGACGAAAGAAAAATTTAACTTTTTGACCACACTCACAAAATACACATTTGAAGATAAACGGAAAGCTGATGAAGATGAGAGTACCTTGCCAACCGTTAAAAATGGGGTGGTTTGGGGTTATGTGGCGACCAATGACACAGATATTGTCCAGATGGAAGGACAAATGGACAAAGACAATAATCCAAGTTTTTCTCAAACCCAACCCTGAAGTACATATGCAAAGTTCTACCCTGCAGAGGTCGTACTAAGTTTCTTAAATTTAGGAATTTAGTGAAACACGAATACTCAATGTGCAAAAAAAAAATGTAGTGAGTTGTTACATTCTTGGTTCAATATCATCATCATCAGTATTTATTTATATAGCGTCAGCACTGTCCAATGGGGAACAAACATTAATAAAACAATACTGAGTAATTCCTGCCAGCAAGCTTACAATCTATGGGACAATGGGAGTTTGATACACAAGGGCACGTGTGACATCATATTAAACATTGGACCAGCTAGAATGCAAAGGTAAAAAGTATTGAGTGGGCTGTGTGATCAGTCACACAGCTATGTTGGTCAGAGGGTTGTTGTCTTGTGTTAGCTGTGTAGAGGGTGATAATAGGGTAACCTAGGGATATTAAGATACTGGTTGAGGAATATTATAAACTTGTCTGAAGAGGTGGGTTTTCAGTGAACGCTTGAAGGAAGGAAAATCTTACTATGCGAGGGAGGGAATTCCACAAAACGGGTGCAGTCTGAAAAGAGTCCTGTAACCAGGAATGGGAGGATGTGAGGAGAGTGGAAGAGAGACGTAGATCTTGTGCAGAACGGAGGTGTCGAGTTCGGAGATATTTTAAGACAAGTGAGGAGATGTATATTGGTGCAATTTTGTTGACAGCCTTGTATGTTAGTAGAAAATTTTTAAACTGGATTAGTTGAAAAACAGGCAACAAATGTAGAGACTGACAGAGTGGCTCAGCAGAGGAAGAACGGTTTACATTATAACCCAGATACATGCACAATACTCAGCTGTAGATATGCATACATGCCCCATCTGCCACAGGTGTGGCAGTACCATGCCAGTACTTACCACATCAGGTGGGCATTCCATTGTGTGGACATATGGGCTCCTTGGGCAATATACCCGGGCCAACCACCATCTGTACCATGCTATATGCATCTGTGAACACTTATGCCATATCTACATGCCCTGACCCCCAGGACTTTCTGTGAGCTGTAGTCCCACAAAATAAAATGTAAATAAATCACACTACCCAGATCAGATGGCCTCCGTCGAGTCACATTTAAGATCACTAAAACAGACTCGGCACTCTGGTGAAAAATTTTGTGCTGAGTTCAGGTGATGGTCCGCGGACAGCGAGTGGTACGACCCAGCAGTTCACAATCAATTCTACTTAGGTTTATCTGATCTGATTAAGGATTCTCTGGTGCAATATACCTCACCTACTTCTCTGGACGAGCTCATGCAATTGGCCATTAAAATTGATAGATGTATCATAGAGAGAAATGCAGAAAAAGTCATTTTCTTTTCTTCTGCCTCTTCTTCTCCCTCAAACGAAGGATTTTAAACCAATACAGTTGGTGGCATACCGTCTTTCTTCTGAAGAGAGAACGAGAAGACGTACCCGAGACTTTGTCTATATTGTGTTAACAATGGACATCCTCTCCGCTCCTGCCTAATACATTGGGAAAAGAGGAGACCTAGGAGAATGAGGAAGAGGTCCGTTTAGGCCTGCAGATTATTTATGCCAAAAATGCATTCTGGTTCCCTCTTTGGTATCTTTTAGTTCAAATTCAACTACTGTTTCTGCATTTCTGGACAGTGGGGCTGCAGGTAATTTCCTGAATATCAGATTTTCTAGCTCCTTAGAAATTCCTTTTGTGAAGATTGATTCAGCCCTTACAGTCTGCGGTCTTGATGAAGGTCCATTGCCTGGGGGCAAGATATTCTCTCCCGAACTCCACTCCTGCAGCTCACAGTGGGGTCCCTTCATACTGAGTCTTTGTCCATCTTTCTCATCAACTGTCCCTCAATAACTCTTGTCCTGGGTCATCCCCGGCTCCATCTTTACTGGTTCACAGCTTCCTTCATCTTACCATGATTTTCGAGATGTTTTCTTCAAAAAGGCAGCCGACAACTTACCCCTGCATTCGGAATATGTTTGTGCTAAAGATGTGGACCTGAGTTCTAAATTGCACAAGGGAAGATTGTATTCCCTTTCTGTACCTGAACCCAAAGTAATGGTAGGCTATGTAAATAAGAACCTTTAAAAAGGCTTTATCAGGCCCTCTATTCCTCAGTCGAATCCAGATTTTTCTTTGTGTGTCCAAGAAGGATGGGAGTCTACGACCCTGTATTGACTTTCAAGGTCTACATAAAATCACCATAAAAAAACCTACCCACTTCCACTATTTTCAGTTTTATTTGACCAAATCAAGGGGGCCAAAGTGTACACCAAGATTGATTTACGTGGAGCATATTATCTCATCCGTATCAAAGAGGGCAATCATTGGAAGACTTTGTAATATGCTTCTAGTATTCCAGGACTTAATCAGCAATGTACTTTGTGATTTTTTTGGCACTTTTCGTTGTAGTGTACCTGGATGACATTCTGATCTATTCTCTGCCCTGGCTCTGCATTATCATTATGCATTATGTCAAATAGGTAAAAGTGCAAGTTTGAGGTTCAGAAGGTCTCTTTTCTAGGGTATATAATCTCTTCCTGCTGGATTCTCTATGGATCCTAACAAGGTCCAAGCTATCTTGGATTGGGTGCACATAACCAGGTTAAAGGCCATTCAAAGATTCTTGGACTTTGCAAATTAATATCGGAAATTTATTTGTACCTTTTCTGAGCTGGTGGCTATAATAACCTCCCTAATCCACAAAGGGGCAGATATGGCCAACTGGACTCCAGGGGTCTGATCCATTAAGCATCTTAACTTGAGAAACTATTTATTTTAGTCTTCTGGATTTTTGTGTGCTACATGAAAAAACATCTGCCCCTTTGTGTATTAGGGTGGTTATTATAAATCACGGAGGTTAATCTGAAATTTTTACATCATTTGTCCAAACACTAGTGTGAATGTCTTATATGTTTGAAATGCATAGGTTATTTGATTCAAGACCTGCATTAAAACTGCAAGTAAGTCCAAATGAGAATACCCTTTCTCCGTCATAAACTAAAAATGTTCACTGACCCCTGTTTTTTGGTTTTGGATCTGGATTAACTTCGTGTTTTGGTTTCGGCAAAACCACCTTCGCATGTTTTGGTTTTGGATCCCGATTTTTCTCTAAAATCCCTATTTTTTTCCCCCCTAAAATCACATAATTTGGCTCTTTTCTATCCCTACATATTATTAACCTCAATAACATTAATTTACAATAATTTCCAGTCAATTTTTGTCAAGTGACAAGAACACTGCTACCCCTCCTGTTTCTGTATGAGCAATGGCACTGGAGAGTGATAAGAGCACTGCTACCCCTGTTTCTGTGTGATCAATGACGCTGGATCTCCTGGGGAGCGAGGTGCTTATGGAATCCAAAACCCGTGAGATCCAACAACGCAACGATAATGTTTTGCCTCGAATCAGATCTGAGGACACGCGAAAGTAACAAGCCAGCTCGTGAGCCTACTTGGATCCCCTAAGTTCAGGTGGGCTCGGTTATCAGAAAACAAAGCCTGATCATCTTTATCATAAGCAAACCAAGCTTATTACATCAAAGGTAAGACACATCTCGATATCAAACACTAATAATTAATGTTAAAAGAGAAACATATTCTTTATTACCAGATGATTGCTGGATAAAAGCATCAAAACATATCACACATCCAACTTTGCATGTAATTGCCAACAGCTGTGTAGGTGTACTCTTATCCCCGATAGATGGAGCATAAGCATGTAGAGAAAAGTTCTTTACAAGGAGGAATGATGAAATGCGGGCAAGTTTCTCACAGTTCAAGAGCTCACGCAGTATCTCTCACTGGATGTCAGAACCCCACTGCCGCCAACGTGTTTCAATTAAAATCTTTATCAAGGCTCTGGGGAATGTCACTAGTTCCGATATACTTAAACAAGAATCGGGCCAATCAGCATGCAACATACACTCATCTATCGAACTGCCCAATTAGTCCTAATTGTATTACCATTTAAACATTATTAAAGTTTATAACAATTCAAAATCATTGCGCGTATTTGTAACTAGTGACATTCCCCAGAGCCGTGATAAAGATTTGAACTCAAACGCAGTGGGGAGCTGACATCCAATGAGAGGTCTTCTGTTAACCCGTGAATTGTTGAGGAACTTGCTGGCACTTCCTCCTTGTAAACAACTTGTTTCTACACGCTCATACTCCATCTATTGGGGATAAGAGTACACAGGTGTCAGCGAAGTTGGATGTGTGATCTGTTTTGATGCTTTTATCGAGCAATTGTCTGGTAATAAAGAATATGTTTTTATTTTATTTTAATAGTATTTTTTATTGTTTGATATAGAGGTGTGTGTCGACTCTGAATGTAATTAATTTGGTTTGTTTATGATGGAGAAGGGTATTCTCATTGGGTCTTATCGACAGTTGTAAGCAAGTGTTAACCCCTAGAATTCAGGTCTTGAATCAATTAGTATGCAATTTGAAAAATATAAGACATTCTCAGTAGTCTTTGGACAAAATGATTTAGATTTCAGATTAATCCCCAAGACAGTTTATGTCATGAGTGAATATAATTTATGTTACATGATTGTGATTCATTCTAAGAAAATTACAGACTTATCTAGATCTGATTAACAATAGGGATCAGCATATGTAGATTACACTATGATGTTCTTTATTGTTTGAAAAATTGAAAAACAAAATCGAAACATAATGATATATGTTGATTTCAGTTTGATATTACAAGTGCAATTTGCACTATTTCTGTTATATTTGGAATGTTATATTAGATTTGGTTGGATGAAACCTTTATAGGGTGAAAAGCTGCATGTGAGGAGAGCGTAGGTGAATCTAGATATTTCTTTTTTGTCTGACCCTGGCTTACCTGACCTTCCTCCTGTCTGATTTTCCTGTGGATCATCTTTATCTTTGTGAAGTTTGTATGTTCTCCCAGTGTTTGAGTCAGTTTCCTCCCACATTCCAAAAGCATACTAGTAGGGTAATTGGTTGCTATTAAATTGACCTTAGTCTCTCTTGGTCTGAATGGGGCAGAGACTGATGTGAGTGCATTCTCTGTACAGCACTGTGTAATTAGTGGTGCTATATAATAAGCTCATGACTATAAGTACTTTTGTTTCTGTCTTCAATATACCTAACCAGCATTATCAAGCACTTTTGCTCTCGTCTGGAATATATCTAAACAGTATTATCAAGTACCTTTGTTCCTGTCTGGTAAAAACAAATAACTTCCAAAAGGACACACTTCGGCATAAGATCAGATAAATATCGCAGGGCATTCATTACACTGCTGCTATTCAAGGGCCCATTGTGTAACCCTGCACATAGAAACCAAACAAACAGAAACAAATGAAAGTGCTGTGAAAATAAAAAATACCCTTTATGGGATTTTCTCCAGATAACAGAATGATGAACTATATAGCTAACAAGTTAACCCGTGCATGATACTCATGCATTCTAGTCAAATCAAGCTAGTTAAGGTGTTAAGGTGTTCTTGTCATGCATTTGGGCCTAGCCCAGGCCTCCTCAGGGGAAGAGCGTTACTTCCCGACGCAAGCGCCCTTTTTTAACATGGTTTTGTCCACATGTCACCATCTCATCATTTTTCTCCATCACCTCATCCTTCATCTTCATCGCCACATCCTTCATCAAGCTACTTAAGGTGTTAAAAACTCCCCACTGTCACCCCCGGCAACCACCAACCACTCCCAACTGTCACTTCTCCTTCAAGAAATATATAGGTCAGTGTATAACTCTGCCCAGCAGGTGGCGTTGCAGCTTGGGGTTTTTTTTCCACACACACCACTAGGCATTTATATAGCTAATAATCACATACAAATAATACATTTTATTAAACACAATAAAAATAAATATTACTTAGAGCATTAAAATAAGCTAATATATACATTGATAAAAACATAATCACCACTACAAAGATAAATTCAAATAGTCATGAACAGAAGGTTTCAAAAAAATATGGCATCACTAGGACTAGTATATATCCAAAATTAAAACACAAAATCTATTGTTGCTCTCCTAAAAGAATCTGCGATCGAAATTAGGGAGAAGTATGTCCCATAGAGGTAGGTCTCATTAAAACGAACCCAATGTTCGAATATGGAGAGTAACATTGAATCCAATCCTAATGGATTATATAGTCCACAAGCACCTGGATAACATAAATATCAAACCTCTCCTTCATCTGAATATACCATATAGTATGCGCAGTTCAAAGGAGAATAGGAATAAACTTCTCACTGGTATTAATAAATGTCTCCACCATCCGGAGGGAATAAAATCGAATATGAACTTTCTCCTGCAGTAGTTGAGACTGCTGCCGGCATATAGTTCGGATACCTTCACTTCATCTTCGGCTGCGTATTGCAGGTGTAACACTACTTGCAGTCTGAAGGGAAACGGTGGGAGGAAAATTTTAGACCAGGTACCACTGATGCCCAGTGTGAAAGCCTGACATCAAACAGCTGACACGTTTCATCCTCAGCAGTTTAGGACTTTCTCAAAGATGATTAGATTCAGTAAATAGCTAGCATTGAAAGCTTGGAGGTGGTGGTGTCCTCATTCCTCATTAATCAATTAAATGAATAATCAACATAATATCATAGATACAATAATTCAAAACCTATTACTAAAAAACCAAAAAGTATTACAAATAAATAAATACAAACGTATATATTGTTCTTTTTTCTTTTTTCAATGCAGTAGAAAAAGTTCGTAATGAGTACATACATATAAAGATTCCCTCACTAGTTATTCAATACATGTCTAGAAAAATGGGGGGGAAGGGGAGAGGGGCAGAGAAGGAAGGAAAGAAAGGGGACACAATGAGTGCAAAGATACTGACAAAAAATATTCATATAAATATTGTGTAAAAATATATATCTATTAAGAAATATGTAGTATACACAAACGTTTATTCCCTATAGAAAAATCACCACTTCCTAACTAAATAGGTAACAAGGTATAACTGTATTAAAATAATATATTTGGCAGCACAGTGGCCTAGTGGTTAGCATTTCTGCCTCACTGGGGTCATGAGTTTGATTCCCGACCGTGGCCTTGTCTGTGTGAAGACTAATATAATAAGGTAAGATAGCGCAAGACTCAGATCGATATAAAATTTATTACGAATACATGTGTATCAAAAAATGGTAAGCAATTACTACAATATATTCTTGGCACTTTTTTTAAAATTCAATGTCACGCTGTAATTTATAATTTAGGAATGTTTATTTTTATTGTTGAATTAACATTATGTAGGACTATATTAGCTCAATCAGAGTTACACGTACACTCTGCTTCATACTGGATAGTCCCTGTCACGTGACTGATCATGATGGGTATATGACAGCCCCCTTGCAGGTGGCTGTTTTATCATTGCCTCTGAGGAAACGGCAAGTCAGTGCCGAGAAACGCGTCAGGCGAAGTACACCTATCCATTGGAGACCTGGAGACTTGGAGACGTGGCAGAAAAATACTATTTTCTTTCCCATACCCCGGGGTTGGATTAAGTTCATTCTGCTTGCTAACCACACATTGATCTCTGCGCTTCATTTGAAACGGAATGCCGACACGGCTTAATCTGCAGGCAGAGGACACTGAACTTAATGTGATTACTCACCACTTTCTACGATCCATTTCAATGGACGCTAACACGATTAAAACCGCGGCTAGAGGACACTGAGCCCGACATGCAGGTTTGATGTTTATACCTTCGCTTATATAATCCAGCATTGTTGGCTACAACTCTATTTATAGGAGTATCCAGAGCGGGGACTGTGGGCTGCTTAACCTGCTCATCAATTGATATTTTGTGTTCCCTTTTTCAGCGTGCTATACCTTTACACTTGCTTGGACTTGACTGTCGTCATATGACATTCTGAGGAGATTTATTGTATAGAGGTGCACATTTAAACCAGTCTGGAAATCAATTTAATGAGACTGACTTTTCAACGGAAGCCCTCTGCGATTCCTCTGAATTTACATCCCAATCAATGCTCTAATTGGAGACCATTTAAGCACGTTTTTACCAATTGGAATTACCTGTTTATCGTTACTGCTCACTGCATGTTGTTACTCGTACAGTAGATGCTCTCTGATGAGATCTATAACTATCTGCATAGCGATAATCACTATAACTTTAAACTCCTAGTAGTTAATCTCCATGATATTCATGACACCTATCAGTGTCTGAAAGCTCTCCGAACCAGGTTTTATGTTTATGTGTGACACAATTTACATACCTTAAGTGTTACTGTTCTAGTGATATATACATACTTTCACTATGACACTTATAATGATACTATGCTACTGACTTAGTCTCACGACTGTCAGGTCTCCTCCAATACTTTATTCACTTAACCAGAATATATTGTAGTAATTGCTTACCATTTTTTGATACACATGTATTCGTAATAAATTTTATATCGATCTGAGTCTTGCGCTATCTTACCTTATTATATTAGTCTTTATACTGTTGACGGGTCCAGATCCCGTTTAGACAGCTGCATCTTGATCGATTAATATAGGGTAACTAGCGCCCCATTTATGTGTATTTGTTTTGATATTGTCTGTGTGGAGTTTGTATGTTCTCTCTGTGCTTGCATAGGTTTCCTCTGGGTGCTCTGGTTTCCTCCCATACTCCAAAAACATACTGGTAGGTTAAATGTCTAGACACACTGTGTACTTGTAATTTCTTTAATATATATCTTCTGTGTTTATGGAAGCACTTTTTGAGGGACCCAGTGGTCCTTCCCACATATTGTATCTTACAGCTACGTTCCAATACATGCACCACATACATAGTATCACAATTAATAAAATCTTTAATGTGGAATTCCATACTGCTGGATCTAGATGTGACCTTACTAATCTTATTTAAAAGATGTTTACATGTGTAGCTATGGAGAAATTGTACCTTTATGCTCATTTTAGTAACCACATTTTTAACGTTTTGTGAGCATGTTTTGCACCAGTTTTTCATAATTGTCTGTTTTGTGGTTACCCAAGAATTTCTTGATAAATGAGGCATAACTGTACTAGGCAGAAACTTCAACATCATTCATAATTTTTGTGAGATTAGAGTCCTTGATGAGTTTGCGAATTTAAGGGCCATCAAGATTTCAGCTTTAAGTTTTTCCATAGTTGGTCCAGGGAATGAAGCAGTGGTGGGAGAAATATTTTTTTCTGTGTCAGCCAATGGCTCATTAATGATGTTCCCTGAACCTACAGTCTTTTCTCTTGAAGGCCATGTCACATTTTTTTAATCATCTTGCATTACCTTACTATTCTACAAGCAGATGAAACAAGGGTACTTTATGTATCCACTTTGCTGCCTAAGCAAGAAGGCAACACAAACTGCTCAACTGACTGCTGGTTGGGTGACCAATCACTAATGTACGGAGGGGGGATATTGTAGAATGATCACGGTGTGAACACTTATAATATTCAAAAGACAAAAAAAAAGTTCTATTCAAATAGATGGATAATAATCGGCGCTTCTGTGTGTTTCTAAAATGAATATATATATGTGTATCTTACTATATGTAAATATGGGTAAATGATTAACATAGACAATAAAATTGAACAAATAATTCTATACAAAGCCACAGATTAACCAACTTTGGCAATAGTATTTGCTGCTCTTTTTTGGAATCACCGTGTGTCAATTCCCACAATAGCTAAAAAGAACAAAACAAAATAAAAGAGAGCATATCAGTTAAACCAAGTAAAAATACCACCATAAATGCATCTAAACTCCAAAAAAAACATTTTAATAAAATCATAGAATAGTAAAAAAAAATAAATAATAATAATAATAATAAATATAATAATAGTAATAATAATAAAATGAATATTGCACCAAAGAATCATAGAATCAACCAAAGTCCAGATAGATTGACAATTTAAAAGACATCCATCCATGTATATTTCCTCAATTTATGCTCTAATAAATATCAGAAAAGTATATCAGAAAAAAAAATCCAAACAGTTTGAAGTCAGCATTAGGATCCACTACAAAGCTCAACGCCATTGTGTTAGAACAACTAAAGTACTAATGGAACTTAAAGTCACATGATCCGCTTCATAAGGGAGCAGTTTGGAGATGGGACAGTCTTTGTCGGCGATCTCTTACCTTGCCGGCTGATCAACGATCCCTCTTAACACACTGCAATATCAGTGCCAGCTGTCCAGCAATTTAATTACTCATCACAGACTCGTTACTGGTGGTCAAATAAAATAATTAAAATTATTGTGGATTATTTGAACTAGCGTGGATTCAAATAAATTTAATCCACTCTTTTTTCAGTTATAGAGCTTCACCAAAGCTTTCTTAGAGCCAAATTCTTTAGTTGGTCCTTTTCACCTGTAATTCAAAATAATACTAACGCTTTTCTCCACATGTATTGTGGTTTAATCAGAGACAATTTTGCAGGAATCCAAGCTTCCTTTTAAATGGACTTTTACCAATCTACCAATCAGAAAATGCCAGTGGGATTAACCCTTCATATTTTCATTATAATTAAAGATCAGTGTTGATCTTTTTCACTGAACAGTTTCTTAATAATTCTAATTTATGGTGGTATTAAGTACTAAATACTATTAAACTTTAATAACAAAAACATTAATAATGTTCATATCATGAAAAGATTCCATATACTGTAGATGTAAAATGATTGATTGTCTATTTCAAATTGGAGTATTTAAAAAAGTATTATTACTTAATCTATATTGGAATTCACCCCAACTGGGATTCAAACTTGCAAATTAGACATACTATGCATTGCTCAAACCATCTGAGCCATAGGTTCACTTGTTAGTTGGTGAACACATTTCACAGATAAAAATCTTAGACAATTCAAACTCTGTTTTTCTATTAAATATTATTAATATAAACTCTTGCAATTTCTATTTGGTATTCATCTTCATTATACCAATATATTATTCTTGATGTTCCTAGTCAATTAATTCCTTCTTGACATTATATAAATAAAATTACTCTTTGATTATTTTACAAGTAGTTGTAGAAATGTGTTTAGCTAGAAACAAAATCCACCTTTATATATGTGGCCCTATTTAAATATATGTAGGTCTAAACCTCAGATTCTAAATCAAGGCTTATATGAACAGGTAATAAACCCATAATCAGTCTACATTGTACACATAAAATACACGTGACTGCATATAGATACAGCTATGAGTTAATATCATGTGTACATATTATCATGTGTCCTTTTCTCAAAACATGTTCAATTCAACACAGTCATTAAGTCCTTTCAGGTACATAGTATCTAATGTAAAAATCCAGAATGCTTTCCTCTTGCGAAGGGACGTAAATCGGTGACCCCCCTCATAGTTGATTTAATTTGTTCTATAGAAATGACCTTCATCCCATCCAGAGATCTTTGGTGTGTATGTAAAAATGTCTCACTAGGGGGCGTGGCTAGGACACCATCTCGATTGGCAGCATCTGCCTGAGCTCCCCTGATCCCGAGACCCTTATCCCTCTATATTTTGGGACATCCCTGCCACAGAACCTTCATAAACACGGTCCTCTATTTGTGGAGTCCTCCAGCAGCCATCCAATAATTGATTTACCGCTGGACCCTCTGAGATACCTGCTCTGAGTCCTCCTGTGGCTAGCTGGGCATCCTGTGTCAGTGGACACCTTGAGAGACAGATCCGTTGCTTCCCCTCTGGCTATCATTGTGATTTAGTACCAGAGGACACTGGTTACAAATGAAAATACATTTTACATCTGTTTATGAAGTTGCTGAAGCAATCTCTGTCACCATTGAAACAGTCTGTAAAGTGAATTTAGGCTCAAGTGGTGCAGACTGTACAGTGGCAGTGCTCTTAACACATTCCTCCTGAGCTGACCTTATAATCAAGCTCATCTCACAAGAGCTCAATAGGATTAATATCTGGCAATTGTGGTGGCCTGTCCATCAAAGACTGTATTTCAGCTCACTCTTTCTTCAATAAATCATTTTTGCATAGGTTAAAGTATGCTGAGGGTCGTTCTCCTGCTGTATCCTGAAATTTGCACCAATCAAGCGCTGACCACAGGGGATGGCGTGACGTTGTAAAATACAGTGGTAACCTTCCTGTTTCATTATTCTTTGCACTCTGTGTAAATCTCCCACCTTACCAGCACCGAAACAGTCTCATAGGATTACATGTCCTCTGCCATGCTTGCCAGTAGGCATCAAGAACTCCTCCAGCATCCTTTCATTTGCTCTACATCTCACATATGCTCTCCTCAAACTTAGACTCATCCATCTATAATACTCTTTTCCAGTCATCCACCATCCAATGTGTGTGTTGTTTTGCACAATTTAAACTTTTCTTTTTCTATTTGCCAGTTTCAATCATGGCTTTATCTTTGCAACTCTGCCTATAAGGCCATAATCCCAGAGTCGTCTTTTTACTGTTGCAGATGACACTGGCATTTGGCATCTCCTATTTAAGGAAGCCAACAGCTCAGAACCTGTAAGGCATCTGTTTCTCATACTGCAGACTCTGATGTACTTTTCCTCTTGAGCAGTTGTGTATCTGGACCTTCTGCTTCTTTTTCTGCCCCGGTCAGATCCAATTTAGCTTTGTCTCTCAAGATAATAGTGGACACCTTTGTATGAAACCTTTCTTGGCAATCTGACGCATGGAATAGCCATCATTTCTCAAAACAAAAATAGACTGATGTGTTTCTTGAGAAACCCAGTGTTCTCCCCAGGACCTATTTCCCAGGGGCTCCACCCAGCTGTTTTTACTTGCCATCCGGCTCTTGGTGTCTGAAGGAGTCCTATTATAACAGGACAAACCACTGCTTATCCTATTATAATAAGCACTGTGTGAGCACTGCAGCTAGCAGAGTGTGTTAGAGCACTGACCGGGTTGGGTAAATATTTTCAATGGTGAAAATATAGACAAAAATAATACTGACACAAAATCCTGACAGTGTAAGTACTGACTTGTATAAAATACCTACACGGATAGATTACTGACAGTGTGATTGCCAACAGTGATAATGCTGACATTAAAACGGCAATGTGAGTGGGTCCGGCGGCTGTAAACGCTGAAAAAAGGAAATGATTATCCCCCTCATAAGTCGTATTAACCCTAGGGATGGCTAGGGTTAAAACATTACTTTACATTGCTAAACTACAGGTTCCAGCAAGCACGGGTTGCCATGAATACACCCCTTGTTAAAAGCACAATATTTTATTTAAAAAAAAACTATCTTACCAACTATTTCTTCTTTACATTCTTGTCTTGTAAGCTATTAATCCAAAGTGAGTGAAGCAAAAAAAAAGGAACCCAAAAAATATTCCAAATGAAGTTTTAAAAAAAGATGCTCAAAAAATCTTCCAATAGATGGCAGCTTGACCCCCAAAATAATCCAGCTGTAACATGCTTGGAAAACAAATAATAGGTTACTGAGATGTCTCAACAGCTTCTGACTACAGAAGCAACCCGCCGCAGAATGAACTCTAACAGCCGGCGGGTTTATTTATAGATCTGCCGGCTGCATCTTTGAAAGCGTGGGAAAAAGCGTCCCTAATGACGGAGTTGTCAGCCAATGGCTACTTAAAATCCAGCTGTGCAGTCATATGTGAATAATAAATTCTAAGTCAGTAATTTCAAGCAGTAATAGTTATTTGCAACATTAGTGATGTCTTAACTATATTGTATACATGGGTGCCGAAAGGGGGGGAGGGGGACTTCAAATTACCGGGGCCTTGGCCTTCACTCGAAGCAGCTAGTTTATTTTTTTTCCTTTTTTTTTTTTAAATTATTTTTTTTCTAGCGGGTGGCACGTGCGTGCCTGAGCCCTTGCAGTGGGTGGGTGGGGGCTGGAGAGAGCTGATCACTGATCCCAGTCCCCAGACAGTGTGTGACATCACAGAGAAAGCTTTCTATATATTGCCATGGGGCTAGTGGTATGTCCCACATGTGTACTATGCACACTGAATCATGACTTGAATCAAGAATCATGAATTGAATCATGAATCATGAAATGTATCATGAATCATGAATTGTATCATGAATCATGAACATAAGTCAAATTCTGCCAGTGAAATTGCATAGCCAAATGGGGAATTCATCTTGGATGCTGTTTGTTGTCTTTTCAATAATAACTGTCTGTTCCAGTAGAGTAGCTGTGTCATGGCCCCCAATTTAACACAGAAATAAATTGCATATTCTCTACATATATTTTATAAGGAAAAAACTTATAATTTTAACAATTTAATGACCTTATAATACCAGAGATTAAAATAAGTTACAATTTTACGACAGATAATTGGGCAATAGTTCAATATGAAGCTGTATACAGGACTTCTGAATAACATAGAGAAAATGTCATTCTTAAACCCTAAGGTAGTTAAAAACATTATTTTGGCTGGCAGATCACTTTAAAAAGTACACAGATTTTGTTCAGTTTTCTTTCTAATAAACTATTTCAAGGATCCCTGATCTTCTAAGCTTAGGTAGACAGTAATTGCTTATTAAGATTATTGGGCTCTGATAATGATATAACTTATGTTTGAAGAAGGGGATGACAAACAGATTGGACAATTAATGGTCAAAATTTACAATTTGGTACAATTTTAATAATTCCACTTTTGAGTGAAATGTTTTACAAACTAACCCACAAGCTCATACTGCCTCTTAACTACAATTAAGGTGTGTCTCTGCTGAGATCCACACCATCTGTGCTGTAAAGGTGAAAAAAAATCAAATGAAAGCCTTATACATCATAGGCCACAAATAGAGCCCTATGTCAGTTATAACTATTAGTCCTGTCATTAATGGCCATGCTGGGTTCATTGTGTCATCAATGGCCTGAAGACATACCTGAACATATACAATGATTGGGAGATGGGGCCAACATAAAGCTCTGTTTGGGTAACTTAGTTAAGGTAAGGGGTAGCAAGGAGGTTGGGGATTAGTTTGTAAAATGTTCCTTTAATAGTAATAGTTTAATGCAAGTATTTCAAACTATGGTCCAGACTTGATGTAAGTCTAATATATGAATTAAATAATGAGAGATCTCTGACATACATTTGTAAAAAGTGCATTGTATCAACCTTCCAGGTATATTACATGATGGGTGTACCCAACTTTCTGGGATATGTAGAACCCTAGAGCAACAAATTAATCTTCACCTGATATGCAGCTTACGTCTGTGAGCACTGATTCTCCACCACCACCACCACTACTGGGTTATAAGATTAGGAAGTAGCCTGAGCCTCCTCATCAGGAGCGTAGGGCCTTAGTCACCATTCTCACAGGCAGTAAAAACTTGCAATATCTTGTTCAAGTAAATAGATTGCAAGCTCTTTGGTTTTAGATTCTTGTGAAAGCATTCGCCCTTTGCATTGCATTGTAAGCTATGTTTTCACTGTATACCTGTTTGTACAATCCTGTGTACCTACAGATCACAGCTAAAAGGTTCATTGTCATTTTCAGACTTTGGTTCCTGAAAATATTATTTACTTTTTAAGTTTATTCACTGTTTATGACATTAGGATTGTTATTACTATATATTCCTATTGTAAAAGATCCCGTGTTTGCGCCTTAATTGCATATCTATGTTTGTATTCTATCCTGGTTACAGAACCATTATCCCTCTTATGCCTTCTTGTGTCATTTAAACTAAATTTACTGTATCTCACAGAGTTCTCTATATAATATCTCCTCTACCAAGATAGTATAAAATTCATAATCACACCGCAGATATATATGAAACAGAATCTTTACTTGTACAATAATGTAATAATATAATTTCAATAACTGATCTTTCTCACAGTATGTATAATAAGTTCAACATAGATGACAATCTGTGTGTAGGTACACTAACTTATATTACTAATGTCTTGCTCATGTGTGTATGTATCTCACATGCTGCCCATTTTGACACATGGTAATAGAGCATGTGGCTCTGGTGGCCATTATTCTAATTGGCTGTTTCAAATCACTAAGGATATGTGGCTATAAAACAAGTACCGTATACTTCTTATTAACATATGTAACAAACATATTACACAATACAGTCCGTATAACAATACAACCTTTATAACTATAGTAACAAGCCCAGTTCTTAACTTATTATACTATACAACCACTATTAGCAATATCCTTATTAAATCTCCAAATATTACAATACAATGCATCATCTTTTACTATATAAGCACTTACAAACTTACTATACAATCACTTAATCAATTACAATTTCATTTAAAACGATTTTTCCTATCTAAGTAATAATATCCAATTAAACAGGGGACTAACATCTAAATAGCGAGAGAGTGTGTGCAAGATGATGGATAGACCACATGGTATAACAAGACGGTGGACAAAGACAACAAGGTGGATACTAGACAGCATGGCACATATCTCTAGTACAGCAGGAATCACTATATCTAGCCACACTGTTCAATCATAATGCTGTCTCAAACGTATACAATTCCTATCTATGCAACACAAACTACACACAGTCTCACATTAAGCATACAATCTCCATTATCAAAACTACAACATCACATTGTCTTACACATCCGTACAAGCAGCAACTATCTTCTATTCAACCCATTCAAGTATCAACCGAATTCTAACATTTGCAAACCAAAGACTTCTATTTCACTTCCTTACGCACTATGTATTTACAGCGCTAAACTTACTACAACTCCTGTTGCTAAACACATTAAACACTATGGCAATAAACACTGAACATATTAAAAATATTAAACCAGTATCTATTCCCTCATGTTCAAATATTACCACAGTCCGAAGGTCCTATGATATACTCTTTTCCAGTGAAGTAGAAAAGTGTGTGACTGTCTCTGCCGTGTCCAGAGAGAGAATGACTGAATAGGGCCACCAAACAAAGGGGAGGGACACACAGGATATTGGATCCCGGTATTTGATATGTAAATGTAGGCAGCTTCAAAGGACGGAAAAAATTTCTCTCGTAAGGTAGAGGAGAGAAACCAGCTCCTTTTCTTGTATGAAACTTAGGAAGGAAAATGGAATATATTATCATAGATTATATATAATCTTCAATTATATATTATTTTTATGTAATAAACTGTTCATTTTTATCCATGATCTCGGTAGGTGTCTTACTTGGCCAGCATAGTCCGCACAGGGCAGACCCCGGAAGCGTGCTTTAACCAGTGGTCCTGGGATTTGGTTTTGAGGCTTAAATTGCACAGGAATGACCGGCGTGAGCAGCTCTGTGACGCTGTTCCCGATCTAACCGAGGCAAATATACTGCACCCTGTACTGAAGGCGGTGAAATCCGGGGTCCCTATTGGCTGTTACATTGGCATGGCGGCTGCTTCGGTGGGACACAGGTGAACTAGTGCTGCTTATATATACTTTGTAGAATTGTAGAAAAGGCCTCATGTTTATCCCTGTTTCCAATTATTATCTTAGTTGGTTCTCATCCAAGTTTATCTACATAGACTATGCCCTGTAGCTCTTACTAGGACAGACTATGGGGGTAAATGTATCAAGCTGAGAGTTTTCCGGCGGTTTTGAAAAACCAATCAGATTTTAGCTATCATTTCTTTAGTACATTCTACAAAATGACAGCTAGAATCTGATTGGTTGCTATAGGCAACATCTCCACTTTTCAAACCCGCCGGAAAACTCTCGGCTTGATACATTTACCCCTAGATGAAGCCTAGAGAGCACCATTGAAATGAAGTCAAGGTGCGATTGTGTAAAAGCAAACTCCTAATACAAAACACTTGCACAGCGGTTTTGCCACCTTATTGGGGCAATTTATATTTCGGAGATATCTTCTACATAAATGCCTAGTGGCGTGTGTGAAAAAAAAAACAACCAAGCTGCAGCGCCACCTGCTGGGCAGAGTTATACACTGACCTATATATTTCTTGAAGGAGAAGTGACAGTTGGGAGTGGTTGGTGGTTGCCGGGGGTGACAGTGGGAAGTTTTTAACACCTTAAGTAGCTTGATGAAGGATGTGGCGATGAAGATGAAGGATGAGGTGATGGAGAAAAATGATGAGGTGGTGACATGTGGACAAAACCACGTTAAAAAAGGGCGCTTGCGTCGGGAAGTAACGCTCTTCTCCTGAGGAGGCCTGGGCTAGGCCCAAATGCATGACAAGAACCTTTTTAACACCTTAAGTAGCTTGATTTGACTAGAATGCATGAGTATCATGCACGGGTTAACTTGTATATATATTTATATACACACACACACACACACGCACATTTTGCTGGACTGTTAAATCTGCTCATGCTAGATTTTTGTGTTACGTGACTTTATGCTGTAACTTTATTTGATAATGAATTTCAAAATATGACAATTCACAGAGCCACATTTTGAATAATTATCTCCAACAGTTATGGAGAGATTAGAAATGTCATTAATTTTACTAGAACAAGTTTTGACCACATTCTAATTCTGCTCATACCTGCAACAACAATATCCGTTAACTGTTCCTTTGATGTTCTGTGTACTTTAATGTGTTTTCTAGTGTTAGAGCTTGTGCATGATCTAAGTGATAATCTATAGTGCACTGACATAGGTGCTGGCTTCCGTCTTATGTTTCCGCAGTGTGGACAAGTTCTGCATGGAAGGTGTGACCCTGCTGGGGGAGCTGGTACAGGCAAAACATCTCAGAGCGGTCGTACATATCCTGGATAAAGTCCTGCCCATGTTTTATCCATGTCAGAGTTATCTCCTGAAGAATGAACTGTGAGTCTTCCGTCTCCCTTCTCAGATCACATAGATCAACCGGTGTCTGGGAATAGGCTTCTTGTAATTTTTTTTTACCCTTCTACAGTAGTAGGGCGTAGATGATGGGCTGTGTTCGGCCCTCTAGGAAGCCATGCCCTAATAATAATTTGTTTATTCCTCTCTCTTATAACGCTCTGCTCCCCACCCAACACAGGAATTTGCGCCTATTGTTAAAGTTTAGTTTCTTGTCTTTATAAACCTCAGCTGACTCCTGGTGGCGGGAGAACAGTTGCAATAATTCAGCCCCCGCAGTTGGAGATTGCAGACCGCTGACTGTTTTTGGGAAGTGAAATTTAAATATATAATTAAACGACAGAGCCCGATTGTTTCTGATGTCCGATATCCGGACCCTTAGCATTCGGAAGATTGTAAAACTCTCGACACCTATGTAGTGAGTCACTGTCTCCTATATATGTGCTAATTTGATCTCCAGGTGAGAGCTGTTTTATTTTAAGATTTATCCATGGAAATTGTTATAATTGGTTTTTAGAATTTATTGGTAGCTAAATACAACATCATCTTTGTTTTATTTTTAAGGGGCTACAAAGGGTCCGCAATGCCCTGTTCTCTATGCAAAATGTATCTGCTTTTATGCTGTATATTGTGTGAGTTAACTTGTATTAGATAGTTATTTTAAATCCAATGCAATTGTTATGATGTCCAGTGGTGTTTTTCTTTAACATCATTAGTTTTTATTAGAATGTTTGGAATTCAAAAATGGAAAGGCAACAAAAGAAAAAATAAATAGGGGACAGGGAGGGGATATATAGTGGGGATCAGATGATACAAAATATTCAAAAGACTGAGTCCAACAATCCGGTTAGCACAATATACCCACTGACAATCCACTACGATTACAATGTAAATGGTTAAAGGTGGCAAAGGGATTCAATCAACCTAAGTGGTTGGGTGTCCACAGAATCTGATGGATCAAGACGTATGGAGTGCTCTCCGTCAGTAACAAGCTCATGTCAGTTATGCATCAGAGAGGAGGAGGCTGCCATAGAATAGGGGACTCGTATCGTCTAAGTTTCAAATTGAAACTGGGTTTAGACGACTGTATTTTTGGATAGTGGGAGGGGGAGTTTTCCATAGTTGAGCTATGGTCCAGTGGTGTGTTCATGTTGTAATCTGCTGTGTGTGTGTATATAGAGGAAAATACAATTCTAAAATGATTATGTGCAAGGGTCAGGTCATGTTGGATTGGTGTAGGGTCCTATGTCTGTATGGCAGGTGTGGACAATTTCCAGAAACCCTACTGACTAAAAATGCCATAGCCATTAGAGGAAGCCCCTGATTCTGTGCACTCTCCCCTCGCCGGATGGCAGCCCCACCTGAGCTTGGTGGAACCATTAGAATTCTGTCTATCTTGCTTTATAGCCTCTTTGCAGGTTGTCATGTTAGGAGGGAGCCAGCAGAGTGTGAGTGACAGACTTGTAGACTTGCTCTAGAGAAATGCACCAGATTAACGCATGAGGGATATGGCCTAACTGTCCTGACTGAAATACTGGGATAAATTTGGGCAAGATCATGTTCCTTTTTCCAGCAGGCAGAGACCCTTTTGACCACCAAATATTAGGACTTTCCTGCTAACAGCTGATGGCGGTTTTATATTGGCAATATTTTTGCATCTTCGTACCTGACTGAAGTTTAAACTTTTTGTAGACAGATTCAGTTTGGCGCGAGGGGACGCTGTGTGTCCTTGGAACACACCTCGCTCGTATTCCCTCGCATTCCCATAATGGTGCTGCCAGACATCCAGGTGATAAATGACTGCACCTCGCGGCTAATTGAATCTGCCCCTTCATGTGCTAAATATGTGATATTTGGCTCCTGTGAACATGGTGATGGTTCATTAGTATTTCATACATCACCCACTATTTCATACTTAAGCCCCGTTACAGATTTGATGGGCTATCAGTTATAAATATAGCTGCTCTCGTACTAGTACTTCTGGTAAGCAGTTTGCATTCTTTGTATGGGAGCTCCTGGGATACATATAACATTGATAGACGCAGTGTTCGTTTGTCTGTGGTCTGTATTCAGTAATCATCTGCTGCTTGTCTGGGATGTCCTCAGTTTTGAAGGAAGTGGGGATAATATTGCAGATTCTGCTTCTATTATTATTATTATTATGCTTCTATGTACAAGTTTATCAAATCTGCACGCAAGGAAAGATTCTGGGAAAAACTTACTGAGATTATTACAGTATACTACCTTATTACATTATACTCATAATATGGAGCATAGTAAGAAAGGAGGAAAACCTCAATATAACAGTAAAAATAGACTACACCAGTGGATTTCAAACTTTTTCAGTTCAAGGCACCCTTAGGGTATCCATATTTTTTTCAAGGCACCCCTAAGTCCAAATTTTTACCAAGTTGTTCCCCGCCTTGCTTACCACTGGCCCTGGCTGAGGCTGGAAAACAGGGAGATGGAGAAGTGAGTGAGGCTGAGAGCGAGATGTTCAAGAGCAGGAGGATGAAAACCTGTCATGTTTGTGAGTGGAATAGTGTGAGCGTAGTTGTTTGCGCCAAGAGATACCTGTGAGTTCCGAGGCTGCATTTGCCAGTCTCTAAAGTGTGGCTAAGAATGGAGTTAGGTCAACCACTACCCCAGTGTGAGTGAGTAAAGTGGGACCTATAAGTTGACATTATTACCTCTTTATCGCTAAAATTTAGGAATCTAGCAATTACTGCTCTAGGGTGATTTCCCTTATTATTGATATTTTGATCTGGGCCCAGTCTATGAGCCCTTTCAATAATTACTGATGTAATAGCAGGATTATCCCAAACTGACAAGCCCAGAACTTGAAACTTACTGGCTCGGAGATCAAAATATCAAAATTTTGGGTCCATGGCCAGGAAACTCCCTAGACCTTAATCTCATTGAGAACTTGTAGTCAATGCTCAAAAGGCGGGTGGACAAACAAAGACCCACAAATTCTGACAATCTCCAAGCATTGATTAGACAAGAATGGATGGCCATCAGTCAGTATGTGGCCCAGAAGTTGATAGACAGGGAGAATTGCAGAGGTCTTCAAAAAGAAGGGTCAACACTGCAAATATTGACTCTTTGCATAAACTTAATGTTATTGTCAATAAAAGCCTTTGACACTTATTAAATGCTTGTAATGTTACTTCAGTATACCATAGCAACATCTGCCAAAAAGGTCTAAAAACACTGAAGCAGCAAACTTTGTGAAAACACACACTATTTGCCACACAGACACGCTATTAGCCACACAGACACGCTATTTGCCACACAGACACGCTATTTGCCACACAGACACGCTATTTGCCACACAGACATGCTATTTGCCACACAGACACGCTATTTGCCACACAGACACACTATTTGCCACACAGACACACAGCCACACTATTAGCCCCACACAATTTGCCACATAGTCACACTAATAGCCCCACACACACACACTAATAGCCCCACACACACTATTTTCCACACAGTCACACTAATAGCCCCACACACACTATTTGCTACACATACATACCCACATATATAAATATAAATATATTGTTATAAATATATTGTTCATATATTTATACCATTTAATAAATCATGATTTGGTGACTTTGCGCAACTCTCAATCTCTGTTTGCTATATATTTTTAGAGGCTTAACACTGCCTCTTTTTGAGTTTGCTGCATTCGATCCTGAGGTTTTTTATTAGAAACAGGTACACACGGTTTATATTAGCGCCAGAGATTCCAGTGTATTTTTACTTGCCAGCCTTATGTTGGGACAGAGGCCTGTTTGTGTCATGGACATTGATTCTTTCAACTATTTACCTTGGAATGAGTTCCTTGAATTCCTCCTCATAGGAGGAATATTCTATAACAAGGCCAGGCCCACCATATGTTCAAGCTGCAGCTCTACTCTCTGAAGACCAGGAGTGGGCTGGGAGGTATCAGCCCGGGGGGGCGCACAGTAGGCCGCATCACATGACACACGATGCGGCCGCGTCATTAATGACGCGGCCGCATCGCATGACTTGCGATGCGGCCGCCTGTGATATAAAATATTTTTATATCACAGGCGGCCCGATCCAGCCCTCCCCTGCTTAAGACATTTTCTCTTTCACATTTTTCATGTCTGACACTCTTTTGTGGCAGTTTTCTATGGTCCTTCTAGCCAAAAGTAAGCTATTTTATCCTGATTAAAGCATATTTGTTTCCCAAAAGTCTCTCATATACTGGAATATGGGAAACTAGTACACAGTTAAAAATTAAACCACACATTTCTCCCTGACTGTCTTTCCAGTAGCAGAGGGGACTCTGATTTTTCATTAACCTCCTGGCTTTTTACTCCTACTTCATAACCTAATTCTCTCTCCCTCTCCTCATTGGCCCTTGCTTGCCTGTTTGCTTCTCTATCCTGTCGCGATCACCAACAAATAACACAAACACAGGAAAAAAAGCAATGACTTTCACACCACACACACAGACACAGACACAGACACTGACACTGACACTTACACTTACCTTTGGACATCCAGCAGCAGCACTCTGCGTGCTGCCTGGCAGAGGGAGAATCAGTGACTGCCGCCTATTCGAGCAATCACATGGGATGGCACCACGTGACAGGTGGCGTCCCATGTGATTGCTCGCATAGGTGGCAGTCACTGATTCTCCGTCTGCCGAGCAGTGCGCAGAGTGTTGCTGCTCGGCGGGCATATGGACCGGCCCATCTGGCCATCGGCCCTTCTGGCATTTGCCAGAAGTGCCAGATGGCCAGTCCGGCCCTGGTGGTTGGTCTACATCCTAAAGTGAGTTCAGTAGTGAACAGAGGTTGGCTTCTATACTAAAGTTTGTTCAGTAGTGTACAGTGGTTGGTTTCTATCCTAAAGTGGGTTCAGTAGTGTACAGTGGTTGGTTTCTATCCTAAAGTGGGTTCAGTAGTGTGCAGAGTTGCCATCTTTTCAGCCAATAGTTATGACAGATGAAGAGCACAGATCCGAAGGTAAAACATGTTTAGTGTGTACATGTTTTTTTTTCCCTTCTTTAAATCGTTGGTAAAATCGCATTGGGAGAAATTTTGTAAGTGTGTACTCAGCTTTACATTGTGTAGCTGATACTATAGGGGTCAAATGGCTACAGATCAAGTGATTTAGCGGATGTGTTATTCACACTCAATTGCATAACTAAACATTTCTGGGTTAGCCCGAGCCAAAAAGTGATCTCCTGATTCATTTTTGTAATCAATTGTTTTTAATAAACTGTGCTACACAAGTGATTGTCAGCAATGGGGTAATGCAATAATCTCTTTTAGATGTCCAATGTTACAATGTAATCTACTTGTGCGAGTTTCTGGCACAACTTCCACAGGTTACAGACATAAACATGACGTATTTCTGCACATTTCAATATAAAATGACTATTGTGATGTCTGTTTGCTTGTGGCTGGTAGTAGGGTGTTAGTACAACCTTGTAGGACTCTAGGGTACGTAGTAATACAGATGTTTGCATTGCATTGGCCATTTTCTTGTAGCACACCTGTAAGTTACGTCCAGTGTGCTGGAGATCGTTGGCCATTTTCTCGTAGCACACCTGTAAGTTACGACCAGTGTGCTGGAGAGCGTTGCCCATTTTCTTATAGCACACCTGTAAGTTATGACCAGTGTGCTGGAGAGCATTGGCCATTTTCTTGTAGCACACCTGTAAGTTATGACCAGTGTGCTGGAGAGCATTGGCCATTTTCTTGTAGCACACCTGTAAGTTATGACCAGTGTGCTGGAGAGCATTTGCCATTTTCTTGTAGCACACCTGTAAGTTATGACCAGTGTGCTGGAGAGCATTGGCCATTTTCTTGTAGCACACCTGTAAGTTATGACCCGTGTGCTGGACGGTGTTGGCCATTTTCTTATAGCACACCTGTAAGTCATGACTAGTGTGCTGGAGAGCATTGGCCATTTTCTTGTAGCACACCTGTGAGTTATGACCTGTGTGCTGGAGAGTGTTGGCCATTTTATTATAGCACACCTATAAGTCATGACTAGTGTGCTGGAGAGCATTGGCCATTTTCTTGTAGCACACCTGTAAGTTATGACCAGTGTGCTGGAGAGCATTGGCCATTTTCTTGTAGCACACCTGTAAGTTACGACCAGTGTGCTGGAGATCGTTGGCCATTTTCTTGTAGCACACCTGTAAGTTATGACCCGTGTGCTGGACGGTGTTGGCCATTTTCTTATAGCACACCTGTAAGTCATGACTAGTGTGCTGGAGAGCATTGGCCATTTTCTTGTAGCACACCTGTAAGTTATGACCAGTGTGCTGGAGAGCATTGGCCATTTTCTTGTAGCACACCTGTAAGTTACGACCAGTGTGCTGGAGATCGTTGGCCATTTTCTTGTAGCACACCTGTAAGTTACGACCAGTGTGCTGGAGAGCGTTGCCCATTTTCTTATAGCACACCTGTAAGTTATGACCAGTGTGCTGGAGAGCGTTGCCCATTTTCTTATAGCACACCTGCAAGTTATGACCAGTGTGTTGGAGAGCGTTGGCCATTTTCTTGTAGCACACCTGTAAGTTACGACCAGTGTGCTGGAGAGCATTGGCCATTTTCTTGTAGCACACCTGTAAGTTATGACCAGTGTGTTGGAGAGCGTTGGCCATTTTCTTGTAGCACACCTGTAAGTTACGACCAGTGTGCTGGAGAGCATTGGCCATTTTCTTGTAGCACACCTGTAAGTTACGACCAGTGTGCTTGAGAGCTTTGGCCATTTTCTTGTAGCACACCTGTAAGTTACGACCAGTGTGCTGGAGAGCATTGGCCATTTTCTTGTAGCACACCTGTAAGTTATGACCAGTGTGCTGGAGAGCGTTGCCCATTTTCTTGTAGCACACCTGTAAGTTATGACCAGTGAGCTGGAGAGCATTGGCCATTTTCTTGTAGCACACCTGTAAGTTATGACCAGTGTGCTGGAGAGCGTTGGCCATTTTCTTGTAGCACACCTGTAAGTTATGACCAGTGTGCTGAAGAGTGTTGGCCATTTTCTTGTAGCACACCTGTAAGTTATGACCAGTGAGCTGGAGAGCGTTGGCCATTTTCTTGTAGCACACCTGTAAGTTATGACCAGTGTGCTGGAGAGCATTGGCCATTTTCTTGTAGCACACCTGTAAGTTATGACCAGTGTGCTGGAGAGCGTTGGCCATTTTCTTGTAGCACACCTGTAAGTTATGACCAGTGTGCTGAAGAGTGTTGGCCATTTTCTTGTAGCACACCTGTAAGTTATGACCAGTGAGCTGGAGAGCGTTGGCCATTTTCTTGTAGCACACCTGTAAGTTATGACCAGTGTGCTGGAGAGTGTTGGCCATTTTCTTGTAGCACACCTGTAAGTTATGACCAGTGAGCTGGAGAGCGTTGGCCATTTTCTTGTAGCACACCTGTAAGTTACGACCAGTGTGCTGGAGAGCATTGGCCATTTTCTTGTAGCACACCTGTAAGTTATGACCAGTGTGCTGGAGAGCGTTGCCCATTTTCTTGTAGCACACCTGTAAGTTATGACCAGTGAGCTGGAGAGCATTGGCCATTTTCTTGTAGCACACCTGTAAGTTATGACCAGTGTGCTGGAGAGCGTTGGCCATTTTCTTGTAGCACACCTGTAAGTTATGACCAGTGTGCTGAAGAGTGTTGGCCATTTTCTTGTAGCACACCTGTAAGTTATGACCAGTGAGCTGGAGAGCGTTGGCCATTTTCTTGTAGCACACCTGTAAGTTATGACCAGTGTGCTGGAGAGCATTGGCCATTTTCTTGTAGCACACCTGTAAGTTATGACCAGTGTGCTGGAGAGCGTTGGCCATTTTCTTGTAGCACACCTGTAAGTTATGACCAGTGTGCTGAAGAGTGTTGGCCATTTTCTTGTAGCACACCTGTAAGTTATGACCAGTGAGCTGGAGAGCGTTGGCCATTTTCTTGTAGCACACCTGTAAGTTATGACCAGTGTGCTGGAGAGTGTTGGCCATTTTCTTGTAGCACACCTGTAAGTTATGACCAGTGAGCTGGAGAGCGTTGGCCATTTTCTTGTAGCACACCTGTAAGTTATGACCAGTGAGCTGGAGAGCGTTGGCCATTTTCTTGTAGCACACCTGTAAGTTATGACCAGTGTGCTGGAGAGCGTTGCCCATTTTCTTGTAGCACACCTGTAAGTTATGACCAGTGTGCTGAAGAGTGTTGGCCATTTTCTTGTAGCACACCTGTAAGTTATGACCAGTGAGCTGGAGAGCGTTGGCCATTTTCTTGTAGCACACCTGTAAGTTATGACCAGTGTGCTGGAGAGCGTTGCCCATTTTCGTTTCCCTGCTAGATAAATACATCACTGAATATAATTGTTATATTCTACAATCAGTAGGTGTGGAATGTGTTGGGAACATCCTGGGCAGAGGATCGGTGGGCATTTTTATTGGTATGACAAGGACAACAACAATTAGGCAGTAGTGTATGTCAACATGCTCTGCAAGCAAAGCATATTCAATGGAAGTGGGGAGAAAAAGTGTCAGTATGTCATATCGGGGTATAAAGGCAGATAATGGCATTCACAAGAAAAGAAGTGCATTATTGGGTAGAGTCACAGGGGGTACACTTGTTACTATATGCACTATATCATTCCCAGCCAGCTGAACTGATTGAGAGAATAGATGTATTGTTGAAACAACATATCCAACTGGGATGGGACTTCTTCCTGTTCACATAAAGACTCCTTGGAACCACAAGTGTTACAGGTGAAAACAACTCTTAGATGTTCTGCCTGTAATGAGAGATGAGGCTGTTTTCCCCAACATAGGAAAATTCAAATCATATAGATTGTATCTATCTATCTATCTATCTATCTATCTATCTATCTATCTATCTATCTTCAAATTATACTATACAGTGAACAAGGATGCACAATATATACTTCTGCTAAAACTGCCTTACTAACAGCTTAGTAAGGCTCATGGGAGAAATATTCCCTAGTAATTAAAGAGTCAAGGGGTGGTCTATGTGGTATATGGAGATAACATTATCAGCTAGTAATGTCTATTTAAATTACCGTATTTCCCCATGTATAAGACGCACCTTTTTCCCCAAAATTTTGGGTCTAAAAAAAGGGTGCGTCTTATACACTGCAAGCGCTACTTACCTGAATGAAGAAGATGATCCCTGGTGTGAGGGTATGAGAGAGGAGTCCCCGCTGAACAGATCTGCGCTTGCAAGTTTCAGGTTAAAGGACCTTCAGGCACCTCCCACAGTCTCTGATGTCTCAAAGCTGTCAGTCACATGACCGGCAGCTCCGCTGACCGCCGATAATTGAGCCCAGATGACCCCTGGTGTGAGGGTATGAGAGAGGAGTCCCCGCTGAACAGATCAGCGCTTGCCAGTTTCAGGTAAGAAGACCATCAGGTCCTTCAGGCGCCTCCCAGTCTCCGCTGACCGCCGATAATTGAGCCCAGCGTGTAGTATGGTATGTACAGCGCTGTGCAGTAGCGCTGCCTTCCTGTATCTGAATGTGGGACTTTATTGTAAACTCTGCTCCTCTAGACCTGGTGTGAGAACCCTGACTAAAATGACAACCAGACAAGCCTTCTGCTTCAGTAACTTATTGTAATACATCTTTTTTAAAATTTTGGGCCCCAAAATTAAGGTGCGTCTTATACATGGGTGCGTCTTATACATGGGGAAATACGGTACACATCTAAATGCTATATAATGAGAACTGTCCCATAGAGTGTAAGCTTGTGAGCAGATCCCTCTGACCTCTCTGTCTGTATCACCCAGTATTGTTTTATTGCTGTGTGTGTTCCCAATTGTAATATATACATATACGGAATATACTGTCGCTATATAAATAAATGTTGATGATGATGATGAACTGTTTGGCTTTTGGAGGTGAATGTTTATCTGAAGCATAATATATATGGGAACATTAGCGGTCTCTGGGGAGCACATATGTTCATCAGATAGCGCTTACATATATCCTGCAAATTAACAGTATGTTTTATAATAATGAACTGAACTATTGTTTTATGTAACACACAGATCAGAGCTCCGGCACTGTGACAGCTGCTTCATTCTGGAATTGATACTGGAAGTACCAAGACACCTTCTGACTATCAGTTATATTACTAATGTGACCTTAGTCTAAACATTTTACTGTGATTATGTATATATTATAAAGTAAGATAAACTGCACGTTATTTTATGTATTGGTGTATTTATTGTTTCATTGGGACTCTAATCACAATAATAATATTGTCCTGAACATGACAATTGTTCCATCTCCAACAGAACGAGCTACTCCCCTTATTTACACCTAAAAGAGGTAGGTACTCTCTCGCCAACCTAAATCACTCCACCAGGATGGAAGCCCAGCTGATACCAAAGGCGGGGCGCTGTTACTTAATTAATTTTGTTACGGGAGCATTTCTTCTTCTATTTTTGGCTTCTTCCTGTAAAATGAAGAGAAACCTGGTAAATGACAAAGGTCTAGTGAGCCATGTGCACAATACAAACATTTCAGCAGGACATACACATATACACTGTGAGGGGAAGACACTGGGGAAAGGGTTGGAAGTGATTACATTTATCCTCGATTTTTATTCTATGGATTTTAAA
The DNA here is from genome assembly GCF_038048845.1 of Mixophyes fleayi. NCBI lineage: Eukaryota > Metazoa > Chordata > Amphibia > Anura > Limnodynastidae > Mixophyes > Mixophyes fleayi. The sequence continues at coordinate 1,636,898 of NW_027446953.1, read as the reverse complement.
ATTCCAGAGGATTTAGTTTGGTAATAGAAAGATGTCTTTTCACTTTATTCAGCTTATGTAGCAGTTGGTTTACGAGGCCCCTGGAGTGCATGGACTGGTGACTGGTGACATGGAATTAGGTTGTTGTTGTATTACCAGGGCTGGGTGCTGGGTCCCTTCCATGTCAAAGAGGGAAACTCTAATATAAACACAGCATCTGGAGAGTAAGGAATTTGTGCTGGTGGTTTACCCTGGAGTCCTACAAGGTTGTACTAACACCCTACTACCAGCCACAAGCAAACAGACATCACAATAGTCATTTTATATTGAAATGTGCAGAAATAGGTCATGTTTATGTCTGTAACCTGTGGAAGTTGTGTTAACTTCATGTCACTTAGAGACTCAGAGATTGCGTTTAACCAGCGGTGCTTAAGATTTCTAATACAGTTGTATGTTGTCTCTATCTCCCCTATCATTGTCTTATCCCTGTCCATTTATGATGTGTTATATATAAATGAATATTATTGTAATTATTATAACATAAGAGGTTCATTGAAAACAATGATGTCACTATAATTCATTCACATACTATATAATTAATGGGTAACAAGTTCAGGAGCCGGATCAAAACATCACTTATTAACTTACAGATGTGACATCCAGTACTGTCCATATCTGTCCTTCATTGAAGTCTGGTCTTATTCTGATGTATAAATCTGTATGCTGAGCTTCTTGGTTGGCTTTTAAAATTGTCTGTATGTCAACTAAATTCTAAATGATAGAGTCCATCTTGTGTATTATTATGGGATAGGCTAGGTCCAAATTGGTGTTTTTCTCCATATTAGGTGCTCTGTGTCCAGGAGCGGGAGGAATTAGGCCCTTACATTTTACAGACCTGTACTTGCTTTCTAGGATATTTCCCCTGCTCTGTGGTCTGACTGTGGAAAATTCCCTGGTAAAAATATTACTGCACAGACGCTAATAGCAGCGCTACAGTTGGTGTGATTTTGAGAGGAGGGGGAGGGGTGAGGGGCAGTTTGCCTTTTGTTTTCAAAATAATGTATTTCTTGGGTGTACGGCCACTTAGCGTATAATACAGTCCAGCGTATCCTGCACTCTTAAGGTATGATGGATATGATAAACTTTATGTGTATCTTACTAAAATGTATGCATTGTGTGTATTATGCAGAGTCGCACGTATCTAAAGATACAGGTGGCTATGAATACTTAGTATGTCTTTTAAATATAGTTTATTCATATAAATTATGTCTGACTCTACATAAGGCCCAGAGTGCAGATTTGTGAAGCAAAACTCCAGCAATTGTATATCTGAAAAATATCACCTCTGCAAAATGGCCGGATTAGCCTTAAAACACAATATGTGTGAAATCTGCAATCTCAGTCGTCTTCAGTCTGAGCATAACCGTATATTGTGACTGTGGTGTGTATAGTAATCTGTGTTTTATGGTAATTTGTTTTTCTGGAGCTGTGAAAGTCACCTACTTTGAACGTGGCTCCTTGAGATGTACATAGGGTATTTCTATATACTCCTAGGGTACAGAGAAGAGAATAAAAAACAATTTAATAGGAGAAAACAATCTAACCAACAATATAAGCTCTTTATAGGTTTATGACATTAAATTCAGAAGATAAAATATGTCTATAGAGGTGTGGCTTACCCTACTCTAATTATGAGGGTAATCATGATTTCTTGTACAGAGGGACAAAAATGAATTATCTTATGGGGTCCAAATTATTTTATGAATAAATTAGTGGGCCAAATATGTCTATCTGGGAGCTACAGTAGCAGTGAGCCCCCCAGGGCTGTGGCTGCTTCCTAGATGGGGGGACTTAACAAATTCCTTTTGAGAATCTTTTTTTAATTAATTTTCCCGCTCATGTGTGTCCCTGTTCATTTATATATTTTCTAAATGCTAAAGGTGAAGAAATCAGGGGTTAGTATAATTTTAGAACTTTAAATACTATACTTACCATGCTTCTGGGTCCAGTCAAATTCATCAAAGCAGATGACGTCCAAGTCATCGAAGTCCTAAAAATAGTAAAATTATACAAATGAATACATCTTGTCATTGCAATATGTAAATAGTATGTAAAATGTATGTATGTAATAGTAGGTATGTAATATGTAATAGTAAACAACAAAATGGACCAAGCAACTAAAACAATGACAACTGTCATGATGGATCAACTGCAGGAGATGGACAGCACCATTAGGGAACACGAGAATACACAACTGCAGCGTTTCATGGACAATGAGCGGGAACTGCAGGACTCTTTCCTCATGCAAATCATGAACATGCAGGAACGCGTGTTACGCGAAAATCGTGAGTGTATTATGGGATTCATGGACAGACTCCTCTCACGGGTGCAGGCACCTCCTCCAAGTCCTTACTATTATGACGGACATTATCCTATGTACCAGCGGGTGCAACCCATGTTAGGTAACAATAACCCTCCAAACCCGGTACACAATACACAACATGCTCAACCTATGGGTAACCCCAACATAGAATATCCACCAGGTTATCCACTCCAAACCACTCCACCACCAGAAATGCCACAATATAGGCAATTGTAATAATCATGTTTTATGGTCAAATGTTTCACTGTTAATTGTTATCATGTATGTTACGTGTTATCTGGAATCACACCGTTAGCTTCTTATATATATATGCAAGTAAGCACCTCCCAGCGCTCACTCATCTTGTTGCCTGTCCTCTTCATCCGGACCAGCACTCTCTGGCCCATGTGGAGTGGTCCTGTCGTGGTGGCAGCCTGAACTTGGGGGAAAAGTGACTGCATCTGCTTCTTAACCACATTGTGGGCTACCCCCAATTGCTGTACTGCTCTTCCACCCAGCTGGCCGGGTTCCATCCTTCTTCATATTCCGGGGAAGTGAGTGACAGGTCCTGCATCTCCCTGCCTGGGAGACCGAATAGTAAGAAGAAGGGAGTGAACCTGGTGGTATGGTGCACGCGGTTGTTGTAAATCCACACCATCTCTTGTACAAAGTCTAGCCACCGTTGTCGCTGATCCACTTCCAAGGTCCACAACATCTGCAGCAGGGTCCGGTTAAGCCTCTCGCATGCTCCATTCCCTTGGGGATGATACGGGGTAGTCTGAGACTGTTTGATGCCATAAATCCGGCATAGCTCTTTTATCATCCGGCCTTGGAAGCAGATGCCTTAATCGGAGTAGATCCGCTCTGGGCACACCTACCGCCTGAGGAACTGCTCCGTGATGTCTTGGGCAGCGGACTCCACAGTCTGATAGCAAGTGTACACTATCACCGTGTACCTTGTGAAGTGGTCTGTCTTCACCAGGGCATATTGGTGACTGCTGATGGACTCCACTATTAATACATAATCTATCATCAGAATATTCAGGGGTTGCTCATGGGTGCTCGTTGTTCCGGGTGCTTTTCCGCTGTGCCTGTAGACTTCGTCTAGCACATCCTGCAATCCAGGCATAAATAATTGGCTCTGGAGCCAGTGGTACGTCTTGGTTGCGCCCAGATGTGCTCCTTGCGTGTGGGCCTCCACAACCAGCTGTTTCGCTGCGCTCTCCTGGGACCACAATTTGCCACACCGGGCGGCACTCCTGTTCTAGATATGCACACCAGTATAATACTCCTTCCCGCACTTGGAACTGGTCACAGTTGTACAACAGTCTCCAGCCCATTGTAATCAGGCGACTCCGCTCAGTCGTAGAAATCCAATGTCCATCCAGCTTCCACTGTCTGATGATCTGGATATTGACATCTTTCCCCTGCTCTTGAGCCCACTCCGGGACAGTCTTCCTCGCTGTGATGGCATGTACTGTGTTGGCAGACTCCTCCGGATGGGTATGACACATGGGCTTTACTCAGGTGAGATTTGGGATTTCAACCTCCTCCCGTTCTTCGTTCCCGCTCCCCGCTGGGGCCTCCACTGGGAAACGGGAAAGGGCATCAGCATTTCCATTCTGCTCACCGTGATGGTAGCGAATCTCAAATGTGGCCCCTGTGAAGTATTCTGCAAATTTCTCTGTCACAGCCCAGACCACCGCCAACAGTTCCAACATAAAGGAACTGTAGTTCTCTGGATTCCGCTCGGACTCCCACAAGCTTCTGCTGGCATAGACGATCACCCACTCCCTCCCGTCTTGTACTTGGGTAAGGACAGCCCCTAGTTCGCGGAGGCTTCCATCGGTGTAGAGAACAAACGGTTTCTCAAAGTCATCATAAGCCATCGATAGTAGCCCACTAGTCCAAGGAAGGACCGCAACTCTGTGATGGTAGTGGGTGTTTTCCAGTCTTGGAACCTTGTCTGTGTAGGGTGCACTCCTTCCCCAGACACGAGGTGGCCCAAGTACTCTTAGCTGTGCTTTAGGAGCTGATACTTCCTCGGCTTCAGTTTCAGACCAAACCCCTCTAGAACAAAATTTTATTGCAACTGCTTATGTGCTGGATGAAAAGGCACTTAGAATAAACGTTTTGTTGCTTATCATGAGATGGTCTAGTGCCTAACATTTCTTTTGTGATATTGCAATGCACCACCACTAGTGTCCATAGTGTGCACTTCACTCTACTTTTGTTAAACACTTGAGGACTCAGGGGACCCTAAGGTCCCAGATGCCGCATGCACATCATAGCCGCAGCTGAAGAGGAGGGCAACAGCGAGTGGTTCAACACAGTACATCGTAGCACTCCAAGTAAGTGTTCCTGCAGCACCAGTAGGGTTTCACATCTGCAAAATTGCAGCTTAACAAGTATTTTGAGCTGCATGTATCTCAAAATTTGCGCTGCTCACAATACAGATGCAAAAAAAATTAAAACACTCCCACCAATCCCTGTGTTGAATAGCCATAACTGGTGGGGGATGGGAAATAAGTTAAAGTTAGTAAAGCAATAGTTTAGTGTGTGGGACTCTGGCTGCCATTAAATGCTTGGACATGCTGGTAGAACCACAAGTGCAAGCTTCCAACTGTCCCAATTTAGGTGGGACATCACCGATTTGAGGGCTGTGTCACGCTGTAATGGTGCAGATGGTTGGCACCCCAAAAGTAGTGTAAGGAAGGATTCTACAGGCCCGGTGGTATGGTAGAGAGACAAAGGTCCCCCCAGTAGTGTTGAAATAAAACAGGGAACACAGGGCTAAAACTGCATAAACTTGTGGGTTTATTCTCTTTGCTTGTGGCATAAGGCTTTACCACAGCAGCAGATCAGTAGCGGTAGTATAGAGAAGTAATAGCACAATACCATTAACATGTAATCTTATTCAACATGTTACAAAAAAAAATCACATTTTAGGAATTTTGGTTTACAATATGTATGCATAAATCAACATAATACTTTTAGTGCAATTATACTGATTATACTTATCAGACAAAAATCAGCAGATGCAACAAGGATTATTCCAGCTTGTTCAGGTTAGATACTTTCTAGTTCACTCTATGATATACAGAACCCAATGGGGTACATTATAATCCACAGGTTTAAGCAAAGTTTCAGCTGACACATGAAGCTTATTTACTTGTACAAGTTGAAATCAGTAGTCCACTTAGCAATCCATCTAATGGAATAAGCAACTCTCTCCCAGCAACTGTAGGGCTAAACAACTTGCAATTCTCTCATCAGCATCCATTTTAGGCAGTTTCAGTCAGCTTGTAGATAACTTTAAATACAGCAGATTTGTCTGGAACAAATTCTTCTATTAGCCAGTGCTATAACATCTCTCAATAGCAATATTACAGCCCTGGTCAGAGGTTTTAATAACACAGTTTGATGTTTTACTTAAATAACTTGAACATAGCAAAGCAAAAGAAACTTATCTGTCTTCATATGAGTCCTGCTGACATCTCATGGGCAGTGGCAAGTTAGGTCTTTTCCTATACGGCAAAGGTGCTTTTTTCTGGGCTGACTGCAAACATCCCTCAGGACAACAATTCAGTTATAGATTCAGTGGCTCTTTATGGGAAGATCCTTCATTAGTTCAGCCAGCAGCCACTCGCATCACTTTTCTAGCCAGTTTGTTTTTGGCTCCTCCCCTTGTTCCCATGAATCTCCCTGAAGCCTTTTAGTAAACTCTGGGGCTCTAGAGAGCAGCCCCGGCTGTAGTTTGCCGTCTGTCCACCCAAAAATGGCCGACACAATTTGCATTTAACTTCCCAGAGGCACTCTGGGGAACTATAGTTTTCTGAATGAGTGCATACAGTAATATACCTGTGATTTGCAAATGTATCACAACGCCATCTCAGTCTGTGGGAAAGTTGGAGGAGATTCTGTCCACTGCTCTTGTGCATGGCAGAGATGGAGTGAATGGTTCATGTGCACAGCAATGAAGGGTTTTGGAGGGGAAGAGAGGACAGTATGGGGCATCGAAGAGCTTCAAATGCATTAGGCATGGGTGGAGCCACATCATCATCGTTTTGTGGCACCCCATTCCGTTGCTAAAGAGATCAAGGTTGGGAGGTATGCCAGCTTGTCCCTGGCTACCAGTGGCTGCCAGCTTGCTTGTTGTAGAACTACAACTACCAGCATGCCTTGAAGGCCAGTGCCTGCTGAAAGCTGTAGTTCCACTTAGTAAATGAACAGTAACATTACACCATAGAAACATACTTTATTAAAAAAAAAAAAAATTAAAAACCTCTTGTTCTCACCTTTACTGCACACTTTAATCCTTACGGACAGGGGCTGGTTGGCAAATTTTTCGCCAGGGGGCAAAACTCGATTCAGCAACCTATTAAGAACATTTTAAAGGAAAAAAGTGCAGGTGGCCCAGTGACCTATACTGAGGAAGCACACTTTGGTACTGGCCCGCGGAGCAGATGCCCCCCTGCCCCTGTTTAGGATCATTCCTTTCCTGAAATAATCTAAGGGCGACATGTCAGGAGCACATGAATTGCCGCAAAACTGAGATTAAAATAAAATAACAAGAGGAAATAAAAGAGAGTCATAACAGAGAGTAATAATACAGGATAATAAGAGAACAATAAAACAGGCTAATAACAGAAAGTATTAGCTGAGCAAAAACAAAGCCCAATAATTGAGAGTAAAAATAGAATAACACAGGTTAAAATAAATAGTAATAACATAGGGTTATAACAGAGAGCACTAACATAGGAGAATAGCTCAGAATAATAACTCATTGTAATAACAGAGTAATAATAGAATAATAGCACAAAATAAAACAGAGTAATATAGAATAGGAATACAAGTTAATAACAAATATTTCTAATACAGGCTGATAACAAAATAATAACACTGTATTAATCGAAACTAAAAACAGAATAATAACATTGATAAAAGCAAAAATAACAGATTATTAATAGAATAAAAATCCAAGATAAAAGCATAAAACCCCTGCCCTCAAGAAGAAGTACAGAGGGTATTGGGAGGGTGGATCCTCTTCTTGGGGGCAGGGCATTCTCACCACCCTAGAGTCACCCTAGTATAACTGAGATTAAAAACAAAATAACAGAAGATAATAAAAGAGAGCCATAACACAGGATAATAATGCAGGAAAAAAAAACCAGAATAATAACACTAGGTAATATCAGCGAGTAATAACATAGGAGAATAGCCAAGATTAATAACACAGGGCAATATCCTAGAACAATAACAGTATAATAACTCAAGGTGATAACATAGAGTAATATAGTGTAATTACGCAAGGCAATAACCAATAATAGTAATATAGATTAACAAAATAATATAAATTTAGAGTAAAAGCAAAGAGTATGATAGAATAATACCACCTCACCCTTTCCTCCATGTTGTTTTTTTTAGATGTTTTTTATATTATAAATTGGATTAATTGTTACGTACTTTAAATACCATTGATTTTAGAAATGTAACTTGTAACATCTTATATCTTTTTCTCACTCTGTATCTCATATAATTGTTATGTAAATGATATATATTTCTTTAGTTCTTATTAATAAATGCAGGACTTCTGATGTTATTTGATAATATTTAACTCCGTGTTTTATAATGTTTATAATTTATATTTTATTGTATGACAATGTTGTATTTCATTTGTGTCTTGTTCTCTTACTAAAATCTCTACTGCAAAAAAACCCCCAATACCACAAGGTAATACCAGAGAGTAAAAACTCAATAATAACAGAGAATAGTGACAGAGAGTTTTTAAACAGGGTAATAACAGAGTAACATAAAGGTATAATAACCTAGCTTAATAACAGAATAATAACTTAGAAAATAAACAGAATAATAACACAGGGTCTTAAAAGATTAATAACACAGAGTAATAATAGAAATTTAAACAGAATAATGACAAATAATCAAAACAATAATAGCAGAGTAATAACCTTGAGAGATAACAGAATAAAAATTTAAGATAAAAATAGACCACCCCTGCCCTCAAGAAGAAGTACAGAGGGCATTGGGAGGGTGGATCCTCTTCTTGGGGGTAGGGCCTTCTCTCAACTCTAGGGTCACCATAGCAAAACTGAGATTAAAAATAAAATTAATAAAATAACAAGAGGAAATAAAAGAGAGTCATAACAGAGTAATAATACAGGATAATAAGAGAACAATAAAACAGGCTAATAACAGAAAGTATTAGCTGAGCAAAAACAAAGCCCAATAATTGAGAGTAAAAATAGAATAACACAGGTTAAAATAAATGGTAATAACATAGGGTTATAACAGAGAGCACTAACGTAGAAGAATAGCTAAGAATAATAACTCATTGTAATAACAGAGTAATAACTGAATAATAGCACAAAATAAAACAGAGTAATATAGAATAGCAAAACAAGTTAATAAAAAATATTTGTAATACAGGCTGATAACAAAATAATAACACTGTATTAATAGAAACTAAAAACAGAATAATAACATTGATAAAAGTAAAAATAACAGATTAAGAATAGAAAAAGAATCCAAGATAAAAGCATAAAACCCCTGCCCTCAAGAAGAAGTACAGAGGGTATTGGGAGGGTGGATCCTCTTCTTGGGGGCAGGGGTTTTACCAACCTTGCACTTCCAATATCATATGTATTCCCCGTACTACATGTGGCATAGGGTACCCCTATGTGATTTGGTATACAATCCCCAAGTTTATTAAAAAAAAGAAGTAAATCGACAGCCGTGAGCATTGCCTGAGGACAGCAGGGTAACCCGGTTACAAAAAACCTGTGAGAAGCTGGCCCCATGAATTCTATCATGTAACCCCGTCTCATGATTCCCTGGACCCACCAGTCCGCCGAGGACTTTGTCCACTGCTGGGCGAACCCAAGCAGCCGTCCTCCCACCCCACCCTCTGTAACCAGAGGAGGGTGGTAGTCATGCTGCAGGTCTATCTGGCAGCTTGGCGGAAGAGGCCCTTCCTGCTGCAGAGGCAAAGGATGACCTTCCTCTACGGGACTGTCTCCTGCTTCCCACGGCCCTTGAACTGACAGTCTGGCCTCTGCAAGGGCTGTCTAAAAGAACTAAACCTAGGAGGTCTAGGCGTATTCACAGGCAAGGATGTATTCCTACCCCCTGAAGCCTGTGAAATCCAGGAGTCCAACTCTGGACCAAATAGCATGCCACCCATATATGGGATGGATTCCAACGACCTCTTTGACTCTGAATCCGCATTCCAAGTCCTTAACCATAACGCCCTTCTTGCTGTTACAGCTGCAGCAGAAATGGACGATGATATGGAGGCCGAATTCTGGGCCGCTTCATATACATAACCCGCTGCCTCCTTCAGGTGCATGGCCAGGGGTAGTAGTTCCGAATCCTGCAATGCAGACTCTAACTGCCCTGCCCAGGCTTCCATAGCCCTAGCTACCCAGGTTGAAGACAATGCTGGTCTGAGGGCTTGTACCAGCGGCCAAGAAGACCGATTTCAGCAGGGATTCTAATTTACGGTCGGTCGCGTCCTGTAAGGCCGCCGACCCTGGTACAGGTAGTGTGGTCTGGCGAACCAATCTCGCCACAGGCACATCCATCTACTTTAGCCACCTGTTCCCATCAGGTCATATCCTCCTCTTGAAGAGGATATAAAGAGCCAAACTTTTTTGGCACAGAGAACCTCTTATCTGGATACTTCCAAGAGGCCTCTGCAATACCTCTCAACTCTGCTGAGGGAGGGAACCTGACCACCTGCTTAGAAGCCTTCTTAAAGAGAGAGCGGTCCAAGGACCTCGTCTCTTCTCTTCTACTTCAATAAACCCCAAGGTCTGACGAACTGCTTTTACCAGATCGTCCATACCCTGGTGTCTAGAGCTTTCCTCCGATTCTATTATGGACAAATCCGAATTGTCCAACAATTCCCCTTCCTCTTCCGAGGAACCCTCTGAATCAGACACAGACCACAGCGCATTAGCTGGTCTACGCCTTTTATTACTGCGTATATGTGGGATTCTTGAGTAACTGGTTAAGTCAGTCTAGGCCTCTAGCCACTGCGGACCATCCAACCTCCCCTATCTGGGGTGTCTCCTGGAGAGCCGGGGAGGGATATTGTCCGACCCCTGGGGAAAAAGAATCCTCAGTCATTCCTCCTGTTATACCCCGAGATGCCACTGATGTAGATGGGATCTCTACTGGTTTAGATAAGTTTTACAAGGGTATTAACCCCTTGTGACCAGGTTGACACCCATTCGGGAGGTTCTACCGTCAAAAATGGAGCTGTCTTTAGGCTGCATCATTACAGGTGCCAGCACAGAGCCCCCCCTGATCCAAACGTTCACCAGTTAATTTAACATTATTACACTTTGAACAGACAATATGTTTGGCACGTGTTTTACTTTTATCAGCCATCACAAGATAAGAAAAAAATAAAATCACGTTTCATACGCACAAACACTTCCACAATGTCTATCAGAAAATACTGACTAGGTTATTTAAACATATCATAGTATTTCTGATTAAATAAGACAGGTTGGGGAGCTTAGAGTTTTCTTTAACCTAAAGCTCTCTCAATACATTATTGTCTTACAATACATATGCATACACAGAAGAAATATAGTGATACTTAGCGGGGAAGATATGTGTCAGCAGTGCACTTCTCTCCAAATGACTGCTGCATCTGTCCTCCTTTTGTATTTTGGCACCAAAAGTTATGATACACACACACACTGCCTTGTCCTTGGTACTCCCATTGTGAAAGCCACCTGCAACCAGTTCTGCGGATCCCCTTGGAAGCGGGCATGGTGGAAAGAGTGAAAATGTTAGTTTAATTTCCAACCTATTTTCAGTTTAGCATCAACCCCTTCTTTATTTTAAACTTTGAAATTTTTCTCGTAAAATAATGTTTAATTTAGCTTTAGTTATGTATTAAATTATTCACAACAGTGAGGGGAGTACAGAACTTTTACATGTTTCTCTTTACTTTGTTTGAAGGCTTTGATTACATTTTATTGCAATGCTTGAAGCGCACTAACAAATGCATTAAAAGTAGGTGGTAGAAAAACCTAGTCCTTTTACACATAGAAGACATCTGTATGACGTCCTGCAAGGCAGGAAGCACAGCCCTACAGATGTGGTCAATCTGACCCTGCAAATCCAATCGTGCTTTTGCACATAAGTGCATGACAGCAGAAAAAAAAACACTTGCACTGCATGTTGGTGCATACGTAAATGGACTCTATGTCATTTTGTTATGTGAAAATTTAAAATACAGGGCCCATGAGCATACTGTATACATCCGTGCAGAAACATTTCTGTTATACATATTGCTACTTGACAAATCCCTTGGTAATCGGACCAGAGAAGCCAGGAAGTATGTAATGAGACCCAAAGGAATGATCTTATTTACAGACATTTGCATTGATCTTGTTGCTTGTTTCGTGTACTTGTCTGTTTACTTCTAGAAACTGGCATGGCCTTTAGAAAGCAGACAGGTTACTTGTAAAAGCCGTTTAATTTAGCTTTGCAAGCTGGTATAGGTGGAAAAGGAAGTACACCTCCTTTCAAAATCTGTGTTTTTACATAAGGACATAATTAACATTCATCTTGTCCTCACCAAGTCCTAAAATGTGATCACTCTTAAGGTCACGTGACAAGTTTATTTTATATGGACATTATTTATTAAAACAGAAGGAGCCATATCGGGGAAAAAAGCCAATCAGTAAAGAGCCAACATGTGCTTAACCTATACAAGAAAATAGCTTCAGATTTATTTATATTTTAATTGTATAAACATGGGATCTCTTGCTTTCATTTTATTTGTGCATTCATATTACCTCACACACTGGAAAACTTTTAAATGTGGTTATTTCATACTTGCCAACTTTGGAGATCACCCCTCCAAGACCTGCAAAGTTGGCTGTGTCTTGTGGGCGGGGCCACGCTAATCGCGTCATTAGGCCCCGTCCCCTGCCATACTATAACAATTTTGGCCTATTACAGCTGGTTGTGGGGACAGGGTGATGTGATTAGCCCCACACCCCCACCAGCTTCATCAACGAAGTGGGCAGGATTCGGGAGGTTGTCCCAAAAATTCATAAGTCTCCCGCACATTCTGGGAGAGTGGGCAACTATGGGTTATTTATTGTACAATGTATATATAACTATAACTGGCCACAATCCATTTTAATTAACAGTAAAACAAAGGAGAATAGAGATGGAAGATGGTCGTCTAAACTGAATCCTTCTATATTTGCATTACAGTGAATATTAATGTGGCACGTTAGTTTGTAGGAATTGCCATTCTACATACACAGCAAGAGCATAGGTGAGATCTGAATCATCATAGCCAGGAAAAAATATCACATACCAGGTAGGTAAATGCCAGATGTAATGGTCACTTATGTCTCCATTGCAGGCTCTGTACTATTGTCACAGCATTCAAAATAGGAAGTCTCGTAATAGAGGTGATAACGTATCGCATAGTTGCCTACTGTCCCGGAATGTCCAGGAGACTCCCGAATTTCTGGAAGTCCTGGACCAGGTCAACCTCCCGGATTCTAATAATCTTAATGTGGCATGCTTAGGATGTGAATCGTGCATCATCCTGGTCCCGCCCCCTGCTTCAATTGGTCAGAACAGATGATTGCTGTTTAGGGGGCGGGGTCATATGACATGATGACACACCTAGCCCCACCCCCAACATGCCCACCTCCCCCTGATCTCCTGGAGCCCTCCTTGTGATAGTTGACAAGTATAGCATATCGTACACAAAATCACTCTGCACATGCCCAGAACCAAACAATATGCAGCCGTCTGCTCCGTCTTCATACACAAAGGCCATTTACTACAGCCTACAATTTCAGGGAGGGAACGGGACGGAGAAGGGCCGTTCGTTCATAGCTGATGTACAATAGGGGCGTGCCAATCTCAAGTGTAGGCAGCAGCTTCCGAATCCAGCCCTGGGCAAGTCACTTGTTTTTCTGCCGTATCCCTTGCTCCAGGTACAGGGCTAGTCTAAGTCCTGAGTACTAGTGATGGCGGTCTAAGATGTATGCTAGAACATGTGTTTGGAATCAAGAGCAACAGTAAAAATGTATTTTATGTTCAGTAGACATTAACCACCCGTTCCTTGGATAACTGTGGTAATTCTACAGCTAATATATGGACAGAGTGAAGCACGCGCATCAAAGGTGGGAAAGGGATCCCGGATATCCCCAACATGCTGCGAGCCTTCTTTGTCTGCAACTACATCCGCACAACTCTTATTGAAAAGAACATTTGCTCTGCTACTGGACTACACCTTGGTTTTACCTGGATTTTGGACAATTTCGGAGGGAGCACCATCTGGATTACACCTTGGTTTTACCTGGATGTTGGACAATTTGTGAGGAAGCACCATTTGGAGGGAATTAAACCAGACTTGTGCAAGCTAAATACTGTCCACAAGCTTATCAGAGCTAAAGACATTATGGAGTCTGTTCCAGGACTTTCTGCTGCAACAACAAAACACGTGTGGGAGAATATGGCCTTTAAGAGGCTGACTAATAGACACAAAGACATTGCATGGATGGCTATCCAGGGATGTCTGCCTCTCAGGACATTCATGCACTCCCGGAACCTGTGCCAATATGGCCACTTCTGCATCACCAGAAGGGAAACAGCACAGCGTATTTTTGGGACTGCCCACACTGCACAGGCACTGTTGGATGCCTTGGAACATGAACTTAAGGACAGTGCGCCCAGAACTTGCCTTTCATACCATTAGGTATTTTATGGATTATTTCCTGGGACCACACCATTGGGGCAATACAGGACGCCTGGCGCCTTATGAACTGATTTAAGAACACTAATAGGCTTGCCAGGCATCACCTCATCTTGAAAAGGGAGAAAAGGTGACAGGACTGTCGCAGGCTGATTCCCAGCCTGCTAAGAGATCATTGACAGTCCTGAGGAAGAGGAAGATGATTAATTTTCTGTCTCCGTCTTCTCCTTATCACCCTATGTGTCTGTTTATTCAATAAAACCTTGGGCTTGTGTCTCCCCCTTCCTTACCCCTCCAACCCATTCCTCCATCACTGTTTGAAGTTTTGTTGAATGTCTTGCCTTAATTTATGCACCCTTCCCTATCTTTGTGTCTGTCTCAATAAAGCTTTGGTCTTCTGTGTACTGCTGTGAATCCATTTTGTTGACACAGTACAGTGTGACTGCAGATTTAGACCAAGACTGCCAGCCCTATTATTTCTATTTCAGCAATGACAATTAGCAATGGAGCAATGAAGCTCTCCTCTATATGTATTACCTATATAACAGGGTACAATGTGATGGCAGATTTAGAAGACCAAGCCTGCCAGCCCTATTATTTCTATTTCAGCAATGACAATTAGCAATGGAGCAATGAAGCTCTCCTCTATATGTATTACCTATATAACAGGGTACAATGTGACTGCAGATGTAGAAGACAAAGCCTGGAAGCCCTATTATTTCTATCTCAGCAATGACAATTAGCAATGGAGCAATGGAGCTCTCCTGAATGTCACTGGAGACTTTGAAGAACACTGCTACCCCTCCTCTTTCTTTTTTACCTATGACGCTGCCCAACTGCACTAGAGACTGCCAAGAACTGTGCTACCCCTTCTGTGTTCCTCTGTATAATGGTGCTGGATGCTGTGGAGGGCAGTACTTATAGAATCCAAAACTCACGAGACAATGACTTTTTGCCTCGTTTTCAATTCTGAGGGCGCGCAACGGTACTCGGATCTGCTAAGTTCGGGTATGTTCGGTTCTTAGGGAACTGAGCCTGAGCATCTCTAATTTTAATACAATGAGCTATAGCTGCAGATAACTTCATCTAGGAACTCTGAATATTTATATAATGCACATGTTAATATAAAAGTGTAAATACTGAAAAATGATAAAATTGCTGCCAATTCAAGTGTTAGACATCACACACAGTTAGAGGCCAAATATGACATTGAACTATGAAGCTCGGGAATTAATAATAAGACAAATTAGTCTATTTTTGAACCTCATAATCTCTCAAACAAACTGCTCTGATAAGACATGTCATGAGCTCTGCTGGATGATTAAAATATTTGGTAATCTATGCAATTATTTTCATAGCATGGCTTGCAGCAACAAATGTCACAACAATCAAAAGTTTTCGTCTAGATAGAAAAATCAACATGTCACTGTCAGATATACTTTGACTATTAAAACCTTGCTTGTCCTCATATAAATCTACCACCAACTATTTAGATTTGATTTAGATACATTAAAACAATGCATGTACTGTAGTAGTTTAAAATAAACTGTATCCTGATTCTGTAAAGTTTAACTAGATTTTTTATTATGTTTTTGAACTTTATTTTATCTGGTTGACGCAGAATCATAGATTTGTGTCCTCTTCAACTTGGCGAGCAGGGGCAGGCAAGCATAAGGGCATGTTTACATTAGTGCAACATAATTAAATGCAGATGTGCATCTCCTCCTGAAGGGCTGGTACAAAGGTACTCATTATGATACTGATGATGATGATGAGTATCAAAAGCTGCTTCTGATTGGCTGATTGAGTATTGCCCCCTCCAGCCTATTAAGCAGTACTTAATTAATTATCATGGGCGGCTATATTATATGAAGTGGCATTTGTCTATTTTCATTACTTAATTGACATTTCCATTTGAACTTTACCATTTATTGATAACTGTTAAGACACTTCTCTCTCTTGTGTATTATATACTTTATTGCATTATTATATTGTACATAAATAGGCTTATGCATTTACTACTAACACTGTCAAGCCACATCTTTTGTTAGGCATAAGTATACACACTTGTATGCTCGACGTATGTCTGGCGCAAATACTACTGTTTCTGAGTTGGATGCATCTTGAGATGCAACTCAACATACACACCCAAATGTCACATGTTATCTTTCGAATGCAAGATCGGTAGACACTGGCCAATTTTGCTTCTAATGCTTTAGTTCTGACATCAGACTATGTAGCCTTTTTATCTAGCTCTGATATGGCTATATCAGGGTTATGTTACTCAAAAGCTGCTTGCTTCACCTATTTATCAAACAGTAGTTACCACAATGCTTTATACTCCTATTTATTATCACTAAACCCACCCTGGGTTTTGTTGACCACCATAATACAGTAAGGACCCAGAGGTAAATTATTCTCACCATTTCCAGGTGGCCAGGTAGAACTTATCAAATGGAAACTGTTTAATAAATGACACAAGCTCTGCAGACTATTTTTTATTTAGATTGATTTTCCACAAGCTCCCATCTGTTCCTAGTTTTCCTGGAAAGGTGTTTTTGGAGCTTTAATCCTTGAGTCTCAGATTTTGATCAGTATAGTTCAAGTAAATATCCTAGTTTCAGTCTGTTTTGCTAAGTAGTAAGTACCACTTTTACTGCCTTTTCTGCATCGTCACACAAGGGGCCACATTTTGAACATGCAGCCTGAATTTATGAATCAAGTAAATTTATGGACTACCGTGTACTCTGAGTTTTAAAAGCTTTAAGTTAGCTCAGTCAGTGGTGAAGGCACCAAGAGGTGTCAATACGCAAAAAGCCAATCAGAGCAGTTTTCCCATGCTCCAGAAAATCAGAGGCAAGACACTCTAATTTGGTATTCACATACTGGCATCATTCATTTGCTTGTTAACGGTTTTTTAGAAAAAATTTCCCTAAGAGTTTACTTCAGAATGCAAGAATAGAAGACTCCATGTGGATCTAGGTGATTAATAAAGTGGAAAACTAAGGTTTTCCGTTAGTATTTATTTAAAATAAAAGATTAAAACATATGGGGGTAAATGTATTAAGCAGCGGATCAGTCAAATCGCTGATATTCAGCGATTGTGACGGCCATATTTAAAACGACAATTTTATTAAGGCCAAAACCCAGCGAGTTTTGCCTTTAATAAAATTTCCATTGTAAATATGGCCGTCACAATCGCCAAATATCAGCGATTTGACTGATCCGCTGCTTAATACATTTACCCACTGGTGTCTGTCTTTTTTCTACTTTTTATGGGCACTAGATGACAGGATATGCTTATGCTTTTAGTTCCACAACCTCATTCATGCCCGAGAACATTGTGGCTGCTAGGGCTCTCTGTGACTTGTAGTTTCAGAAAGTTACTTAACTTTTTAAGTGCTATAACACATCACCATGGCACCTACCATCAATGAGTGCCAGGAGGTGTCCCAGTGCAATTCAGCATGGGGCTGGGGTGCATGCTTTTTCAGTGCCCAATTCCCATAGTGAATTCCATCCTGTGCTGACCAGGCTTGGGCTGGAATCACTTTATGACATGGAAACCCCATGCTGCAGGTCTACCTGTTCAGCACAGGATGGAATTCACTATGGAGAAGTTCACTCCCAGAGTCAACCAATGCCAAGATATGGTCATTTAGATGGTTTAAATCTATGTATGTAAAAAAAAAGAGGTGATAGCACCATTATTCCCCAAAAAATTTTGACACAAGAACCTGAGGCTACTGATTTTCATGACATTGTTTATACAAATAATTTGATTATTGTAGGTAAATATTGTGTAATGAAAAGTGCGAATTCACAACTATTCACAATGAATAATGATAATATCACCTCTTTTTTTTTACATACATAGATTACAGTAAATCCACAAATTGAGAACATTTCCAACCTGCTATTTATGCCGTCCTCAAGCTAAGCTCACTGCACTATTTAGATATTGTTTACTGAAAAATTAAATTAAGGTGAAGATGCGGCAGTGGTAATCAAGCACAGACAGAACAGAATACGCCCACCCGGCAAGATATCCTTATTGTTTTACTAGCTAGAGGGTGGACCCTGAAATTATATATCTAAATTGGTAAATTTATAACGGGTTCACATAAATAATGTAATCACACAAAACAATATAAAAATAGTCATAAACTGATAGAGAAAACAGAGGAGGGTGGAAGTTGAGATTTTATAAATTTATAACAGGAAAATATTCAAGGATTTTGCAAAACTTTTCATCCATAGATATGAGAGTTAAACAGCAAGTTTGGCCAGATCCCTTTATCCCTAGATATGACAGTTAAAAAGTAGGGGCCTGATTCATTAAGGACCTTAACTTAAGAAACTTCTTATTTCAGTCTCCTGGACAAAACCATGTTACAATGCAAGGGGTGCAAATTAGTATTCTGTTTTGCACATAAGTTAAATACTGACTGTTTTTTCATGTAGCACACAAATACTTGATAGCTTATTTGTACACTGAAATGTAAAGTTGATATTTGTGCGCTACATGAAAAAACAGTCAGTATTTAACTTATGTGCAAAACAGAATATTAATTTGCACCCCTTGCATTGTAACATGGTTTTGTCCAGGAGACTGAAATAAGAAGTTTCTTAAGTTAAGATCCTTAATGAATCAGGCCCTAGGTCTGGCCATGTCCCTGCTTCTCACCCTGAAGGACTTTAGAGAACCATTCAGTAATTTGCAGGGCATTACACTTGATCGTGTGGTATTTTTTTATTCTCCACTCTCCACAGACTTTAATGTCTATTGATGATCAAAAACTGGGATCTACTTTGTAGTTATGATTGTTTTGGTCCTGATATGAATTTTATTCCAAACCCTGTCTTTCCAGATACACCTAGATTTACTTTCAATTGCCTTATAATTTTGGCAGACTTGTAAATGGCGGATCTGATCTCCTGGCTTCTCAAGCTGTAGATAAGGGGGTTGAATAAAGGAGTCACCAGTGTGCAAAGTAAAGAAAGACCTTTGTTTGTATTTATAGAATTTTCTCTCGGAGGCAATAGATAATAAGATGATAGTGTGCCGTAGAAAATACACACAATGGTTAGGTGAGAGCTGCAGGTGGAGAAAACGTTCTGTCTGCTGTTGGTGGAGGACATCTTGAGGATGGTATGAAGGATAGAGATGTAGGTAACCACGATGAACATGAATGGAACCAAGATGACGGGAAAAGCAACCATAGCCGTGGCCAATTCCACAGAAGATGTATCGGAGCAAGAAAGCCGCACCAGAGGTGCAATATCACAAAAGAAATTATTGATTACATTGAGACCACAGAATTTCAAATTATTTAAGAAAATGTATACAAATAGTGGCATTGCGAAACCCACCAGCCAGCAGAAGGTGACTATCTGAACCTGAAGTGTGGAGGTCATAGTGATGGCATAATGTAATGGTCTACAGATGGCCACAAAACGGTCAAAGGACATGGCTGCCAGCAGCAAACATTGGGATATGGATGGAACGGCTAATAAATAGAACTGGAAAATACAACTGGAGACTGACACTTTTCCTTTCCCCACCAGTATCAGCCACAGCATGTTGGGCACAATGTTATTGGTGAACAGGATTTCCGACAAGGACAACTGGCTGAGAAAAAAGTACATGGGGGAGTGAAGACTGCGGTGGAACACAAATAAGACGATAACGAGGACATTTGCTAATAAGGCAGCAATATGAATGATCAGAAAGAGGATGAAAAGTAAGATTCTGAGGTTGTGGAGGTTTCCAAATCCCAGGAGGAGAAATTCTGTGACCACTGTCTGATTCCTCTCGTCCATACCTTGGAGAACTTTAGACCTCAGGTGATCAATGCATACTGTTTGGCAAAAATAAAAAGCATTGGAAAAAAATGTCATATCAACATTTTGTTCAGTATTAGGAGAGAGAGAGAGAGATATGTTTCACTCCTGACAGTTGTCACTCCAGTCTTTTCTACACCCACATCTACACATGTGACCTTGATAAATTGGGTATTTCATAGTCAAAACAACTATATAATCTCTGTTGAAATTGAATATCAGTACAATATTAGATATGTATTCATGATTTGAAATTTGTGGGGCTTCTAAATACTCTCTTGGTATGAAATAGGCTTTTGGAGTTGAACTAAAGACAAACAAATTGGTGTAAGAACTTATTTTCATATTGCTGCTGTTACCATTGATCTGGTTGGATTGGCTGTTGATCTAGCCCCTCCCACTTCAAACTTGACCACACATGCAGGAGTTTGTTGAGTTAACATATTCTGTGATCCAATACTCTGACTTCATATCCTGCTTCTCATTGTATCCCAGATTTGGAGAAATATTACAATAGGTGCTTTGACTCTCACTATAAAATTGTATCAGTTTCTACAAATGCACATGTAGAAGACACGTATAATACACATGACCATCATAAATATTTTTTTCTATTGAACTAATCAGCTCTACATTGTCAGTATAGGCTGACTGTGATCTCCGCTGATGATCTTTCTAACGCCAACCACATATTATATGGTGCTATCGTCAGTGTTCTCCCCAGCACCTATTTCCCGGGGGCTCCACCCGACTGTTTTTACTTGCCATCCAGCCCTTGGAGTCCTATTATAATAGAACAAACCATTGTTTCTCCTATTAGAACAGGCATTATGTGAGTACTACAGCCAGAAGTGTGTGTTAGACCACTGACCACCAATCTGATCAGTCCTGGCAGGTATCGACAATAACCTCCAACAATTTTCAATATTATTACAACTGCCCCCACCCAGCTACTTTTTAATGGCACCTTGCTGACTAAATTTTCTGAGGAAACCAGTGACCGTTCAACCCTTGCATTGAATCACTACATCAATGAGCAGTTTGGCCGCATAGGAAGGGACTCAATTCATACACTGTATAGATCAAATGACCAGATTGTGATGTAAAACACTGCCTTACCAGTTTTCCATCTTGCCGAATTAAATCCGATTGAAAAAGAACTGACTTTGTTTCAGCAGGGCAGAGAGACAAACTGAGCGATGGTCGGCAGTCCCTTTAAAAAGATAAAAAGGATTTATGGAAAATTTTACTACAAGATCTGTATGTCTGGGGACTACATAGTGAAAGTTTTATTGGTCTGTGTAGACAGAGAACACAGAAAATATCTGATGCATAAGCAGGTAATGGAAGGAAACAGTTTACTCTATGTGAAGACACCTTTCTATGCCAAGGAAGCATACCCAGTACCTTCTAAGGTTCCTATAGTCATTCAAGCAAATGCAGTTAGAAAGGTACAACTGTACATTTATTACAATAAAAAACACTAGGGGGTAAATGTATGAACATGCGGGTTCTTCAACACCCACGTGTTCAGCGTGTTCGGCGATTAAAGCGGTGCTGCATTGTAAAGGGAAAGGGAAACTTCCCTTTACAATGCAGCGCTGCTTGAAATTTAATCGCCGAACACGCTGGACACGCGGGTGTTGAAGAACCTGCATGTTCATACATTTACCCCTAGATTTCAAACAGTAAATAAATGCCAGGAAGGTTTACCACATTATCTGTCCCTTACAGTAATCTGGAAGAAGAGCACGGTGGCTTAGCGGTTAGCACTTCTGCCTAACAGCACTGGGGTCATGAGCTCAATTCCCGACCATGTCCTTATCTGTGTGGAGTTTGTATGTTCTCCCTGTGTTTGCGTGGGTTTCCTCCGGGTGCTCTGGTTTCCTCCCACACTCAAAAAAAAAAAAAATACTAGTAGGTTAATCGGCTGCTATCAAAACTGACCCTAGTCTGTGTGTGTGTCTGTCTGTCTGTGTGTGTGATAGGGAATTTAGACTGTAAGTTCCAATGGGGCAGGGACTGATGTGAGTTCTCTGTACAGCGCTGCAGAATTAGTGGCACTATATAAATAAATGGTGATGATGATGATGATTATCTGTCCCTTAAAGAGTTACAGTAACCTGATGTCCTGACTTGCTGTATCCTGGCCACACAGCCTGACGATCTGTCCTTTCCTCAGTCCAGCAGAAGCCTAGACTTCAACACTGGAATTCTACCCAGGATAAAAACAAAGATACCAGCAAGCATCCCTGGCTCTCACTATTCCCTCTATACCCTGAAGATTTCCCATACTCGGGCTGTGTCAGGGGTGGCCTTAAATAGTGGGATCCTTTGAGAATGGATGTCTGTCAAAAAAGGGCTGTTACAGGTCTGTCCCTTCTAAACCTAATGCATCCCTTAGTCCCTACCAGCTGACACCAGAAGTCTGGTACAACCTGAGACAATGGGGACATACTCAGGTTAATTAAGGGGCAAGGGCAAGGTGATTAAATAACACTCCCAGTATTAAGCCCTTACAAGCTTTTTCAGCCAGAACTAGCTTCCTGCTGATCAGGACTTCCTGTAGAGTAAGGAAGGGGAGAATGAATGCAGCTACAGCACCCTCACCTATATCCTGGAACTGTACCCCACCTGATCCTTACCCATAACCCACCTGGCTTCAATTTACAAAAAATACATAACAGCATCACTGCAATAGGAACAAAACACATTTTTACAATGGGTAACATAGAATGAAAAGCAGCATGGCTACAATATCCCCTTAGCCAGATGTATTTAGACACTACACTTGCACTCTTGTGAGCTGGTGAACACGAACGGCTATAAAATGTACATGTTGTTATGCTCCACATTTTGTGATAAACGAAGGACAGGCTGGTTAAAGTGATATTAAACTCGTTTCGTCACACTGTAACATACATTATTCCTAACAGGGTCATTTATTGATCCAAGTTACTAATTTTCTGATATGTAACAGAATGTAAAATAATAACATTTCTCTTGTCTATCTTATTTCTAAATGAGTAAGTTTTTTCCTGGACAAAACCATGTTACAGTGCAAGGGGTGCAAATTGGTTTATTATTTTGCACATAAGTTAAGTACTGGCTGTTTTTTCATGTAGCACACAAATACTTGATAGTTTTATTTTTACAATGTCATTTAAAGTTGATCTAAGACATGCTCTACCACGACCTCAAATCTGTCCCTAAATTTCTAATTTACTTCCCCCACCAATGCATGGTTTTACCAAGGTGCAAAGTTACTCTTTTTTTTTTGCTTTACTTCCTTAATAAATCAGGCCCTTGGATTTTAAAGGCAAGAAAAAAAAAATTGGGGTTTGCTGCTCACAGTCAGATAGCAGCCTGTTTTTTGGCTGCTTACTATTACCAGAGTCAGTGATACTGTCCCTCACACAATTGCCTGCAGATTGAAACACTTGGATGTAGATTTATCTGACCTTCTAAAAAGGGACAGTGGAGGTGTTGCCCATACAAGCTATAATTTTCTGCAATGTCTAAATGAATGATCACTTTCCTTGTAGAAGGTTTGATAAATCTACTCCTTGGATATTAAACTCAAGAAAGAAATTGTTGTTGTTTTAGGTTGTGCTGCTTAGAGTCAAAGAGCAAGACAGAGTTTTTTTTTCTCCACTCCTAATTACTATACTAAAATACTATTAGTGCCAGTAGTCACTGATTGTCTACTCTTCACTCTCTCACACCCACTTTATCAGCACACAATTCCAGCAGAATGATCTGTAAATAATATGAAGTATATGGGATCTTCACTAGTGCTCCAAATACCCAATGCAGCCTAAATACACTCTAAGAACCCATACACTAGTTTCAAAGGATATATGGGAAAGTATTTAAAAGGAGGAGGTAATTGAGGTGCTTATGGTTCCTCTAATATAGAAGGTGCCTGTATTGTATCAAATGTGAACAAAAATAACAGGTAAGAGGATAAAAAGTATACTTACATTTAGAATCCTGGTGTCTCTGTGTCTTTTTTTTTAGTATAACACTCCAAACAAAACATATAACAGGAAGCAAAAAAGGAATAATTATTACATTTGATACAATAAAGGCACCTTCTATGTTAGAGAAACCATAAGCGGCTTGATTACCTCCTTCTTTGATTACTTTCACTGATCTGTAAATAAACTCTTAAGATTTCTGCAGTAAAATCACAAATATTTAAATATGCATTGATTGCCTGTTTCACTCTGTCCAACATTGTTGATGCCGCCTTTCCATTGCACAGTCACCTTCCCACATGTTATACTTTAAAACTGTAAATTGCAAATAAACATTCGGACACATTTGTAAATTTGACAAAATAGGTCACAGATGTAATTATAATAAATTGGTGTGGAGAAAGCACAGCTATCGACTGAGTACCCGAACCAAACGGTCGATGGCCAAATAGCCCTGAATCCACATACCAAGGATAAAATCCCTTACTGAATGGCCGGCACTAAATCTGGCATCAGAGGGACTACAGCCCTGTTAGGCTCACAATGGCGTGTACACAAAGCAGGTCAAGGGGTTCACAAAAGGACCAATAGCTCTTTGTAAACCCCTGCTGAGCCGAATTTAGGCTAGGTTGTCCCCAGAGAAAAAAATCATTGATAGGGATTCTAATATTAGATCTGTATATCTATATAACACATTGAGGACATAAGGTAACACAGTACTAGAGAAAAGATCAGTGACCAATGATAAGAGTAACCTTTGTATACTTACAATAATAGACTATTATGGGAAGGAATGCTGCTCAGTCTTAGGAGTAGATTTATCATACCTTCTAAAAAAAAAGGGAAATTGGAGATGTTGCCCATAGCAGCTAGTGGCCACAAGTAAACAGTTGTGCAGTAAAATAGGTTCTAGTATTTGCTTGTTCTCTGAAATGTATATTTGCCTATCTTTGTCGTTAGCCGTTAAATACCTGTCATTTACCCCACCACCGCTTCCTGTTTCTTAATTTTCACCAAGAACTGCTGAAGGTGGGATGGACTTGGCAGCTGTGATTTCAAAGGTCATGTGTTGTTTACCCAATCCACCGGGTCCCGAAATCTCTAGTCCCACACCAGTCACATGAACACTACTCCTACTTATGTACTTTAAAGAAGTGATATTGATACCCTTCCCCCTGTGTACTACTGAGTGTATGCAAATGAGATCTAGGGAAGGGCCATAGACAAAACTACCTCTTGAAATCAAGTAAGTGAGGGTAATGTAGAGGTGGCCACGGTGGGACTGTTAAAGGTGGATTAGGCGAGTAATAAATCTCAAAAAAGTAATCCTTCACCCAAAACTAAATTTAAGTTGGATTGAAGCAAGGTTTCTTTAGACAAATGACGCTATTGGCATCTAACGGCAACACTCTACTATTTAAGTATTTCCATTGCATACCAAATCCTATTTTTAGTAATGAGCTTTATTATATTTTTTGTATATTTGGCAGATAAGCAAGGACATCACAAGCAACATCTGCTGGATAAAAGTCAGGATCTAGTAGAAAACAGGTCTCCAGGATCTATGCAGGAAAATCAAAGTTCCTACATTTCTGAACATGGCATGGATCTGATTGTTGGCTATCTTCGCCCCCTTCATAAGCGATCTCAGCACTGGCTTATAGAGACTGGACAGAAACATGAGGATTACTTAAAAAATGAGATGTCGTGTATTTCTCTCAACAGGCTGTTTCGATGGTCTCAGCGATTAAAATGTGTGCCACGTACAGTACTGGTGAGCGGAGTTCCAGGAATCGGGAAGACCACAATGATGCAGAAGTTTGTCTATGACTGGGCGAATGGAAAACACTACCAGAGATTTGCTTTTGTCTTCTTCTTCACATTCAAGGAAATCAACAGGCTGGATGAGGTCAGTTTAGAGACGATGATCCTTGGACAATATCCATATCTTCAGGGTCAGCTTGATAACATCTTACAGGATCCTGAAAAACTGCTATTTATATTTGATGGCTTAGATGAAAGTAGTCACCGAATGGATTTCAGATTAAGACAATTGTGTCATAATATAAAGCAGATAGAAAATCCTGGTGTGATTGTGGTTAGTTTGGTGAGACAGTCACTTCTCAAGGGCTGTTCTGTACTAACCACCAGTCGAACAAAACTAGCATCAGTTGATACCACAGCTTTCAAGCGACAAACTCAGATTATGGGTTTCTTGCCCAGGGACATACAGATGTACTGTGAACATTTTTTCAGGAACAAGGAATTGTCAGACAAAGCATTTAATTATATACGGGATAATGGGACACTCTACAGTTTCTGTTATCTCCCATCCTACTGCTGGATCATCTGTACAGTATTATCAAAGTGCTTCAAAGACCAGCCAACAAATAATGATCAGATGATGTCATCATTGCCCAAAACATTGACACAACTCTTCGCGACTTTTATTGCCAACATTGTGTCCAATCACAGCCAGGATAAGGAGGGGGTTCGGGAACTGTTGACATCTATTGGGTGGATGGCAGAACATGGAGTAATGAATCACATTGTTGCATTTAATGAACAAGATCTGGCATCATTTAATGTGGACACTTCATCAGAGCTCTTTTCAAGCTTAATGATTAAATCAGACCAATCACCTAATGTGACCTTTTCCTTCTTACATGTCACTTTACAGGAGTTTTTTGCTGCCTTGGTCCATTACATTAATGAATGTCCTGAGAAGTTACATAAATCACTTGAAGAAACCAAATCATATAAAGACAACCATGGTGAAATATTTTTTTGTTTTCTCTGCGGTCTCTCGGACAACTACACCAGGTCCATTTTAGAGCCTTATTTGGGAGAATTGTCCTCTCAAACAACCAAAGATGTCATCACCTTTCTCCAACAAACCGTTATTGATGTCCAAGAGTGCAAAGAGGACAAGAGAAAGGTTCTCAATGTGTTTTTTGATCTCTTTGAGACTCAGAATAAGGATTTAGTTTCAGAATGTCTTGGATCATACAGAAGTTTTAACGTATCCGATGTCCATCTGACACCTCTAGATTATACTGTGTTGTCTTTTATCCTTGAATCCTGCAGGAATACAGAGGAACTTTGGCTAGGTCTTTGTAAAATTCACAGTGAGGACATGGAGAGACTGGCACCAGCTCTACATACAGGAAATAACTTAGGGTATAAATAAGTATACTTCTTTATGTCTTCTTTTTGGAAATGAAACTGTCAACATAAGTTCTTGAACATGGGTGGGGTGTGTAATTTTCTGTTATTAGTCTGTTATTTGGGATAAGAGTTTTGGTGAAATGGAGAAAATTACCTCCAAATCTAACGTTATCCAATTGACCCTAGTCTGTGTGTGTGTGTTTGGGGATTACAGACTAAATTCCCTAAGGGGCAGAGACTTATGTGAGTGAGTTCTCTGTACAGCACTGTGGAATTAGTGGTGCTTCATAAATAAATGATGATGATGATGATGATTGTAGGCAAGTCGTCAACATGTGAATTTTACAGAATTTGACATCCATAACATGGGTTTTAATGCTAAAAATGAAGAAACTGTAATCTATAAGCTACTCTTAAACAATTTATTTAGATCATGTCTTGATTTATAGTTCCACAAAACTATTCATACATGTATGCTCTGTTATTTGTGTAGTATAATCCCCATTGATTTCCATCTCATGTACTCTCTGCAGACTTAACGACAATAATCTAAGAGATGATGGAGTTCGGTTCTTATGTAATGCTCTAAAACATCCGGTGTGCAAGATCCAGAATCTATCGTAAGTTGTCTTGTTATTTCTGGTTGTATTACCTCAGTCATGCAATATCCCTTTAATTAACATATTTACTTCAGTGATTTTCACTATAATATTGATTTTGAATATTGTAATATAACAAAGGTTTGTATATATGCTCTTCTAATTCTCCTGGATCTCTCTGCTGCATTTGACACTGTTGACCACTCTCTCCTCATACAAACACTACAAACCTTAGGTCCTATCCTGGTTCTCATCCTACCTATCTAATCGCTCTTTCAGTGTTCATTTCTCTGGATCCACCTCTGCTCCGCTTCCTTTATCAGTTGGAGACCACAAGGCTCATTCCTAGGTCCTCTGCTATTCTCTATCTACACCACTTCTCTTGGGAAAACGAATAAGCTCCTTTGGATTTCAGTATCATCTCTATGCGGATGATACACAAATCTATCTATCCTCTCCTGATCTCTCGCCATCTGTGTTGTCTCGCATTACTGACTGTCTTTCTACCATTTCATCTTGGATCTCTTCTCACCAACTCAAACTCAATCTTTCAAAAACTGAATTAATAATATTCCCACCCAAAAACAGAAGCTTCCTGCCTGACATTTCTATTTCTGTTGATAACATGACCATAAATCCCACCCCGCAAGGTCGCTGCCTAGGTATAATCCTTGACTCACAACTATTCTTTGTTCCCCACATCGACTCTATATCTAAATCATGTTACATACATCTAAAAAACATTTCCGGAATACGCACATATCTTACACAAGACACTGCAAAAACCTTAATTCATGCAGAAATAAGACCTATTACAAAGTTCACTGATTCAGCAGTATAAGTCCAGTGGTACTGCTATTACAAAGTTCACTGATTCAGCAGTATAAGTCCAGTGGTACTGCTATTACAAAGTTCCCTGATTCAGCAGTATAAGTCCAGTGCTACTCTCCTGTGCCGCATATAATTTTTAAAGGCTTTGCCGAGTGTGTGTGGCTTAGGGGTACGCTCTCTTGTGCTACATATAATGGAAAACCAAAATTTGGAGGATAAAGTAGGGAAAGATGAAGACCTACTTCCTCCTAATGCTGAAGCTGCTGCCACTAGTCATGACATAGACGATGAAATGCCATCAACGTCGTCTGGCAAGCCCGATGCCCAATCTCCTAGTACAGGGCATGTAAAATCCAAAAAGCCCAAGTTCTCAAAAAATAGCAAAAAGAGAAACTTAAAATCATCTGAGGAGAAACGTAAAGTTGGCAATATGCCATTTACGACACGTAGTGGCAAGGAACGGCTTAGGCCCTGGCCCGTGTTCATGACTAGTGGTCCAGCTTCACCCAAGGATCTAAGCCATTTCTGTCAGCAGTATCTACTAAATAATTTTTAGCACTCCTCAGTGCTTTTGGGGTGTCCTCCCTAATTGTGCATTAATATTTCTGGCTGTCAAAAGTCATTTCTGTCAGCAGTATCTACTAAATAATTTTTAGCACTCCTCAGTGCTTTTGGGGTGTCCCCCATAATTGTGCATTAATATTTCTGGCTGTCAAAAGGGTTATGCTGCAGCTATCTCTGAGGCAAACTTTCTCCAGCCTGTACAGTAGTAGAGCTGTGAGGCATAGAGTGAGCAAGCCTAATGATGGCTGCCAGTTGGGCTGTTAGATTAAAGTGCTTGATCCAGGGCTTTACCGCTGTGTGGGCTGGAGGAAGACTGCCTGGGATTGAGCATAGCACATAATGACTATTCCAATAAGATTCTCACTCCAGGTGAACAGTGGTACAAGCGAACCTATGTTTTTTCATAAACTACAGCATGTGGTAACAAAAAAAATAAGTAAAGCTAGAGAACCTGTTGACAGGTACACTTTAAATATTACAACTATTTTTGAATGTAGAGCTAAAGAACTAGGCTTATGCATATTTGCAAGCACTTTTATTTGGCATATTTACAAGCACTATTTAATTGTAATGTCACTAGAATACAATAACATGGTTACTTTGTTTGCCTTTAAGTGGAGGAGAGGGTTTACATTAAATAATCTACATTGATCAGGAAGAGAAGTATATTTTTCTGTAATATATCTCCAAAATGTATGATTTTGTTGGCAGTGAGAGGACAGGTTATTTTAATTTATACCATTATTTTTTAAGTAAGTGCTACTGACACCATGTCAAACTTGCCACTGCTCCTGACAGAAGTCTTGTGGTCCAAAACAGACAACTTTAATGTGACTTACATCCATGAGTTGTCAGAGAGCTTAGCTCAGTTTTTCTAGGGATGATTACTGACAGGTATTAATGGATTGGCAAAAAACAAATGTGGTACACATATTCAAAAAGGTAATAATTGTAAACCCAAAATGTTAACATCTATAGTAGGAAAGATCCTTGAGGAGTTAAGACACTGTATTCAAGAATATGTTCTAGAAAATAATATCAGCAACACCCAGCATGGGTTTCTGAAAGAATGATCTTATTAAACATATCTCCTTGTATTGTATGAGGAAGTGAGTCGAGATTGTATTGTGAAATGATAGGGGGTGTAGTATATTTTGAGTTTTCAAAAGTGTTTGAAACTGAGCCTCACAGGTGTTTATTGTACAATGAAGGTTATCTAAAACACCATATCCAAAGAAAATATAACAGTGATTTATATTCTAACTGGACTAATGTTCTTACTATTTTACCTGCGGGATCTGTCTTGGGACCAATTCTGTTTAATTAATTTATAAATGATATAGAAGCTGGAATTACATGTTTGCATTTGCAAATGATCTCTTTAGTAATAAATTTCCCCTCACCCTGCAACACATACAAGGGCAAAACTACCCAGGGCCCTGGGGATGCCCTAGTCCTCTCCAGTTCTAAAGTGGATTCCCCCTCCACCCCCCGATGAAGCGGCACACTCATTGCTTCTGGGGCCCACAGCTTGTTGGTCATAGTCCCATGTATATGTGAGCTTTTCTTTCTTGGGCAGTACATGGTGGCCTTATCAAATTTTTGTTATGGGGCCCACAAATGTCTAGGTGGGCCCCTGCAAACACCCCAACCCACAGTAACGCAATCCCCACCCCTAGAATAACACATGATTCCCCCTCCTCTGTAGCAGCATACCCCCTCCCCCTCCCCACGTCCCCCGCCCCCCCGGTAGCAACATTTTCTATTTCCCTTCCCCCATAGCAATGTGAGTTTGTTTTAAAATGCACGTAAATAGCCTCTGTGCACTCCGAAATTCATCAATGCACAGATCTCAAGATACTGTTGAATTCGGGTCCAGGTTTGCTGTTCTCTACTACACTGCATGATATGTCCAAAGCCTATGTGGTTTATAAATTTGCAAAAGAACGCACAGAAAAAAAATAATTTAATTAATAACACCAGTTAATAAAGACAATAATGATAAAACAGTTAAAAAAACAAACAATTTCCCCGACTATAAAATACATTTATTAAGATGTTGTTAATGTCTACTAAACATAAAATACATTTTTACATTTGCTTCTGTCTGCAAACACATGTTATAGCATGCATACAAGACTGTCATCACTAGTACTCTGGTCTTAGACTATCCCTGTAGTTGGAGCAAGAGATACAGCAGAAAAACAAGTAACTTTGCCATTCCTAGAGCTTGATTCGGAGAGGTGGCTGCGTGCGCTTGTGTTTGGCACACCGTTACTGTAAATCAGTCATGGCCCTTCCCCACCCTGTTCACTCCTTGAAATCTTAGCTGTACTAAGTGTCCTTTACATTCGAAGACAGACCGGACCGGGCTGTGTTCACTGGCGTATGTCCTGGTTCTTGGCATGCATGCTTACATTGGGCACGACACTCACCAAAAATTCCCATTGTCCCTACTAGAATCACAACATTTCACACACTCTGCTGCTCTCTCCTACCTGTTCTTCTCACTTTCACCACCTGTAGCTGCTGGTTTCTTTAGTTGCGGCTTTGTCTGGATCCTGGAATGTTGAAGGACCTATTTGGGGAAAAAAATGGCTACATTTAGAAAATTACAGCCAGACGCAGCGTTAAATCAATAGCACCCACGATTAATAATTAGGCCTTCCTCCAGCCCCAACATTAAAATAATAGTATTCACATTTAATAAATAAACCTATTTCCCTTCCTGCAAACAGCCTAGCAATACCTATTTCCCGCAACCATCACTGCCATTAATAAATTCATAGTCACATTTAATAAATAGACCTCATTCTCCCTAAACTCACCCCCATATTCAATAGCCCCCAAACCACCCCATCTTAAATTAATAGTCCCCACTATTAAATGTGCCTCTCCCCTTTTTTTTTAATTCTGTGCTTCTCTCGCCTTTTTTATTTATTCTGTTTCTCTCCCCTTTTAATTTTAACTCTGTGCTTCTCTCCCTTTTTATTCTGTGTTTCTCTCCCCTTTTTTATTTATTGTTTCTCTCTACTTTTTTATTTATTGTTTCTCTCTACTTTTTTATTTATTCTCAATCTCTCTCCCCCGTTGTTTTACTCCCCCTTCTTTATAGCACTGTCCCTTTCCTCCCCTTGCCTCTCCGTTTCTTTACTTACCTCCTGTCAGCTTCTTTCTTGGAAACGACTTTCCCCTGAACTGAAGTTGGTGTATATATAGGGTCACAGAGAGTTCAGGGGTTTGTGCCCTATCATCTGGACCTATTTCACCTTTGAAATTCTACCTTGGATTCTGATGCAGTCTTCTGCTTGACCTTAGCATCTAGATTAACAGAGTTAGAGGTATGAGAGACTGGATTCCTTAGTGGACTCAACCACCTTTTCAACAGACTTGTTTATATCTACTTTCTTAGTCTGGTTC
Organism: Mixophyes fleayi; assembly: GCF_038048845.1. NCBI lineage: Eukaryota > Metazoa > Chordata > Amphibia > Anura > Limnodynastidae > Mixophyes > Mixophyes fleayi. The sequence continues at coordinate 1,604,387 of NW_027446953.1, read as the reverse complement.
TGCTCATTAAAGTCTAACAGCTCCCTTCCTAGTTTCAGAGCTTTGGATTCCTTGTCTATTATTGTATGTGGTAGGGTTCTCTGCCAGTCATTTCCAAATATAATTAGGGCTGGGAGGCAGGGGGTTATCCCAAAGGTCAGTGTAGCTTTTTTGACCCTCTGATACTACAGTTTGGTGGTTTGAAAGAAGTGTGTCTCACTATGTTTACATTATAATCATAAGCACATCTTATAGTTAACTTGCAACGAGTTTACTAAGTCTTAGTGGACAATGACTTGTCTGCATAAGATATTCTTCCTGTGAATTCGCTAACCGGATGGTAAATGTCCTCACTCCGAATGCTGTGCTTTTAAAAGCATTACAAACATCTTGGAGTGCAGTGAATTGCTGACTCACAATCAGCAGATGGCTGTTGTGAGCTGTTCAGGGGTTAAAAGTTCATCCTGCCAATTTCTGAACAGCAGGGTGACTTTCCAAAAACTGTTTTAAAGCAAGCATGATAGTGTTCTTTTAGTAAGGGTTATTTGTATCAAAAACCAGTTGAAAATCTCTTTTTTGACACGCATGTAATATGAAAGCTCAGAGTCTGAAGAATTGTTGAAATATATGCAAAGCTATGTCCTTGTTGTCAGCAACATAACTTTAACACAGCTTTGCCTGAACTAGATAGGAATGAATACAAAAGGGTATATTATTATTTTGCCATTCCACCAGGTCTACAGCTCACCGCTGGGGAATAAGGGATCTCAAATCTGTCTCTCTACCCTCTTATCCCTCACTCTTTCTGTCAGTCTATTAGTTTTGCTATATACATATATCCATTTACATGTGAGGAAAATACTCATCCAAGGTACCCAACACACTGTTTCCCCCAGTGTAAGGATAAGTCAGCACTATGTGAACAATAAACGATGTGTGTACAGCTGTTTATTGGCTGAAATAATGTTTGTTTTCATTAGACCTGTGAATGAATTGGATGAAAACGTGGCGGCTTCTGCTCCATAGACTTTCCACACTAGTAGGATATTCTTGTCCCTGGTAGCGGGGGGGACCCCAAACCACCACTGAAAGAGGAGGGGGAAAAGTTGGAGGCTGGGTGGGGCGTATAGCTGTGCTGTCCATGAGGCTTTAATTCTGAGTCTAACGTGGTGAGCATGGAACTTTGGGAGCCACGAGGCCAGTATTCTGTGTACATAACTGGGTGTGGTGGACATTGGACTGAGTTTGTTATTCTGGATTAAGGTTTGTATTTTGTAGACATGGTGGAGCTGTGGTGGGCATGGGGAAATCATGCTGGATACAGGGCTGTTTGTGATAGGCATGGCTCTGCTCATACAGTATGCATATTTTCCACCATATTGTTACCATGCACAAGTATATATCCATTTTTTCCGTACTTCACACTGTTTAAACTTTTTGCCTTGCCGCACCACCATGCTATCTGGCGCTCTTCCATGTAGTCTAAAATAATAATGAGGAGATTCAGTTAACCTCCGGTTAAGACGGTACTTAAATCTTCGCTTATTTTTTGCTCACACTTTCTTGAGAAGAGGCCGGAGATCATCGAGGAGCTTCCTCACTCAAGACTCTGGTGGCCCTTCACATTGAATCTCTAGGGAATGTAAATGAGGAATTTTGCATAGTCAAAATTTAATTTAATGATTAAAATTTAGATTAATATTTTTTTTTTTTTCACCAGAATCTATTTTTCATACATCCTATAACCTTGTTTTAACAATTGTTTTATTAGTTGTTGCATCTCTGTGAAGTCTTCCAGCGCCAAAGTGGTTAAAAGTCAATGTTTTAAGACGCCAACAGAATTTTCCTCTACATTGTGGGCTGCGGAATTGAACTTGTTGGACATGTTTTTATTGGACTGCTGACCTGAGGGAAAAACAGTTTCAGTAATTTTCTAAGTATTTGTTCAGAGTTCAAAAGGTACATTACAAGCACGGGAAAGCGACTAGTGAGGGGAGGTCACTGGCTTGAGGATGAGATTATAGCAGCTCCCAGTCAAAACCCCTAGTGAAAGACAATCATGATCACACAACTGTAGACCACAAACTGCAATCGTGAGCATAAACAAACACTAAACCACACGTCACCAGCAGTAGAGGACCTGTGGTCAACATTCATTCATTTTGCTGAAAAGGCAAAGATGTATTCACACCACATACATTTTAATACATTCGTTATTCATGTGTTTTTAATGTAGCCATGTGCATGCATTTTGCATACTATACGGCGACTTGAAATCGAAGAAATCCTAAACACAGATCGTGAGCAATGTGTTTTTGACAAGTGTGTATTAGGTTAATTGGTAGCAAAGGAAAAACAACCGTCCAGAGTGTTGCACATCATTGTTATTTGTCAGTGATTAATGAGTAGAGAGCTATGTCGTAAAAATAAGCCCCAGGCATTTATGTTGTGTTGTGTGTAAACAAACTGTTGGGTCCCTCCCACAGTGGGCGTGAGGTTTGCATTGCTTGGCTTGTCGTCAATCAGTTGAGAGCCGTCGCTTATGCGTGTAGCATGTTTAAAGATCCGCAGGTGGGTGTGTTTTCTAACGTTTGCGCTGCTTATTTCCGTCACTTAGACCACATGGGGGTGTGTTTTTGCTGTTTGAGGTGCTTATTTCGGTTTACGTCACTCAAAGTATGCAAGGCAGATGCGTATGCGTTTGCGAACTTTGATGAATCGGGCCCCTTGTCCCCAGACTTCAGGATTGAATGACTGCACTGGATCCAGAGCACCTGCGATAAGTAACGGCTGTATTTATTATTACTTCGCTTGAGCATATTATTCTACTATTTGCGAATAAATCTTTGTGCGTTGGAAACACAACTCGAGGTTATTGGTTAGCGACAATACGCACATAACAATATATATAATGTGTATTCTTATAAACAGTCAAAAGTTACGTGTGGCAAGGTTGAGTCCAGAGCCAAAGGGAGATTGTTGAAATCTGGGTCCGTAAATCGAGAATCCAATAGAGAATAGTCAGGAACCGAATCAGGTCTTGTACACAGGAAATCCACACAGGAGAAGAGTCAAATCAGAGCCAAGTCGGTACACAGGGGTATCCAATAAGCCGGCAGGAAACAACAGGAACAGGAAACAAGGAAAACACAAGGGAGCAGAACACTATGGTAAACATATTACCGGCAATCCTGCAGAGGATTATCCAGCTATTTAAGGAGAGCAGAACCTATGGGCTGTAGGTGATAATGAGGAGCCAGGTGAGTGAGCTCAGAGAAACAGGCTGGCCAGGTGAGGCATTACATAGAAATGACAGTCTGAATGAGGGCAGATTCTGACAGAGAACAGACCTAACTGATCCTATCTAAGACCTATCTAATTTATCTAGCTAATCTATCTGCCTATCTGATCTACCTAAATTAATCTACCTAATCTATCTAAGAACTAAACTAACTACCTATCTAAACACCCAAGTGGCTATCTAATACCTACCAAACTACCTCCTACCTATCCCTAACTATCTGTCTACCTATCTCTAACTAAATATCTACCTATCTATCTATCTAATTACTCTGACAGAGAGCCCAGCGAGTCATAACAAAGGCAACATCTCCAAATTGGTTTAGGCCAAAGTCTCTTAGGGGAAACAAGTTAGACATTCCTGACCAGTCTGAGTCCTAATTGGGATTTGTGGCCACTTCACCCAAAGTCTTGCCAACAAACAATGCCACGAACCGGTTCTGCATTAGCACTTGTGCTGCTCTCCTTTGTCTCCAACCTCTTAGGCGGTGTATTTTCCCAAACTGTCTGGTTCAGGTTTCGTAGTAGATCATGGCACTCTCCATTTTCTGTTCCCTCAAGCACCTCCATCAAGGCTGGACTTTTGTCCGGTGCTTCAATTGCCGACGGGTCCAACTGGATTCGCTCCTCGAGGATCTGCTTGAACAGCGGAAAGTCTTTGCCCAGGATTAAAGGGTATGGCAGTTTTGGGGCAACTGTCGCTACCAAGGTTACTGTCTGTCCATTCACAGTAACTGGCAAAAGAGTCCTGTTATATTCATCGGCCATCCCATGGACACATAGCACCTTCACTTTGTGTAGTTTATGAGTCAGTTTCTCTGGTAATATGGAGCTTAAAACCAAGGACAGTTCACTACCTGAATCTACCAGAGCAAACACAGTCACACAAAACAAGCAGGACTTCCCGGTAACCGGACTCGTTGTACAGCAGCTCGGATAGGTTGGTTGTGTGTGCGCTAGTAAACAATCCATAGGTTCTACTAACATTGGACACTGAGCTCTCAAATGTCCAGGCTCTTTGCACTTAAAGCAGATTGGACTTAATGTAGGTTTGGCTGCCTTTTTATCAGGCAATCTCTCCTCACCAACATCAGGTCCACTGTTCCATATGCCAGATTTTGACAGAGGCACAAACTTTGAAGAGGGCAACGGATGTTTGGGCATACACTGCAAGGCGCTGCATCTCTCCACTACAGCAGCCAATTCCACATATGACTGAGGGTCTGCCTGCAGTGCCCAACTTTGGAGCCCCCGGTCAATACCACGGATACAATGGTCAATGGCCAGAAGTTCGATCATTCTGCCCGCAGTGTTCTTTTCTGGCTGCAACCACTTCTTTAGTGTTCTACCAATTTTAGCAAGTGGAGCCCAAACCAGTAAATCTTTGAAGAGTCTCCAGTCATGTTATCGTTGGGCCTTCCCCGCTCGGGTGACTAACACTCACCAAGATGGCGGTTTTCAGCCTCTGATAATTGCCAGCCTGGCCCTCATCTAGGTCTATATAGGTGCGCTGTGCTTCTCCTGAAAGATAGGGAGCCAGGTGTTCGGACCAAGTGCCAGGTGGCCACTTGGCTCGGGTGGTGGTACACTCAAAGACTATTAGATATGCCTCCACGTCATCATCAGAAGTTAATTTCTGTATCATGAGGGTAGCTGGAGCCTCCCTGTCCCGTCTTCCCTGAGCGATCTCCTCACGGAGAAGACAGGTATTTTCCTCCTGCGCTGCTGCCACATTCACTACGGTTCTTAAAATGTCTTCCATTCCCACAGGAGTTTGTGCTGGGAAATGAAACCTAGCTTCTCTCAACATTCACAAGCAAATAACAAAACTGTGAGGACTACACCCAATTCACAACCTGGTGACCCAAAAGCTGTGGCACTACAATTACCAGAAAATAAATTAGTTTTTTGTTTTGTTTTTTATTTAAGCCTTTTTTTTAACCCCAAAGCTGACATGTGCTTTAGAAACCTTCACTGGTAAAGAGCAAACAAACAAAAAAAATGTTTTGTTTTTTTTGGAACCGCACCCAACTCACAGTTCGAAACTTTACCAAGTGTGGCACTTCAATGACCAGCAGTGTTTTAACTTTTGCTTTCTTTTGCAACCAAAACAGCTGCTAATCAATTCTCAGTACACAGGTTTGTCTCTCCACAACAACAATATTTGAAACAAAGCATTACAACAGTTTATTTGATTATAGTGGTGTTTAACAGACTCCACTCACCACCTTTGCTTCTGGAGGCTGGGTGGATGCTTGAGTTTTAGCTGTCCCACATATCCCACGATGACACCACATGTGATAAAGCACAACATTCACGGGAGTCTCACACAGCTTGGCTAAACCATTTCACTGTTTATTACCAGTTGTCAGGATGGCTTAAACAGATTCAGCATTAGTTACTGCAGACAAATCCAGTAAATCGTCACATTACTCCCACAACCTTACGTCTGGTTACACTGTAGTTCCCTCACTACTAGCCGTCCACTACTTGGCATCGGTGGTCCCGCCCACAAACATCAACAGTGTTTTTATTCTCCACACAAGCACTACAAACCAATTACACCCATGTGGAACACCTGTGAGAGGATCCCAGAGAAAATTTAACCCCGCCTGCAGCCTGCTGCTGCAGTCTAGCTGGGTTTTTACCTATTGTCTTATAGGGGAAGTGTGACAAATATGCCTCTTTGTCACATAATATATATATATATATATATATATATATATATATATATATATATAATGTGTGATATCTTGCAATACAATAATTTTACATGGGAGCGTAGTCTTTTAACATACAGCAATATGGCTAATGTATAAACTTATATGAAGTTCTTCAATGACTACATTGACACTTGGGGATACATGGTGATGTATAGTACAATGTTTGGTGCTACATGAACATGTGTAATTTTTAAATGTATATGTAATTCAGCAGTAAAAAAAATAGAGTAATCGGCATTAGCAATACAATATGCTGTTTACTGGCATTTACCCTTTTCAATTCCGTATAGAGCAAATTCCCATAACAGAAAAGGTCAAATACATGAGAAAGTACAGCTAAGAAGCATTAGTTCCTTCAAATATTCATTAAAAATGGATGTCTCTTGCAGTTCAAAAACATTCCCAATGAATTAATTTGCATTCAATCAGAAAACACCTTACTCTTTTTTTAACACATTTTTCTCTACCTATATAAAAAGGTTACATGTCCATGTTTTAGAAAATGTTTTAATCAAATCGATTCAACATGTGGAATGAGAGTAAGAAACAACAACAAATACTGCAAATTATCTTCTAGGATAGTAATGCTGAAAACATTTTGTTCGAAATTTCTGGATATAGACTTAACACCTTTCATACCAATATGGTTTGTAAAATGAGATTCAAAGCTATACAAACTCTTATACCACTTCTCAAAACACACTGTTCAATAAGAAAATCATTACATGGAATAAATATCTTTATAGACCATTTAAAAATCCTGCACATCACTTCTTACTATGAACTTTGCACAATAATGCTGGTGGGCAGGGTCAACTAGAAACTATTGGTACTCGTAATAGAATTTTAATCCATTCAGTTCTAAGGACAAGTGGGACTCGTCCCCCACTTAAAGTGCCAAGGACAAGTCCCACTCGTCCTCAGTACTTATGGAGATCAAAGAACTGGGGGCATATTTACTAAACTGCGGGTTTGAAAAAGTGGAGATGTTGCCTATAGCAACCAATCAGATTCTAGCTGACATTTATTTAGTAAATTCTATAAAATTATTGCTAATATTTGATTGGTTGCTATAGGCAACATCTAAACTTTTTCAAATCCGCAATTTAGTAAATAGACTCCCTGGTATTGAGGTTGGTGGGGGCCAGGAGAAGAGTCCACTAATTAACTACCAATTCTCTCATATTCTAATTATCTCATGTATTCTGCTTACCATTGTTAAGCATAAGACAAATAAACTACATGATCTATTCTACCTGCAGCATCTAGTTTTTGAATAAAAAGTACTTTGCAAGAGGAGTAATACTAGCCAGATGGCAAGATTGTGCTCATTCTAATAGGAAGGACATGTCTTATAAGGATGTTCATTAGTTGTGTTTAGGCTACCTGCAGCAATGTGCCGCATTCTTTACCCAAATGTAAAAAAGGCATTTGGTGTTGCAGGATAAAATAAATCTTCAAGGGGTAGAGCACTGGTGGTCCAAGTTTATTGTGTATCCCCCAAAGCATTTTTAGATGTACAAAATAACTTTGTATAATAGTGTTTGAGAACTTGATAGAAATATATACCTTTTTTCTTTGATAATAGTACTTTCTAAAATAATACATAATAACTACAAGACAAATTCCATGTTTCCAAAGCATTGGATACAAAATATAAAATTGAACATAAAACAAATCTAACAAATATATCAGTTTAAATGTTCTTTGTAATAGACGTTACTTGCTGACAGTTACTGGTACTACTGAATGCTTCGAATCAATGTCAATGTAACATGCTCTTTCTCAAGATCTGCAAGATGAGACAAATTGTTTTCTTTTAAGATGGAAATGACAGGTCATTAGTCTATAATGCTGTCAGAGAGAGATCATACTGTACATCGTTTATGTGCTAACTGGCCTCTGAAATGTATACTGAGAAAATAATGTGTATTGAGCAGACTCTACCTGGTCTTAATGTGTAATTAGGAGGTAAGAAGTCAGTAGAAAGTAAAATAGATATTTTTATTACCTATTAAACCCATATATTATGTCTATAAATAGTAAGTAAATATAAAAAAACAAACAAAGCAAAAGAACTAGATGAAGTATACAGGCATCTTCTTTATAATGTTGTTAAATAAAGAAAAAAGTGGAATCCTCTGTAGAATGTAGAATCAATTGTTTGGAGACAAAATAGACAATTTTTGAACATGAGGCAAAAAAAGTTTCATAAATGTATTCAAACAGACAGAAAGTAATCAAATGCATAAATTAATCATATAACCTCATATTGTGATAATTTTTCTCTCTCGTGTAAACTTTAAATTACACTGTTGTAGCACCTAAAAATGTTAATGCTGTTTTAGAAAAAGTAGGGTGCAGCAACATGATAGCATGCAGGCAACCACCACAGAGACCTCGTCCTCTCTTTACTTGGAAGCAGATGTCAGTCTTTAATGAAATCCTAAATGCTTGTACATCGGGCATATGGAGTGAATCTGAAGAAATGTCTTTGTTGAACAAGTATTTAAATACGCAATACGTTCCTTGATGAATATGGTACTAAGTCACTAAGTTCCTTTAATTTGGAGAGGTCGCTCCTCCAATGCTGAAGCTGCACTATGCTGTGTCTGCAGCCAAACTGTCGCTATAGACACAGCTTTGCAGGCCTATAGGGAGCATTATTTACCTCATTACTCAAGCAACGGTCCCTTGTTCAGATCAGTACCCGCAGCTGGGCACGAGAGAAGCTTGGTGTCCTTATGTTTGCAAGTGAATGAGAATTTTAAACAATCTCCTCACTGATTGGCTCTTAGGCCACATGTGGGCGTAGGCACATCAGTCACAGTTCCCTTCTATACCATATCTAAATTAACTGACTTTCAACTGTTAATCAACATCTCTAATCAGCCGTGCCCAGGCAGTCAGGGGTGCAACAATGCCTAGCCATTCACACACAGGCAATCGCAGGAGAAAACACCTGCAAACCCTTTATAACAGCTGGAGAGGTAAATATTCAACCCAGCCATTTTGTGGCTTTCTGGCTCAGTAAAGTTCAGAGGTGCTACATGAAGAGAAATTCATCTTTCTGTGATTTGTGATACAATCAATCAGCTCCTTCAGTTTGCCCTCCACTCTAATCTATTGATTAGTACAAATGTTGGGCAGTGTATAGGCCATGAAATGGCTTTTAGTAAAATACAGCCTTTTTTCCTGGTTTAGAATCATGGCAGCAACTGGGCCCAAGTCAAGGCTCTGGTGCCTCCATGTCAGGCTCTAAGCGGAGGCAGCCAAATTTCTACTCTAAAGAGATTGAAATGCTGGTACAGCTGGTGGTGTAGAGGCTACAGACTAGCATCTGGCAGCTCTCTGCTCCAGCAAAAATATGTATCTGGGAAGAGATCACTGTACAGATCCATGCTGTGGCTCCAATTTGAAGATCGGTGACTGAACATAAGCCTTTTTAATAGATTTTGGATATATGTATTCTTATAGAATAATATGAGGCAATAAACAGTGGCGCTCAAAGCAGTATTGTATAGATAATAACAAGTCCAATCCCACTAATACACCTCTTCCACGGAAGGAGGCAGCCTTCCTTCAAAAATCCGGTTGGTAAGTCTGAGATACAATAGGATAGGTACAACAGAAGAAGTCATCCGCTACTCTCCGTGTTCAACAGCTCCTGGTCTACTCTGCTCTCCCGTGTTCCATCGCTATTGGTACTTATTGGTTGCTACTGGTTACCTCCGTGTGCCCGCAGAGTCCTGCTGCTGCTGTCAGCGCTATCGTCCATCTGCTGCTGATCCGCTCTCCACGTCTTCCCGTGTCCCGCTGGTCTCTACCCTCCTGTCAGCATTGGATTCGTATCTCATCTGCTACTCCTCTGCTAGATCATCTCCATTCTCCTGGGACCTCCATGAGTCCAGTTCCACGTTCTACTGGTTCCTGGTGATTCGTGTCCCTGTTGGTCTACCTACCTGTGCGCTGCACCTACTAGACCCTTGCCTCATCCATCCAGGGACTTCTCATCCTGCCGGCCTCCTGCCGCTCAGGTATCGCTGCACTCCTATCTGACTGCCTGCTTCTGAACCACGGTATGCATACTTCTCATTGACTGTGCTGGTGTATTGCATATCTTGCTGGACTGTGTTGGTTCTCCTCTGGAGTCTGCTATCCGCTGAGTCTGTTGCCATCATTGACTGTGTTATCTTGTGCTGGATTACTTCAAGAGACTTTCTATATTTGTAGACCTGTTCAGTCATTTATATATATTGTGCATATTACTATGGATCGTGTTTAAGGTGCCCGTGTATATCCTGTGTTGCAGTCTCTCCCCGTGCACCTCCTCACATATATATTCAGTGGTACAACTTGCTGGTCGCAGACCACTGATCCCTGTTTCCTGTATCACCTGTTCCAGTATCCTCTCACATAGCAGTGGTACAACTTGCTATCGCAGACCACTGACTCCCCGGATACCTCCTCTTGGATTCCATTCCTTCACATAGACAGCGGTACAACTTGCTATCCGCAGACCGCTGACTCTCATCACCTCCTCGTTTCTGTTGGACATTCCTCCTCACTATAGCAGTGGTACAACTTGCTATCGCAGACCACTGACTACCTTCACGTGCCCTTGTCCATACAGTTCCTCGTGTATTATCACCTCCATATTACCAGTGCTGCTAGTCACAGACTTTCCTGAGCATCTCATCATCTGCCATTTCCTGTTCCGTGATCACCCTGCTACCAGAGTACCCTATTACCATCTACATTGCTCTGGTAAGCCTACCATCTGGTGATCCCTGGGTAAAGACTCCTAGTGCCCGTGACAGGTCTTAGTTTTTGCAACTTTCATACTAGTAACGAGTTAGAGATCATCCAGTAAACTCAAGCTTATGTTAAGAAAATGTTGTTTATATTGTTCTATTATAAGCTTTCCGCTATCTTGTGATAATGTATCTAATATTTATCTAATGGAGATAGATCTGGATGATTGGGATTTAAATACATTTAATATTTTGGCATTTTACTTGATTGTCTTCATCTTACTATTAATAATAATTAAAATAATAACAATAATAACAACAACAATAATAATAATAATATATTGGTACACACAAAAAAATAGTTCCATGAAAAACATCACAATGTTTAATGGAATTAATTAAGCTGAATGCTGTTTCTCTTGAGGATAAAGTCATTAACCTATATCTTCATAAACTTCTTAAATGCATAAGCGAAGCTCATTTCAATATCATTTTCAAATAATTCTAAAGGTTAAGTCACTGTACTGGATAGCATTTTTTCAGATATAAAAGAAACTTACCTTTCATTATACAATGTCAAATATTGTACGAAGAAGTAGCTGATAGCTGACTTTTCTATGCCAAGCACTTACTCTTGTACCCAAGCTTTGTGACATCACAACACCTATTTATAGAGTAATGCAGTGACATGTTGATCCTAGTGAAAGTCTGGTACATCTGAAATTGCCTGCATTTTGTAAAGGAATAGGTGGAATTTACATATTTGTTCAATTCCTCTTATTGTATGATCCCAATGTGTGTTCCCACCCAGTAAAGGTTATGGAAATAAATATATATATATATATATATATATATATATATATATATATATATATATATAGTTTAGAAACTGTCTGCAAGTGGATGAAAAATTATTTAGTTTAATACAAATACAAATATATATATATATAGTTTGGAAAATGTCTGCAAATGGATGAAAAATGATTTAATTTAATACAAATTAGAACATTTGCAATGATTTAATGTGCTGGTAATTTTATTACTTGATCGAAAGTTCATTTTTTTATCATTGTCACAGAACATTGCATGCCTCTGAGATAATTAGAATGTCAAGGAACTAATATAATAATTCTTCATTTGGTACTTTTTCATAATATGTTTGAAGACCTAAAACACAGAGCTGGATTCCCATAAGGCACTATTACATACACACCCTGCCGATAACACCAGGTGGTGGATTATGATTGACATGAATGCATTTATGCTATATCAAATCTTCCCAGCAAGTTACTACCTATACTTCATTTACAGATTGAAATGACATTCACAAACAATCGTGTTATCACAGGAGAAGAATCTACTGAATACCATCTCAGTTCAGCTAACGGACCCAGTGAGTTCAATTGTTATTGCTGTTGTCATCTCTGTTCCTCCTTTGGTGATCTTCCCTACCTCCTAGGTGGCAGCAGCTGCCACCGCACATGGGGAACAACTGTTATATAGCTCTATTTCCAGCAGTGAGCATCATACTAAAGAAAAACACAGATATACAAACAGCTATTCCTAGCTGGCAGATAACTTCAACAGTGCCCTTGCAGCACAAAAGCCTTCTCTACACCCAGAAAAGGAAGTTCAGTTAAGATAATTGGTGAAGGACAGTTAAGACTGCCAGCAGTTGACTGTTATAATATTTTTGTAGTGACTGTTCATGTCTCCAGCTCGCAATGTCTCTCCTCTTCATGCACCACTGGTAGCTGCACAGACACACCAGTCGCCAATGACTGCTTTATTTTTTGCAACTGATAATGCTGCCTGGGGCAAATGCAGGAGTTCTCCAATAGGTTTTCCAAATGCTTGATTTCCGAAAAAAGTAAAGTAAAACTGCAATTAGCCTAAAAGTTTTTAGTAGTTAAATTGTTTTATGTAAATAACAAGTATGGTTGAGTCCCAAAGTGTAGCATATTTACATAGTCTTATCTAATAACAAGATTCAGACAAATAGTGTTAAAATGACTAACGGCTGATAACCTTTCCTTACCTTATACTCTTACCGTTTTAACCATAACCATAAATAAAAACACGGACAACTTAAATGTGGGAAAGTAACAAGGGAATTATTGTAAGGTATGGTGGTGGAGAAAGAGAGCAGTCCAAGTCGACATCCGCCAGGCAACCAGGATGCACCAAGCCTTCCAAGGGGCATCCACAAATGGGGGACAACCACACACCCCAAGGCGACACATATCTACCTCACCGGGGTCACCTCCCCGGGCACTACAGAACCCTCCCCCTTTCTAGGCTAACGGAAGCAACCACAAGCCAACCCGGTCGGGAAGTACTTGGACCGAGACTAATAGCCTATTCCATTTGAAAACAGGTGGGTTAAGTGTGCCCGATACCATCATGTGCCCTTACCACTGGCCGTCGACTGTACTGTGTTTTCTAGCCACTGCTACTCCCAGACAACCACCACCACCAAACTATACCGGTACGGGATCATACTGCAATTGACCATCTTCACCGTTACTCAGGGAGGGAGGGTGGGCAACGTCCAGCTGCAAAAGGGAATGATTCTTCTCCGCCCATTCCTGATATAAACTCCATAAGTCCTCCCCATGACTCATACGGACGTTATGAGCAGACGCAGAAATTAACCCCCAAAATACCAATACAGTCCAATACAGCCTTAGCTTTTAATATCCCTCGAGCTTAGATACAGCCTTCAGTTCTTATTTTAAAAGGGTAAAATTGTTTTTACACACTATAAAATAGCATTTCACTTGTGGTGCAGTTAGCTGCATCCGTCACACATAATGTGTGTGTGATACCCAGGGGCGGGCTGGACCGGGGGGCAGGGCGTCAGCGCACAGGCGGCCGCATCACATGACACGCGATGCGGCCGCATCATTATGACGCGGCCGCATCTCGTGTCATGTGATGCGGCCGCCTGTGCGCCCCCCGGGCTGATACCTCCCAGCCCGCGCCTGGTGATACCCCACTATGCAAGGTAACACTTCTAAATGGAGCAGAGCAGCCATCTTGGGCTTTGGATCTACATGCCCCAGAATGCAGTGGAGCTGTGGAATGTCAATTAAACTGAGAGAAGGAGTGGATTGATGATGGGACAGACGTGAGAGAAAAAGGTCTTATCAAAAGGGACACAAAAGGAGAGACAGATATGATGCAAAGGAGAGTGACAGTGGACTAAGGACAGTGGAGATTAGAAATGACATTGATAAAAAGAGAAAAAGAGAGAGAGTGCATGAGAGATCAGACTGAGAAGAGGTCTGAAGCTAACAGTGACAGGAGAGACAACTGTGACAAGACAGGAGAGACACGGGTATATAAATAAGATGTCTGTACAAAGAAAAAAACAGGAGACAGATTTTTTATCATTGTTCTCTATAAGTTGCCTCAGAGAGAATCCAACTTAAGTTGCAGTGAGAGCCTGTGACACTTCAAACAACAGACAACTGCCATTTTGTGGATAAAATCCTGTCAGCTATTGCCAATTGTACAACTGTCACTGTCTTACTGACAATATAGAACATATTAACAGAACAAGATACTGCTTATCAGAGACACTGTAAAGTAAAAATATATATTGTGATAAAGTACGGCAAACACTGCACTGCTGAATCAAACGTGCTGTTTATTTAAAAAGTCGCCTGGCTAAACAGTGCTTTCCTCACTACTAGCCAGCCCCTAACTGGCATTGGTGGCCCCAGACATAAATCCAAACAGGTTTTTATCCTCCACCCCAGCATTACAAATAAATCACAACACAACAGCAAATCAATTACACCCATGTGGAACAACTGTGTATATATGTGCTAAAAGAGGAGCCTAGTGAAAATGTAACCCTGTCTGCAAGCTCTGTGCCACTTTATATATAGAGATTATACTAAATACTAAAACTGCACTGAAGATCAGCCATTAATTGTCAAGACACATATTAAATTGGAGATACTGATATCACCAGAGCTGACAATTATTGTAGCTGGTACATACCTTATGTTAAATGCAACGGATCGCAGCTAAAACCATACCTCCCGACAGGCGCAGGCTGGGAGGGCGCACAGGCGGCCGCATCACATGACACGCGATGCAGCCGCCGGTAATATAAAAAAATTATTGCATCCACGGCGGAAGACGAGGGGAGGCGGCCGGCCCGAACAGCCGTTAGACTGAGCGGCCCGTGTGCCCGCTGCCCCCCTGCCCCCCGGTCCAGCCCCCCCCTGCCTCCCGACATCCCAAAAGTCCAAATTTCAGTGGGACAGTGTTTTAGGGTTCTGTCCTGCCTGGGGACATGTTTATCCCATGGGTGGGAATGTTAGAAGGAAGGAAGATATCTAATGGGCAGTCTAGCGCTTTACAGCATTGTGCAAAACTGTAAACTCAAAATCCTAGTTCTTGTCACTGTAATACCGTTTCTTTCAATCATTCACCTAAAATACAGTTCAGTTTAGCATCATTTATGCCTTTAGATAATCATGAAAGTGACGAGACATCTGGTCTCTCTTTATTCCAAGTATGTAGGGAACAGGGGTGCTCACCTAAACTTCTAAAGAGGATCCTGGATTGGAATTCATCATAAAGACAAAAGATGCTTCTTTATTAAGAAGCTATAACAAGGAGATCTCTTCAAGTGTATATTAATTGCGGGGAAGGTGGGTGCACATACAAGATGCACAATATGGGCGTCCCAAACTCAAATGAATGCAGCCACGTCGGAATGAAGCACTAAGTGTGAAAGTTTCTTGTTTTTCTGCCGTATCTCTTGCACCAGATAATGGGCTAGTCCTGATTCAGTATTGTATGCATGCTATAACATGTGTCTGCAATCAGGTGCAACTGTAAAAATGTATTTTATGTACAGTAGGCACTAAGGATAGCCTAACCCTAATGTTTTTCAATGGGAAAAAAATTATATAAATTTTGTTTTTTTTTATACAATTTACATTTCTAATCATAAATGATTATATTATTGACAGGTAACATTAATTGATTCATATATTTTTTTTCTGTGCGCAGTTGTTATATAATAGTATGAGAGATTCAGACTTCCCCAACAATTCTATCAATGATCGATTTTAAATCAAATGAACAAAATCAGTTACTTTGGATTTTACTGCAATATAAATACAGATTATGTGAATTTGTATAATGTAGTAATATATTGTATTTACAAGAAGGATAATGCAGCATTGAGAATTTGCTTTACTACGTGCTAAGAGTATAAATTGCAATATTGACACTGGGAAAAGCCATATGGATTTTACAGTCTTTCAGTTTGGCTGCTTATCACCAGACTTAAAGAATTGCTTTTAACATTGACAGCTTTTGAAACTATTGTTAATTTTCAAGCTAGGTTTGGCACTTATTTGGTGAACATTATTAATTAATCAGGAGTTCTTTTGATGTTTGAAATGTGAATGCATTACTTAGTATACATATCATTTTGTGTAAGAGAACACATTACAAAAGCTCATCTTTGACTTGCACACAGTAGAGATAATTTACAATGCACAAAAAGGCACAAGCAAAGCACAAAGCTGCTACAAGACTGATCTTCCTCTCTCACTGCTCCACATCTGCTGTACTGCTTTGCAAATCCCTACACTGGCTCCCTGTGTCCTCCAGAATCAAATTCAAGTAACACACCCGCACCTACAAAGCCATCAACAACACTATTCCTGCATACATCTCAAATCTCATATCAACATACTCTGCCTCCTGCCCTTTTAGTTCTACCACTGACCTGCGCCTTGTCTCGTCTTTGGTAACCACCTCTCACTCCCACCTACAAGACTTCTCCTCTGCTGCTCCCCACTTATGGAATTCCCTACCACACTCAATCAGACTTTACCACAGCCATCAAGTCTTTAGATGCTCTTTAAAAACCCATCTCTATTTTAGAGTTGACCTTATCCCCGATAACACTATTCACACTAATGCACCCTCACAACTATCCCAATCACCACACTGAAACACATTTACTCCTCTTGTTTCAGCTGTGCACTCTTCCACTTAGAATGTAAGCTCTCTAATGAGCAAGGTCCTTCATACCCTTTGTTTTCATGTCTGCGTTTATTTTGTCTACCTTGTCCCTGTTTTATGTATGTCCCGTTTTCCCTGCTGTACGACGCCGCGGAGCACTGTGGCGCCTTGCAAATCTACGATAATAATAATAATAATAAGAATAATAATAATGCTGTACACCTTAATTTGTGCACATGCACTTAGATTTCCACTGAAGCACATGACTTTGTGGAGCAAGATGGTGGCATTTGTGAATGAGCAGAAGTTTACACTGGCCAATGGGAGGAGTTGGGTGGAATGAGAATCAATAAGGAGTAAAGTGTACCTCGTTTTGCCAAACAGTGCAAAAGTAAGATTTCATTTTGCGGAGTGAGATTACATAAAGCAATGAGAAGGGGAAAATGGTGGGGGAGGTGGGAGAGCATATATGGCAATGGGAGACAGGCTGACAGTCATATGTAAAATGTATGTATAGTCTAAGTGACAGGTTGAAATTGAACTGTAGGTTTGTCATGCATAACAAGAGGAGGGAGATCAGCGGCATATATAACAAGAGGAGTAAGGGTGGTGATCATATGTGAAAAGGATCAGAAGGGTGTGTTTCATATGTGATAAGGGCAAGAAGGATGGAGGTATATGTGACAAGGGGAGGAAGGATGGGGGCCGATGTTACAAGGGGAGGAATGATTGGGGCATATGTGTCAAAGTTTGGAAGGATGGGACAGATGTTAGAGGGGGAGGAATAATAGGGGCAGACGTGACAAGCGGAGGAAGGATGAGGACAAATGTTATAAGCAGAGGAATAATTGGGGCATATTGACAAAGGTAGGCTGGGTATGCAAAAAAGGGGAAAGAAAAATTTGCCTTTGTATCTGACGGTGGAACGCCTCTGGGGCTTTTAGCTACACCACGTGTTCCGGCTTTAAATGGTGGTCCGGAAAACTAATCATTCTTTCCAAAATTAAATAGTCAGAGAGATTTATTAGGGTTGTTCTCCACTGAGAGTGAATTATGGGGTAAAAATAGATTACATTTATGTGTAGAACAAATAATAGTTCTTATTAATAATTTGTTTTCCTTAAATAAATTTTAAAGCAAGGCCTGATTCTGTGTTATCTTTTCAGTATCTTGCTTCTATTCAGGAATTTATGATTAATGACAGTGACAGAACAGCTGCCAATGTCACAGACATCTATAATATAGTGTCTCAAATTGATGACTAGACAATTTGTTTTTCATATTTTGTTCAAGACTAACATGGCTAAGTAAATTATTCAATGGTACAATCAACTATAGCATTTGTCCCGTTTAAACTTCTGTAACAATCCTGCACATAATTAAAGATAGTTGTATAAGGGGATACACACGGAATATATAGTATATTAGTGGTAGATTTAACAATAGAAAATACAAACTACAATTAAAATTCAGATAAACATTAATACATAATTTCCATGGTGCATTTGGTGATGATTGATTGAAGCAGTCCATGTACATTTACTTTACAGTTTAAAAAGATAGGATTTCAGATATAACAGATGTTTATCTAACTTAATATTGACAAGAGCTCAGAGGTTTATGATTAAAGGTCATTAATCAGACAGAAACTTGCAGGGAATTAGTTAGAAGAGCTCAGATGTTTTACTGTGTTATTGATGGTCTTAAGAAGGTGCATAACTGGAAGTCTTCCTTGATTTACCGATAACAGCCACTCAGACACACCAGTAAAATGACACACAACCGCAACACGGGTGTAATGTTCTTGCTGGAGCAAGGCATGCATTAACCATAGATGGGGAAGACATATATATATATATATATATATATATATATATATATATATATGTATATATATATTCCCAACAATATTTAAGCACATTCATTAAGGCACACATATTGAGCACAACGTGCGTTTGTTTAAACACACACGTAAATCGACTCTGCGTACTTACAAATTCAACAAGGAATGGATCTGAAAATACGCCTGCTGATGAATTCAAGTGTAGGTCGGCTCTGCTTTACTATACAAGACACTGCAAGATACCTCCAATGGGGAATATAGATTCGCAAAAGAACTCACAGAAAAATATAAAGAGATTGAATCAATGTTACCTGTTAATAATATAAGCCCAAGTATGCTACATTTCTACTTGAACTTGCTAGTTGGTGACTTATGTGCCCATATCAAGTGGGGTTGATATGGAAATCTCATTAATCTGAATTTTATAGTGGGGCATCTACCTACGTATTAAGGCCAAGACTATCCTGGGAGCAGACCTATTGGTGGATTATGTTATGGATTTATTACCAGCATACAGAGAATGCAAAAAGTCATAACCAGAAACATTATTTTTAATACTCATATTATGTTACATGGGACCCTTGAGGTAAGCTATTTCCCCAACTCCTGTAATTACCTCTTAAGACTAGCTAAAGTGGTATACAGAAATATAGGGGGGGGGGGGGGGGAACTGAAAGTATCAACAATACACTCAAAGCTGAATTTAGCATTAGGCACTGCAGGGCTGTTCCTTGCGGTTGCAGAGGCTGAGATGCATATTGTTGCCTGTACAGCTCATATGTCAACTGATATGGGTTTACCAGATGCTGAAAATTCCTCAATAGCAGAGAAACACTTTCACTAATAATAATAATAATAATAATTTGCAGAATATTTATATACAGTGAAGTCCCTTTACTACAGGAATCCAAATAGTATTCCTATATAGAAATCCTATATTACTTTGTTCTGGCTGTGGATTTCAGCGAGTGATCAATATCAATGCAGCACTCATAGCCTCAGCTAATATACAGCTCTCCCCAGTTGTCTGTTTTAAGCAAGAAGTCTGCTACAATTGATATTCCAACTGGCAGGATTGCCAGAAAGTTATTGATTCACACATAAATTCACGTTTTGACAAAATATATTAACCCCTGCTGTGCTATAGAAACCAGAAACCAGTTATTCTGGTACTAGGAAACTGTGAACAGTTGCTATTACACAAAACAATAGCATGAATTCTTGCAAAAGATGTAGCTTTAATCAGCTAAGGAAGCGTTGTTTTAATACATTAAAGACTCGTCCTCTTTTCGACTTTCCCGTCTATTAGCCTTCCTTCAAAATGGCCTGGAAGCAGGTCTTAGGTTAGGTTCCCTAAAGGTCCAGGTTTCGGCACTTTCTGTATTTTTTCATAAGAAATTAACCGAATTGCCAGACATTAGGACTTTTTTCCAGGGAGTTTTACATATCCAACCTCCCTATGTCCCTCCTACTGCTCCATGGGATCTCAACATGGTCCTAGAGATGCTCAAGGGCCCCCCCTTTGAACCTTTGAGTAAGGCAGACCTAAAGTGGTTGACCTGGAAGGTCCTCTTTCTTTTGGCTATCGCTTCGGCTCGTAGAGTTTCCGAATTAGGAGCTCTGTCCTGTAGGGAACCATATTTGGTTTTCCACGAGGACAGAGCGGTGTTAAGAACTCTCCCTTCTTTCGTATTAAAAGTAGTGTCGGCTTTTCATCTCAACCAGGAAATTGTAGTTCCGGTTTTCTCATCTTCTTCCCATACGGATCAGCAATCGATGGAAAAGTTAGATGTGGTTAGGGCTCTCCGCATTTATGTTAAGAGAACTTCCCAGATTAGACGTACAGACTCTATTTGTCCTTTATGACGCTAATAAGAGAGGCTGGCCAGCCTCAAAACAGTCCATTGCAAGATGGATTACGTCTACCATCAGACAAGCTTATATAAAGGCTAGCCGTCCTGTGCCGGAGAGAATCACAGCCCATTCCACCAGATCGGTTGGGGCGTCGTGGGCAGCAAGGAATGGTGTTTCTGCGGACCAGCTTTGCAGGGCAGCCACTTGGTCCTCTGTCCATACGTTTACTAAATTTTATCAATTTAATGTCTTTGCATCAGCAGATGCAAATTTCGCTCTACGAGCGGGATTTTCAGAGTAGTCCCACCCTTTAGGGGCTGCTTTAGAACGTCTCCATGGTAAAGCAGTGTCCCCCAGACTGGATGAAAGAGAAAAGAGGATTTATGTACTTACGTTAAATCCGTTTCTCTGATTCCGTCTGGGGGACACTGCGATCCCTCCCTTCTGTTATTCTTCTGTGTGCTCTTGTTTGACTGCCCTTTTTTCTCCTGGGGCTTTTTAAAACTAACTGGATTGTACAGGAAGAGGCAGGGGGATTGTAGAGGGGAGGGGTCTATCAGCAGCACTAAAGTTAACTAGTTAGGTGCCAACTCCCAACTCCCCTCCACAACCCATGGTAAAGCAGTGTCCCCCAGACGGAATCAGAGAAACGGATTTAACGTAAGTACATAAATCCTCTTTTTTCCATGTCTATGAAATAGACTTTCTAGCCTTAAACGTGGTCTGGACCACACTCTCCAATTGAACGTTTGCTCATAGAATCATGACCTCAACAACAAAGCATTCTGAGCCAAATCCTGATAAAGAAGAATAACCTTGACTCAATAGGTCCCACAGAACTTGCAGTCTGCGTTGAATTCAAAATCTTCTTTCAGATCTGGTCTAGGCGTTATTTAACGCCATTTGGGGAGGTCTAGCAGCGAGCCATGTTAGCTCTGCAACAGATTTGGCTAGCGCATTTCCCAGGCTGGCTCTGCCTTCTCTGCTATGTTGCACACATGTATTTGTGCTTATGCAAATTATGTACCCAACTCTTGGACCAGTCCACATACCAAAGATAGCAGTGCGCCCTCCGCGCTCTATAGTATGAAAGAAATTATCTCTACTAGTTGTAGGGGAATGCTGGTATTTCGTTTTACAGTGCTTTTGGGTGTATACTCATTTTTACAAAAGATTGTAAAATTCTTAGAAATGATCCCTTCATTGAAATCAATATTGTGTTGCTCTGCAATTAATTTCTAGATTCTGGATCATCATCCTCTTCAGAGGATGAGCGGCCAAAGCGCACAGGAGTGAAGAATGGAGAAGTTGGGAGAAGGCGCAGACGTTCACTATCAAGGAGCCCCTCTCCTATGAGGAAGAGACCCAAGGACCCGTCCCCACAGTAAGTACATGTTTTCAGTGCAGAATATTTGCATTACTTGCTTCCCAGCCAAAATGTTACATTTTGCAAATTACTAGGTTTTCATGAACTTGAAATTGTTTTTCCTCCTTGCTCTCAGGATGCAGACACTGAAAAGGTGGCAATCACCTCTTAAAAGGTTTGTTCAACCTTTTTAGTAATGTTTAGTAGTTGCTAAAGATAAATTAGAACTTAGTAGGACTAAGTAAAAAAAAACTTCTTTTTTTGTGACCAAAGTTTCTCCTGAATCTTCACATTCTGCAGTGCGCACTTTACTAGTTATTTTCTTTATAATTACTCATACAAAGTGATTTGCTCTGCGTATAGATATCCCTTTTTGTTTTCCTTGTAACTACTTTCTTATGTCAATGTCCTTGGTCAGTCCAGCAAAATGTCATCCAGATTGTCTCCCACACACTAAGGGTATATTTACTAATCGCCAGCTCCATCAAACTGCCAATTCTCAGCAGTAATTTTCTTAGTCAAAACCTGATGGGCATTGTATTGTCTTTATAGAATTGCTGTTTTTTTAAAAAAATGGCGTCAAACCGCAGCTTAGTAAACATACTTTACACAAGTCTGACTATTCCCTTTAAAATTTCATAAATCTATACGGACCTCGAAAGTCTGTAAAATCAATAGAAGGGGGACACTTTGTAGTGTATGAAAACCTTTTATTAAGCAGCTTTAAAAGAAAAAAAAAAACCCCACCAAATGCATAAAGTTGGAATGCAATGTGCTTGTTTAACAGACACCACTCTGTGAGATAGAGAACATGATTCCAGAGAAAAGCTTTTTTTGAGCCATACAGTGGGCCAAGGGGATATAGGCGAGGAAATGTGAGTGAGCCCATCTTGAAATAGTAGGGCCAATAGTGGGATGATTGATGGAAGGTAATTTGCTAAACCATGGGGTAAACCGGGGCAGAATTGCACCCTCAATGTCAATCCACTGTTTCTCACCCTTAGAGATTGTCCACTCCACAATCCTTCTTAACATGACTGCATTGTAGTATGAAGAAAAATGTGTGAGTTGTTAACCTCCTAGGTGTCTGCAATATAGGACAAATTGTTTGAACCTCTGCCATCCACTGGAAAAAAATAAAGCAGTGGTTTCAATTAGGGATGTGCACCGGCGACTTTTGAGGTCTCGTGTTTTGTGTTTTGGATCCGGATTTCCGTTATTTTTGAGGTTCGGATTTGTCTCGCAAAACACTTGACGAAAGGTCTCGGTTCGGATTTAAGGTCTCGGGTTCGGATTTTTTTTGAAAAAAAAAAAAAAAGTTTAAAAATCAAGTTTTTGGGCTTATTTTCACTCCTAGGCTATTATTAACCTCAATAACATTCAATAACAAGCATTTCCACTAATTTACAGTGTATTCTGAACCTTTGATTGCCAGCAACTCTTTATCCCCTATGGCATAATTCTACTCTGCTGGAAGGAACTTCCTTGAATAGAAGGCACAAGGGTGGAATTGACCTTGCGGAGATTTTTGAGAGAGCACCACTCCAATGCCCACGTTAGAAGCATCAACCTCTAGAAAGAATGGGGAGGAGGAGTCGGGTTGCCTGAGAATAGGTGCAGAAGCAAAGGCATTTTTAAGGAAGTCAAAGGCCTCCACAGCGGTTGATGGCCAGGATTTAGTGTTGGAACCCTTCCGTGTAAGGGCCACAATGGGTGCTACGATGGTGGAGTAGCCCAGGATCAAGCGCCTGTAATAATTGGCGAAGCCAAGGAATCGCTGGATAGATTTCAAGCCCAATGAAAAGGGCTTTCTATATCAGCAGTATACCAAGGATAACTGCTAAGAAACAATGCATATGCTGTAGAATTACAGTCTTGGTGAGGTCCACTTTCAAAATAAACAAAATATAAAATAATAAATAAAAATCATCACTATCCCGGAAGTTGACAGAGTTCATTTCTTACTACAATTATCTCTTGCTTTGCAGTCTTCACGCTATATCGGGCTGCAGGTACTTTTGTTTGTGAAAATCCTCATTTTATAGTAGCAAGGATTTACAGATTTATCCATGTCACATTTTGTTTTTTTGTTTACCCTTATTGCCCAGGACAAAGCTCATTCTCAATTTTTCTTTATATTGGCGCATATTTTATTAGAGTCAACTGCATAGAAGACTAATAAGACAGCAGCAGCCTAGAGCTGCACTAACATATGTGCACCTTTTTAGACTGATAGATATGCTTTTTTTTGTGATTTGAACTTTTTGACAACGCGCACAAGATTACGCTACTTAGAAAGTGATAAAAGCCTACTCTACTTTTCCTGTTTCCAAGAGACATCTGATGCAATGACTCTTGACAGGTGGCTCCTGATTGGAGGATGACAGCACTCATCAAACATGACAGATACACAACAGTGTACTAGTCTAGATTTAGACTGTCCAATCCTCAAGTGAAACCTTGACTCAAAGTCTAAGTGTGCCCCAGGGGCAAACGCAGGATTTGTAGAGGGGGGTTTCCACACCACGCCACCAGTGGGTGTGACCAGCATGCATGGGGGCGTGGCTATAATTTTAGACAGTGCTTGGCTGTTCTCCAACTCTTCCATCTCCATAATATACATGGTCAATGCTGCTGTTAGGTGCACGCAGCTCTCCCTTTCAAGCTGAGCTGTGTGAAGCGGGAGCAGGGTCCAGCCACCTCAATTATACAGTGCCCCAGGCATGGATGGGAGTTTCCAGGCACTAGAAAACCCCCCCTCAGTTTGCCCATGTGCCCATACATCTGATTTGGAGCCAGCAGATGTCAGATACTTTAGACAAAGACTACTTCTGACCTTATATTAGTATAAGTTAGTGCTATAGCACCAATCATATTACAGAGTGCTGCATAGACAATATGAAATCATTCTGTCCCATTGGAATTTGTGCTCTAAATTTCTTGCCAGACACATTTGCGCACACACATAATAGGGTCCATTTTGTCAGACGCCAATTAACCTGCCAGTATGTTTTTGGACTGTTGAGTAAACTGGAGTAACTGGAGGAAACCCACACAAACAAGGGGAGAACATATAAGGTTCACACAGATAGGGCCTTTGGTCGAACCCATGACCTTAGTGCTGGGAGGCAGCAATGCTAAATACTGTGCCACCCTGCTGTAAGAGATCAATGTCTGATCTAGTTTGCGCAACTCTGTCAGATCTGCCCTATAGTGCCAAACGATCAGTTATTTGATGATTATAAAAAACATTTTTATTATTTTGTCCAAAAATGGCAGACAGGTACAAAACAGGTATGTTGCATCTCTTAAATGTGTCAGGAAATAATATAGTGGATACCAATTTTCATGAAACAGCTCTGTTTTGCACAGAAGATGCTGATTTTATACTTTGAATAAAAAAATGTCCTGACATTTTCTAGAATGCCTGGGCAGCACGGTGGCTAAGTGGTTAGCAATTCTGCCTTACAGCACTAGGGTCATGAGTTCAATTCCCGACCATGGCCTTATCTGTGAGGAGTTTGTATGTTCTCCCCGTGTTTGCGTGGGTTTCCTCCGGGTGCTCCGGTTTCCTCCCACACTCCAAAAAACATACTAAAAAAAAGGTAGGTTAATTGGCTGCTTACAAAAATTTACCCTAGTCTGTGTGTGTGTGTGTGTGTGTGTGTATTAGGGAATTTAGACTGTAAGCCCCAATGGGGTAGGGACTGATGTGATTGAGTTCTCTATACAGCGCTGCGGAATTAGTGGTGCTATATAAATAAATAAATGGTAATAATAATGTTACACTATGTTTGTAACATATAATAATAGCATGTTACAACTTGATTTTCTCTTGATATATTAACAATTGATTCTAAAGTCAAAGTACAAAGTCCATCACCTCTTCTGCTTTCAAAAACACCGCACTGTATCAAGGGTTTCAGGTAGTTACAATGTACCTTGCCAGGTACTGTGTAATCAGGCCCAGCCTCTTGGGAGGTGGTGCAATGTCAACAGAGCTTATGACATTGTTATCTGCATGGGGCGTTGTGTTTACATTTGGAAAAAAACACATCCTTCAGTAATCACTCTCTACAGTAAAGTAAGCCTCCTTAATGATATGATTACCTCCAGCTAGTCAGCTAGACACGTGTATACAAGAAAATACAAAGCTCTTTCACAGATTCTGTTTTGTCTGTCGTTTTTCTTATTTTTTTCCTTTTTTTGTCCTTCATATGTTCAAAGCCACAGACCTGTAAATACCTACAGATTGCTGATGAGTCACTAGTGGCTCAATTATAGTGAAACGTGTTAATATCCTGGTTTTACGCAACAAAAACAATACAAAAATGTAAAAGGTTTAATAAAGAATATGGTAACTTAGATCAGCTATAGCACCCTGTGTTGTTAAATAAGTTTTACAACACTTAAAAAAACAATTCCTCTATGTAATATTATTTTAAAAGTAACACATGAACGTGCAATAAAGACTATAAGCCAAAGGTGGACGGAAAAAAAATGATATGTAGAATTAGTCAGTCAAATCTAGGAACCAGCAGGATCTTATATGGAGCTAGGTAAGATACACATCGATATAAATGACTACACAATTGTTCCTTACCTCAGGAATTTTATCCAGCTCAGCTATAACCTGCATTTAAGAGGGTCCATTGTCTACTCACAGTGGGGGTAGTCTGTTTGTGTGCTCAAGCAATATTTAGATGCAATGAGATTATACATATTATTTAATAATATGAGGAAGCATGGGTGACTGAAAAAAGAGGGTACAGTGTATATATATATATATATATATATATATATATATATATATATATGAGGCACTATTTTTGACTGTGATCGAAATGATACAACCAATGAAGATGACAGCTGCTTAAAGCTGAAAATGAACAAACACAGCTTGGACTCCCCCAATTACCAAAAGTGTTCTCCCCACACTATATTTGTCGGTTGCTCCGCCCGGGCAAAAATCCTCTGCCGCCTGGCATTGTGATGCGGCCGGAAGTCACGCTGCAGTGACATTTCATATAGAAACATCAGCATAACTTTCAGTGATGCTATTTCATTTTCTATGTGATTGCCCTTGTTTGTGGATATTGACAAGAGGAAATACCTGATTCCTTCCAATATCAATGTGGCACAGTTTATGTGGATAATCAGGAAATGCATCCAACTGCGTTCAGGAAAAGCAATATTTTTGTTTGTAGACCGTACCTCAGGCTAATGCTAGGTACACACGGGAGAATTTTCCGACCGATGTGTTATTTACAACGATTGCACCTACGACTGAAGGTCCGATCTGTCGGGCAATTCATGCGTACACACTAGACATGTTTTAAACGATTTTTGGAAGACCAACCATCCAGCCAGCTACTTTTGACAGCCGTATTGTCATCTTAAAAGATTTTGCGTTCGTACACACTGATTCGACTTATGGGGTCCCTGAAGTGATAGGACGAAGAAATTTAAATAAAGGACTGAACATCACCAGCAAAAACCAATGATGTTAAGAAAAAATACAAGAAGCTTGAAAAAAATTGGAATTGTTTCAAGCATATGAGAAAGTAATTTCAGAAAGCAGTAGCCAGGTTAATTGTTAAATTTGTCATTAGATGCTATTCTTTTCACTCATTTCTATAGATATTGTTAACAAATAAATATGTTGGATTAAAACAAGTGGGGTTTCTTTGGTGCACTTGCAATAAATACATATATTTGCTTAAAATAAACTCACAAGCATTAAACATGTTCAATACATAAGTATGGTCTTATCCAATACATCAGAAGTTTTCCTACACACGCCCCGAAAGGTGTCGCAGTTGGTTATGGAATCGGTTGTGAATACACACTACATGATCGGAAGGTGATTGGAACTAGATTATTAAACAGTACGACCAGCGAAATGAAATGACAATTGGCACTTTGGAACGATTGTCGTATACACACTAATGCGATATCTGACTGAACGAACGTTCGCATGTCAGCTGATTGGCCCGATGATTGGCTGAAAAACCTCCAGAGTGTACGTAGCCTAGGTGAGGCAAGAATCCTTCTTTACAATGGAAACCCAGCAGCTACACTTGGGCATAAAACCTGTTTTTGTGACGATGTAATGAGGAGAACATGTCCTTAGAACAGTCATTACATACCACCACAAATAGCCTACACTGGTTTATCATAATGTAATCATCGAGGCTGTCAAGCACGACTGGGCCTCTAAGAAGAAAAGAAGAATTAATATATAAAATGATGATCTCGAGGTTAAATCAGTAAAAGATCAGGATTTCAACATTTAATTATTGCGAAGAACCCCACCCAGCTACTTCTTGATGCCACCCAGCTGGCAAAATATTTGCCAACTGGGTGGCATTTATTTATGTAACGCCATCAAATTCCATAGCGCTTTACAATTGACGACAAACACAGTAATAAACAATACTGGGGAATACAGACACAGGTGAGAAGGCCACGTTTCATGTTAACAAATACAGATACAATGAGCTATTAAGGGTAGAATTATCAAACCTTCTAAAAGGGAAAGTGGAGGTGTTGCCCATAGCAACCAAGCAGATTCTAGCTATCATTTTTCTAGCACAGTCTAGAAATTGATAGCTAGAATCTGATTGGTTGCTATGGGCAACACCTCCACTGTCAGTTTTCAGAAGATCTGACAAATCTACCCCCAAGTTGTCTGTGCAGAATGAGTTGATCATATTATTTTAGATACCTGCGTCATGCCTCTATATTTGCAGTAGAGAAAAACAGTCAGTACAAAAGAGGATAATAAAGAGAATAATGTAAATAACAGAAAAATATTGATGAAAGATGAGTCATAACAGGACTTACAAAAGATACTTCCTCAATCAGTGATTACTGAAGAGAACAGTTACAGTGCACACAAAGGGTTAAGCAGTATACATTCAAGTTGCCCAATATAAACCCTAGTGTAGCTAATATGCTCCCCATGGACCCATAACCATCATCATCATCTATTTATTTATATATATAGTGCCACTAATTCCACAGAGCTGTACCTCACTCACATCAGTCCCTGCCCCATTGGGGCTTACAGTCTTAATTCCCTAATATACACACACTGAGAGAGGCTAAGGTCAATTTAATAGCAGCCAATTAAACTACTAGTATGTTTTTGGAGTGTGGGAGGAAATACAGACTCCACACAGATGGCCAGGAATCAAACTCATGACCCAGTGCTGTGAGGCAGAAGTGCTAACCACTAAGCCACTGTGATAATCAACATATTTTTCTTTAAACTCATATTTTTCTTTAAACTCATTTATTTGTTTCCTGTGATATTTGCCTGTTGCTCTACACATTAATCTTGACCACTTGACAATGATTTTGGGCCTAGTATATGGTTCTTTAATTCTCCTTCAGACACCTATCTTAGTCTATCCTGACAGAACATTTTTTTCTCCATCACTCATTTAATGACCTATATTTTATTTTCTCTTTCTAGAGGGCAGAGCGTGCGCTGTGGTGTTTGACTGCAAATTCATCGAAACTTCGGCAGCCGTCCAGCACAATGTGAAGGAATTGTTTGAGGGGATTGTCCGCCAGGTCCGTTTAAGGAGGGACAGCAAGGAGACAAATGAAAAGAGGTTGGCTTATCAGAAAAGGCGGGAAAGTATCCCAAAGAAAGCCAGGAGGTTTTGGGGGAAAATCGTCGCCAAGAAAAACAAAAACATGGCTTTTAAGCTAAAATCAAAGTCCTGCCATGACCTTTCTGTGCTATAAATCCATTTGGACTTGCTATTATGGGAACTATAAGCAATCTATATTAGATTGGATAATGCCACAATTTACTTGTGTTTTCCACAGCCATGATGAACTTTTCCAACAATTTATCAGATGGACATGGACTCTGTTGATTGTTAATATTTATATGCAAAAAAAGGTCCTGGGTGCCTAATTTATATTGCTTGATTTAATGGGTGGGGATTCCATTTTTATAAACATGGTTTCATTTCCTGAGAAATAGACCCTGCACTGTACTCTTGATCACCAGCTTGTCTATGTTATATCAATGCATCCAATAATGCCAAAACTCTTAGCTTCCATTCAGTTATACACAATCATTTTACCAGATTGTGTTCCAAACTTCGTGCAATTTTCCAATGCTCACAATGTTTTAAAATTATTTTTTATTTAAATTGCTTTTTTTGGGGGTTTTTATTAGGCCATTGTTCCATGCAGTTCTTCACATTATTAAGCCTGCAATATTTAACAGCGTGTAAACCAGCAATATAGTAAGGCATACTAATATTGTATAGACGTGTACGTAATATTATGGAATATTATGATATTTATCATTGCCACACACTTAGGTGATTGCAGCTTATACATTCATCTATGAACTTCATATACATGTCTTCTTGCAAATCTCAGGGAGTTCTCTAGGACTCCTGAAAGAGTAGGCCACTGTCCTTGATCCTGACCGACTTTTTTGCAAAATGCATGGGGAAGGACTGTGATAACGCAAATTGTATCGTCTACGGCCCCCCCCCAACTTCTGCCTCTTGCACCTCCCTTCAGAGATCTCCCAGGCTGTTTAATGATATTGAAGCATTCTTTCTATCCCATTTGCTATTTGAATTGGATAAAGCTCTGAAACAGACGTGGACTGTTGGAGGACCCTACTTAATCCTCAATTTTGGATTTTATTTATTTATTTTAATATGAGGCTTCAGGGGTAAATACCTTGGTGTATTATAATCATTTTTTAAATACATAATTATTTTTCTTAAGTGCCTTACAATAAATACTGTATGCTTTATACAGGTATCATGAATAGGTATGCATGCCAAAAAACGAGGATTTACAGTTCTTTTGCACTGGAAAGGCTACACTGCATAGTTGTCCACTGTCCCTAAGTTCCAGGGACAGTCACAAGTTTTAGGAATTTCTCAGTGGAAATCTCCCGTTATTTTTTACGATTCACCAACTGCACAGATTAAATCCTGATTATTGTGTATATATACACTTCTCATGATCTGTTCTTGTTGCTTTATAAGTGAATATTTATTGAACAGGATCAATAACACATGCAGTAAACATGACAATATGTAGTTCACCAAGGTCCATGTAGATCGTCCTATGAGCTACGATTCCCTTGTGCACAGCCATGAGTCCCTAGAAATTTTTATTAAAAAAGGATGACATTTGGATAGTTTTATAAAACGTCTTTCTGGTGTAGCTTTGCGGAAAAAAAGGTGGTGTAATCCATAGCAACCAAATACATTCTTCCTTTCATTTTCTAAACTGTACTAGAGAAAGGACATAATCTGATTGGTTGCTAGGGGCGGCTTCACCTTTTTTGCACAGGTATGTGTGCATCAGTTTCATAAATGTCCGCCCTGATCTTCCTCCTCTAGTTTTTGTCTTAGAAACCATGTTTTTGAATGAGTGATATAATGCAAGTGTCATGAGCCTCTCTATTTAGTATATATTGCAAAATACACCTACAAATGAGAAGAGATAATTATCCCTCAGGACAAATAGTACAGAAGGCTACCTAACTGTCTAGTCATTTAAGTAGGTCCTATTGCATAGAATTCCATTAATGATCTTTGGTAACTCACGCATTGCAGATAATGTGTTATAAAGTACACTAAAGTCATTGTTGCCTACCTTCAATAATAATTCTATAGTGTTCTCAACTTTAGGGTGTATAGGAAAATAAGTATTTATTATTAAGTTTCCTATTGATATTTTGTTTGACTTGTTTTTTAGAAAGTTTTTTTTTTTCATTGTACTTTATAAAGTAAAATAAAATAAATCTACATTTTCTTCATGTTGTTTCTTATTAAAATGACAATGGTCCTAGGTTTAAATGTTTGGTAGGATCTGATTTCCAGCTGTGTTCTCTTATAGTGATACAATAGATCCGGTTTGAGAACAGTGATCCCTATGTCTGAGAATGGATAGGAGCATTCTGAAACCAAAGAAATAGTATTCTTCCAAAAGAGGAGCTGTTGGGAGTTATCGTGACCTAGATGTGGATTTCTTCATGTCTAAATAAAAGGCCAAATTAAAGTTTGCATCAATGAGCAAAAGTTACATTCCAGTACACCCAACGCAGGAAGCATTCAGGCTGGAGCCCTATATTTTAGCTTACTCTGACCTGTGTTCTTTCAAAGGACACATACATACGTACGCACTGGATAGCATAACATAGCACATCATACCTAACAATGAATGCTATTCTTATAGATTCTAATAGATGATCACCATCCACTTACCCAACAAATGACCATCATTATCATACCCAGCAAACAGCCCCACCAGCATCACTTACAGCATGTTCTGCACTCATTAATTGGCCTAGCCTAGGTATAAAGCCAGTTTGCTGTCATAGCATCACATGCAGCGCTATGGCAATTGGAATCCCTATGGCTTAATAGGGGACCAGTTTTTCTCCATTCCCTTATAGTATACACTTACAGAATGATGATCACTTTAGAAAACCACAATTACATGGTTAAAATATCAAAATGTTCTACAACTCATGGCTGACCTTTCCCTTACACTTCTGTATGAACAGATCTTATCAAATATGCCCACACTCCTATTAGACAACACCATATAGTGAGCTATTTCTGGTGTCAGTAATATGCTGAGATATAACTGGTGTAAATTATACAAAGCTTAACAACGTCCAGTGCCTTGTGAAGAGTCATAGCCGGCCCCCAGGCTAATATGCAGGTCCATATCTTGTTGTGCCAGTGGATCCCAAACTTTCTCAGTTTGAGAGCACTGTCCAGGAGCGATATTGTTGCCATTCTGTATATGCGGTGCCGTCCGCATATACAGAATGCTATCCAGTGCACAGGCAGCCGCATCACGTCACTCAATGCGGTTGTGTCATTCATTAATAAAATATTGTTCTACAACTTGTAGTACAATATTTTATCAATGAGTGACATGGCCGAACCACGTAACTTGTGATGCGGCCGCCTGTGCACTGGATAGCATTCCATATATGCGGACTGCATCGCATATACAGACAGGCGGCCCAGTGGAGGTACCAGATTGAGCGGCCCGGGGGGCATATGCCCCCCTGGCCAGCCCGCCCCTAGTGAAGTATAATGCAGAATTACATTTAATTTTGAAGAACATTTTGTTGATAGTTTCTTTATAAATTTAAATATATTTCAGTGTGCTTGCATACCGTTTCCTCAAACGTGAATAAGATTATTTAGAACGGAAAGAATCCTTATATTCCAAATATAAAAATTACAATTCCCTCTCCCTCTTTTCCCAATTTGAAGTTGCTCTTTCCCTTTGCAACAAAAATATAAAAAAAGTTATATTTTATTGATTTGTATCTTAAAGATCATACTAAATAAAAAAATTGAGTTCTAAAAATAAGCATAATGTCCACAAAAATACAGTACAACAGAAAAGATAGTGTTCTTGAAAAATAAAAATGTGGCAAAAAATAAATCTCAATCTA
This sequence comes from Mixophyes fleayi, assembly GCF_038048845.1. NCBI lineage: Eukaryota > Metazoa > Chordata > Amphibia > Anura > Limnodynastidae > Mixophyes > Mixophyes fleayi. The sequence goes on along the minus strand of NW_027446953.1, from coordinate 1,571,092 downwards.
ATTAAGTATAAACCTTATGGCGTACAGCATTTACTTTATATGGTGATAAACGTTATGAGCATGTGCTTAAACAGGACATGTCACCAGGGCCGGATTACTCGCTAGGCAACCTAGGCACCTGCCTAGGGCCTAGCGGCTCTCGGGGGGGAGGGGGGGGCACAGCTGGGGGGGGGGGGGGACAGGAGCAATTTAAAAAATAAATAAATTTGGCCCTCCCCCAACTTGCGGCACCCCCAGACTCGTGGAAGGGGGGGGGGGGGGCATGAGTCGGGGGAGGGGCCACACGGGGCTAGTCTGGTGCCTGGTCTCCTCCCTCCTCTGTGTGGCCTGCTGTAGGTCACATGGAACTTGCACCAGACTAGCCCCGTGTGGCCCCTCCCCCGACTCATTAGGCTGGCATTCATGGTATATATAATCTGGTGAAGAATGTGGCTTGTCCTGGTTATCCTGCCAGTAACAATATGGACTGTCTGACATGTCTACTCTCGCTGCATTGGATGCTGTCACCATTGAAAAAATGGTGGAGGATTACTTTGCTGACACCATCCAAGTAGACATGTCAGACAGTCCATATTGTTACTGGCAGGAAAAAAAGGCAGTTTGGAAGCCCCTGTACAAACTGGCTCTATTTTACCTGAGTTGTCCCCCCTCCAGTGTGTACTCGGAAAGAGTTTTTAGTGCAGCGGGGAACCTGGTCAGTGAGCGGCGAAGGAGGTTGCTTCCTCACAACGTTGAAAAAATGATGTTTATAAAAATGAATAATCAATTCCTCAATGAAGTACAGCACTGCCCTCCAGATACTACAGAGGGACCTGTGGTTGTGGAGTCCAGCGGGGACGAATTGATAATGTGTGATGAGGAGGAAGTACACACTGTAGGGGGAGAGGAATCAGAGGTTGAGGATGAGGATGACATCTTGCCTCAGTAGAGCCCGTTTAGTCTGTACAGGGAGAGATGAATAGCTTTTTTGGTGTGGGGGCCCAAACAAACCAATCATTTCAGCCAAAGTTGTTTGGTAGGTCCTGTCGCTGAAATGATTGGTTTGTTAAAGTGTGCATGTCCTATTTCAACAACATAAGGGTGGGTGTGAGGGCCCAAGGACAATTCCATCTTGGAACTTTTTTTTTTGCATTATGTGACCAATCAACAGTCGTTTGCCATGTTCAAAAAGTAAAACCAAATTTAAACAAATTCAAGAAATTAAACCAAAAGTAAAATGCCCTGTCATAATTTAAAAAAAGAGGTATTGACGTCCTCTGACTAAAACTACTGTATTGTTGTTTATATTTTATAAACACTACACTTGAAAGCTTGAGTCTTTTCTTATTAATAATATATATTGTGGTGACCCACTCCTCTACGCAGTCCAGATACATTTATTGCTGCGAATCATACAAGTTCAGGGTTTTTAATATATATTGTGGTGACCCACTCCTCTACGCAGTCCTGATACATTTATTGGTGCGAATCATACAAGTTCAGGGTTTTTAATATATATTGTGGTGACCCACTCCTCTACGCAGTCCAGATACATTTATTGCTGCGAATCATACAAGTTCAGGGTTTTTAATATATATTGTGGTGACCCACTCCTCTACGCAGTCCTGATACATTTATTGGTGCGAATCATACAAGTTCAGGGTTTTTAATATATATTGTGGTGACCCACTCCTCTACGCAGTCCTGATACATTTATTGGTGCGAATCATACAAGTTCAGGGTTTTTAATATATATTGTGGTGACCCACTCCTCTACGCAGTCCAGATACATTTATTGCTGCGAATCATACAAGTTCAGGGTTTTTAATATATATTGTGGTGACCCACTCCTCTACGCAGTCCAGGTACATTTATTGGTGCGAATCATACAAGTTGATGGTTTTCTTATTATATATATTGTGGTGACCCACTCCTCTACGCAGTCCAGAAAGATACCTCGTTGCAACGTTTTGGACTAATAACTATATTGTGAGGTGTTCAGAATACACTGTAAATTAGTGGAAATGCTTGTTATTGAATGTTATTGAGGTTAATAATAGCCTAGGAGTGAAAATAAGCCTAAAAACTTGATTTTTAAACTTTTTATGTTTTTTTCAAAAAAAATCCGAATCCAAAACCTTAAATCCGAACCGAGACCTTTCGTCAAGTGTTTTGCGAGACAAATCCGAACCCCAAAAATAACGAAAATCCGGATCCAAAACACAAAACACGAGACCTCAAAAGTCGCCGGTGCACATCCCTACTTTAAAGTCATTTCATATCTGTATGGTTACCACAGCAACCCAATAAGCTGCAGTTTGTCTTATCTTTTTTTCCCAAGTACTAAATGGACATATACATAATGAATCTCATGTATATGCTGTCAATCCACAAGACATAATAATAATAATAATAATAATAATAATAATAATAATAATAAAAAAAAAAATAATAATAAAAAAAAAAAACAGATAGTAAAGAAAGGTTAATTACATCACTAAGCAGAGAGCATTGTACTTTGCAGCAAAACAATTAACAGTACCTGTCCCCAATATTGCTCTGCAGTTCAAAACAATTTAGATAAAACTGCTGCTGTGTAATAAAAACGCTCACAAATATATCTATATTTAAGCTCATTTGACATTGTGACAAATATAGTCACCCACTTTACACAGCTCATTAATCATTTTATTAGAAGCTTTATGTTAATGTCAAATTGATGTATGTGTATGAGAAAGGTAGGCTACCTGTGGAGGCAGTGTTCCGGTAGGGATGACTGGCGGTTCCATGTGGCATTTGACACTCTGGTGGTGCGCTGCTCCAGTGAGCTTCTTCCGTGCCCTGTGCGACTGGTTCTTAGGATACCGTGGGTGACCCCATAGTGAGCAGCTCATCAGGCCGGCATAATGGGATTGGTGCTGATATGTCTTTGGTGCCCTCCATCAGTCGAGCCTTCAGGGCAGTGTGGCAGCAGTGGGTCAAGTTCTCCAGTTCTTGAGGACATTTGGTATTCACCTCAGATCAATGACATGTTGGCTTTCCACATTTCTCAAGCTCTACAGATTTGAGATGTGCTACATTACTGTAAATTATAATAAAGATTAATCTTATTGTTAACACAGTACTAGTCAGATAACTGCATTATGGAGCCACTTACAAATGTAGTTGTGGTGGGGTAGTTTTAGTTTAGTAATTAATACACCTGTATAATAGCAGTTTTTGCCTAGGCAAATATAGAATCAGCGAATAAATAATTAGTGAAGCCTATACTTTTCATTAGAAACAACACACTAAAATATACTACTATATTATAAATACTTACATCCTATTTCTGGGGCCTGGGATGGGCTCCCTGTCTCCTCCTGGGTCTCCTCACTGGCTTCCTCCTGATCCTCCTCCAGGGTCTCTTTTTCCCTGGCAAAGGCGCCACTGGCGACGTTCTATTCAAAATAAAAATGTAGAAACTGTTATTTTCATAAACATATTATATATATATATATATGCAAAGAGAGGGGTAGGTGATCATATTTAAAGGGGAATTCGCCGAGTTTGACTGACAATCTGCAGGGTAAGGTGGCAAATAGGGTTAAATTCTTGCAGAGGGATACTCCTAGGTTGAACATGCACAGGTGGAAGACAGTGTCTATTGAGGTAATTAGGCTAAGAGGGGTTGATTTTATTTAAACCTGTATTATTGTATTTTCTGACATGACTAATACCAAGCTAGTTGGCCAATGACTCTTCAGGAGATCTATGTCTAGCCAGAGCTACGGTCGCCTGGTGCATCCTGAAGTGGGTGTGCTGTATATTACTGGTGTCAGTGTCACAATATAAATAAATATATATATATATATTATTGTTCAAGTCACAATCACAGAGAAAGAGCACACTTTACATCAGGATGCAACCACAGTCAACCTAACGCTGACTCGGCACAATTCATGTCTGTCTAGGCACAGGCCACTGCCTGCCATCAGTTGCCCTGCACAAGTGCAAAATACAGGTTTATATAGACAAAACACTTCCCATGATCAAACTAACTCACTATACATCCTGTGAGTGTTCAGCTTAGGAGTATTACTAAGCGATGACTTAACCCTGTATGCAGCCTTCCCTGCACACTGTCAGCTGAATAGCTATTTCCTCCCTTAGAGGTCTGTGGCAAAGCACTCCCTTTGTCTATATATATCAATCTCAGCTTTTTGTACATGTGATTTTGTTGCAGCCATTTTCCTTTCATTCATGTTTACAAATAAACACCACATGTATAGCATTCGTCCACCATTGCACAATCATTTAAAAGCACCAGTACACCACTCAAAAAGTGGTCCATAACTTTCATCAGCGCACGGAGCATGGCTCGGTAGAAACTTGCCAACTTCATGTTTGTAAATGAATGAGGCTTTTCAATATTCTCCTCACTGACTGACTCGCAGTACACATGTGGGCATAGGTGCATAAGCATTGGTTTACTTCAACACCATATCTAAAATATGATGTACTTTAATTTATAAACATTAATGTATACTGGAATACCATCATAACACCTTTGACGATGATAGTGGGCTGTACCATAAGGCATTCCCTTGCAGCAAATAGTGGGAGACCAGTGCAAATATGTGCTTCTGCAGACACTATATAAAGCTGAAGAGTATATTGCATTGCTTTTCTTGACAGTTGACATCCATTATGGTATTCTACTATATTGCAATCTATTGCTTGGAAAATCTTATCCCAGCCTGAGGAAAAAACACCTAAGATTAGCAAAGGCTCAAAAAAAAGAAGCACCAGACAAATTTAAGTTACAAAAAAGTGGAGCTTCTGGTGGAATTCTTAGTAGAAAAGCTGTACCACTCTACCAGGCAGCTATCCACAGAGGCTAAACTACTCACCTGGGAATACATGACAGCTGGTCAACACTGTGGCTCCCAAATGCAAAACTGTCCAAAATTTAAAATGAGGAGAGTCAACTAACATGGCCAAAATAAATTTTTATGTTCATAATACATTCTGACAAAGGCCACTTTCTTTCAATCTTTTTCTTACCTTCGTTCTTCTGGCACTGCAGAAGCCGAGACTTCTTACCTCTTTTCTCCCCTTCTGCACATGTGCGCTGGTGCGTGATGAGTCAAGACGAGATGAGATCACTAGAAAAGAACAGGAGAGGAGAATCCGGATCAATACAATCTGCGGCGGCAAAACAATAGGATGAGTGGTCCTGTTGAAGGTACCAGCCTGTCCATCAATCAGTGTGCTGGAGGCGGGTCCATCTGGAATTGGGGCCCTCAGGGGATTTCCCTGGTGTGCCAGTCAGACCCATACTAATACATTTCTCCTACACACTGACACACACTAATACATTTCTGCTACACACTGGCACACACTAATGGAGGTCTCATACACACTGGCACAGACTAATGCAGGTCTCATACAAAATGACAGACACTAATATAGGTCTCACACACACTGATGCACATTAATGCAGGTCTCATACACACTCTGATACACACAAACTGACTCACATTCTCTCTCTCTCATACACACACTCCAATAAACTTACCTACAGTGCTTCCTCCAGCTTCTTATATGGCAGTCTGGGTAGGGGGCATGTCTGTGTTCTGATTGACTGAGTGACTGTGTCAGCCAATCAGAGCTCTGATTGGCTGACACAGTCACTCAGCCAATCAGAGTGCTGCAGAGATAGTGAGGAGTTCCTCCATTAACATGAAGCTCCTCTCTATTATCGAGCAGCACTGGCTGCTCCTACTCTGCTCCATCTGTGTAGGCCCTGATGGTCGCATTCCGGCCACGCCCCTTCGAGAAAGGGGCAGGACAACCGGGTAGTTGGGGCCACTGGAGATTTCCCCGGGACCCCACTGGGCCAGTCCGACACTGGCAACAATAGTATGCCAAGGATGACAACATAAAACAGCTTTCAGGCCTCAAAGCAACCCTTAAGGCAGGCAAATGTAGATAGATGTTCCAGGTAAGTGCTCTCTTGACGCGTTTTGTCATTGGGACTTTTTAAAAGGGCAGCACGTGGTTAGCACTTCTGCCTCACAGCACTGGGGTCATGAGCTCAATTCCCATCCATGGCCTTATCTCTGTGGAGTTTGTATGTTCTCCCTGTGTTTGCGTGGGTTTCCTCCCACACTCCAAAAAACATAGTAGGTTAATTGGCTGCTATCAAAATTGACCCTAGTCCAGGGTTTCCCAAACCCAGTCCTCAGGGCTCCCTAACAGTGCAGTTTTTCCATATCTCCTTGCTGGAGCACAGGTGTGCATTACTGACTGACACATTGTAACAAATCCACAGGTGGTCCTAATTATGTCAGATGTGATCCAGAAAACCTGCACTGATGGGGAGCCCTGAGGACTGGGTTTGGGAAACCCTGCCCTAGTGTGTGTGTGTTAGGGAATTTAGACTGTAAGCGCCATGCGCTATTTCCTTTAAATAAATTTGTACCAGAAGTTATTTATCAGTGATCCAGTCACACTAGGCGGTGCGTCCTGTCACAGCTGCTTTAGCTCTTCACATCCGCTTTCAGGGTCTTTGGACCTTGGAGAAATCAAAATTTGCTGGCGGTTTCACCTGGTTTACCGGTTCTCTCCTAAAGCAATGTTTTCGGGGGTATTGAAGGAGGTGAAGAGACACAGGGTGTTTGCGTCATTCTGGTAGTTTCAGATTGGGTTCTCCTTTTGTGTGACATGTTTATGGTTTGTTTTTGTTCAGAAGTTTGTTTTCCTCCTTTCTGTTCGTTTTTCTCTCTTTTTCTTCTTTTCTGTGGGGCTTGGTTAAACAAACTGAGTGCCTTACAGCAGCCGAGTATAGAGGGGAAGGAACTACAGACAACTAGAACATGCCTGCTTTCCTTGATCCTGCACTATACCCCAAGATACCTAATGTCCCCAATGGACTTAAGAGAACGTTTTATATTTAAGTTAAATTCTATTTTCTCAATCAGCAGTTTTATTGCAGGCTACTTTTGCTCTCTTTGATATATACTAGGCAACCTTAAGTTTATAGAAATGACCCAAGATTTATCTTTCCAGTCAAAATATTGGACCATCAGAAAGTCCACAAAATGTTGCAAGAAAATAATAGTCCCGGTGTTCCTCCTGGTGAAATGTGAACAGGGGTATTTTGCACTCGCATATTAAAAGTGAGGAATGTGCTTTTAAGGAAATTGAATTATGTTTTCTAAATTTAGTAGATGCCACACCTCCTTTTCAGTGAATTGCCAGTAACTCCAAATATGGGTGAAAAAGAATGTATTGCTTGCTGTGTTTGGAGTAAATACAGCTTGAAGGTGCAGATTTTGCAGTGTTTTTTTTAAACAAGTTATTGATCTAAAAAAAAACATTTGTTTTTAATATACATATGCAATTTTACAGACTGTTGTATAATTTTGAATATCTCCATATTCATGTGCTCATATCTACATCAAATTATTGTATTATTTCTCGCTGTCCAGGAATTATACTTAACATTTTTTGTATTTTGAGCTTTTATAATTTACTTATTTGATAGTTAAAAACCTATGCCTCTTTGTTCACTTTTTGTTTTCTGTAATAAGTAACTAGATTGATGTTGTTAATTGCTGTTACTATGTGTATTTTTAATATTATAATATATATTTCATGATTATGATGGTCTGATTAAACATGATTTGTTCACCCTCCATATCAAGGGCATGCAAACTATTCACAAACCTCTCATTACCAGCTGTTCGCTAATTTTGGCGTTTGTCATCATCATCATCATCCACTAACTACTTACATCTTTGACCATTTGCTAATAAAACCACTTTTTTTATTTGTATTTTAGATTGCTCCCTAGTTTCAATCCATCTGCTGCAACTCAAACTCTGCCTTACTGTACATTGCCTACTTTGAACACACCTTCTTTCCCTGCCTTTAATATTAGATGATGATATACTAGTGTATCCCCTCCCTGGCAGTCTTTGGAGCTGTAGTGCACTTCTGCCTCTTTTCTATTATCAATGAGTTGTCTCAGTTGGTGCACAATGTCCACCTGCTCTGCTATTCTGAATTTGTGCTTTCTTTTTGCTCCTCTTTGTTCTCTGTTATGTTCCACTCTAACTGCTCACCCCATACTCTGTATTCTTTAGCACCATTGCACTGTTTTTTTTGTGTGGCTTCCCTGGGCTTCTCTGATGCCTCTTTGAATGTGCTCCGTTTCAGAAAGGCATATTTTAAATTTTTGGATAAACTCCTGTGGATAGTGTTGGGGATTTGTATATAGTGACTATATATATTATTTTTCTCCGACACCCTGTCTCTCAGGGACGGTCCCATATTGAGCTACCTTGGGCTGGATTACTGGGCCACCTGTATTTTTCTTCCTTGAAAATATTCCTAATAGAGTCGAGTCTTGCCCCCCAGGCTAAAATTTGTCAGTCCTCGCTTGCTTTCTCTTTTCCTTACCCTGTGAGATCTCTTTTTTCCTTTTTCTCTTTCTCCTTCTTTTCTTTACTGTATGCTGTTGACTATATTATAGTCAACAGCATACAGTAATCTGCACACAGATAAAGCAATAGAGTGTGTTAAGGAATGAAAGCTACTGTAGGTCTAGCAGGTGGTCCTGTTCTGCTGGGCATAATACAGTAAAAAAATAAATTCATCCATCGCTAACACATTCTAATCCAAGTTGGTGCAAAACAGAATTAATCGGATAGGTAAAGAATTAGCAATAGTTCTAGTTGAAACAGCTGTGTATAGGTAATAGCATGGATACCAATGGTGGGAAATGCAGAATATTTAATAGTGACTAAAGGATAGGCTAAACATGGATAAAAACATCATATAGGTAACTGACATAGAATCATAAAGATGGCGTGACTAATAGAAACCATGTAGAAGAGCCAGTCTTTGTCAATGCTTAAGTCAGATTTCAGTCCATAAAAGCCATAATTGTCAATAAATTCATTTCTGTATGGGGAAATAAGAGTTCCTCTATACTTGCTGTTTGTAGTGCTCCTTAGGCAAAGTAAAGTTGATTGTTGGACAGCTTTTCCCTAGTACCTAGCAAGGAGTCCTAGAGGCTTGTGAGGTGAGAAGGCCGCATGCATTCCACTGTGGAATGCAAGTGCTGTTTTCTGATTCCTGAATGTTGAAAGAGGAGTGCCCAAACACATTTCGTCACAGCCATTTCTTCTCTTTTGTACCCACTTAGATTAGAATGTGTTAGCGCTGGATGAATTTCTTATTTTACAGTGTTGGGGATTTATGGTACTGTCGTCACAGATGACATGATTAAAATTTGGTTCTACTGGCATTGGGGTGCTGTTTAGTGAGCATATACCAGTCAGTGGATAGGAATATCACAGTTCTTTTTTTTAGGTTGCAATGCTAATAAAAACCACTATTGTTATGTATTATGCTGTTTTATACTGGTTAATAAAGCCAAACCATTTACAATAACTATCATTTTTTTTTTTTTTCTGTTGAAGCCCGAGGTGCAGTGCTCCAACTCACCCAGTGCCGTGAGAAAACAGTGCTGGAGGCTTGGGCCTTTGAACCCTTCCCAAAAGGGAAAGGGCCCAGTTTCTCCCTATCCCCAGAGCCAAAAGGCCCCTTAGGGAGATAAAGGTCTTCAAACCCCCTTTGCCAGAGCTACGGGTCTTCAGGGCTGCCTCTGCCGCAAGGCTCCGGCAACCCACTTTACCTCGAGATCGACTGAAGCCTTCCCTGGGGGGCTGGTTCTTCAACTCTCCCCTTCCCCCCAGAAGGAGGGAGCCTCAGACAACTTAGGGAGAGGGGAGACCATAAGGGGCGTATTCAATTGTCAGCGTTAACGCTGCAAAACGCTGAAAAATCTTACCGTTAATACGGTAATAGCGCTACTAATTCTGCAGTGCTGTACAGAGAACCCACTCACATCAGTCCTGCCCCATTGGGGCTTACAGTCTAAATTCCCTAACACACACACACACACACACAGAGACTAGGGTCAATTTGTTAGTAGCCAAGTAACCTACCAGTATGTTTTTGGAGTGTGGGAGGAAACCAGAGCCCCCAGAGGAAACCCACGCAAACACGGGGAGAACATACAAACTCCACACAGATAAGGCCATGGTCGGGAATTAACTCATGACCCCAGTGCTGTAAGGCAGAAGTGCTAACCACTTAGCCACCGTGCTGTCAACGTCCTTCAGCTTGCCTGTGATTTATTATAAACCAGTTAACTTGGGAGCCCAGTAATCAAGACACACACACACACACATATCCTTTAATATTCTGAGCTGAGGTCATTTATTTTGCATAACCTTTTTATAGAGCTTATTGCGTCACTACATTAATTATTCCTTCCAAGTCTTTTAAGAATATAACATACGTTGCTGCTAGGTACAACATAACATATTCAACAACACCCCCAGTCCTCATTTGGATATCTGTAGTTTTCTTTCCCACGTGAACAGTCACAAATTGAATTTCTTTATCTCTATTCTTCAGCTCCCAGCCTGCGATGTTGTGGGAGGACAACCAACATTCATGTTTCACTAATACTAACAAGACCACAGCTGTAAATTGTTTCTTAGAACATCAACTGATTTGTCTATTAAGGTTACACAACTCAAAGGGCTAGATTTACTAAGCTGCGGGTTTAAAAAAGTGGGGATGTTGCCTATAGCAACCAATCAGATTCTAGCTTTCATTTATTTAGTACGTTCTACAAAATGACAGCTAGAATCTGATTGGTTGCTATAGGCAACATCCCCACTTTTTCAAACCCGCAGGTTAGTAAATCTAGCCCAAAGTGTGTTTTCTATATTACCACCATTCAGCCTTGTAAGCCTCCTAAACCTCCACATTACCATAGTCCGTGATATTGGCGATCTATTTTGTGAGCAGTTGTTCCCCTTTATAGCTTTTTGGCTTTGGGCTTGATGGTTCCCCATGGCAGCTAAGGGGTATACAAATTCAAATTGACATTGGCAGCAGTCTGTTAATGCTGTAAAATGTCATGAGGAATACAATAGGGAAAAACTGTTAACATTAATACTCGGTGCACTGCTGATATTAGCAGAAAAACAAAACAATAGCAAAACATGGGGGGTGGGGGACATCCTCTTTAATATAGATGCCTTTTTGATATGTCACTACTTTTTAAAAGCGATGAAAACTGATTAATTTTGGTATGAGATAATGTATCCTGTATTTGTCTATTGTATGTCGCACTTTAGTTTTTCAAAGCCATTTAGGGAGCTGTTTGATATTTGTTCATCAGGAAGTATATACAGATGCAGTATGGTTAAGGAAAATCCTCAGTGGTATGGATTGTAGATAGAATCAACAAACACACCAGGAAGTCATGCATTCAATAGACTGGTACACTTCTACCACCATGTGGTCAGATTCTCTTACATTACATTGCATTTAAGTGTCCATCTAAACAGCTCACATTGTTCCTGAGCTGCAGAATGTGGCATTTACAGACACACAACCCAGAGCCATAGCGCCCGGCCCTCGTGTTAGATCCGGTACCGCCGTTTACAGAAAAATTTCCTAAAGCTGCTTTAGAAAAGAGGTAGAACATCAAAAGCTCTTTATCTGAGTACTGCTCTGCTGTGAGGTTTCACTTAGCCTCGCATTCACACAGTGGCCTAAATTTATCTAACCATTACAAATCTCTTTCAAATCTATAATAAGCTGTGTGTATATAACTCAGTACATTACAGGAGAAACAAAAAAGAACACAGTTAGACCAGCTCCACGGAATGATGTAATATTCGGTAACATTTACTGATTGGATCTTGGCCAATATGTAGATGAATTCCTGTTTCCTTGCGATGCATTGTGGAGGCCCCAGGGTGTAGACGCCTTCTGGGGTGCTTTTTACACCTCTTATTGCAAATGATGGAGATTGAAATCACCCTAGCTGGTTTCATGAATGTTTTATTAAAGCCTATCTGGCTGATGTTCGCCCAGCCTTAAAGTACCGCAGCTGTTACTTTGACAATGGTTATAGGAAAGCCCTTTGAGAAATATGTATTAAAATTGTTTAAGAATACAAAAGACGGATATTACCTCTGCGCTGGTGCCTGGTTGTCCCTGGACCTCTGCAAGCAGTGACTCCTTCAGTCCTGTGTCATCGCTACAGGAAATATCTGTCAAACCTGGACATCAAATGAATAAAGCAAAACATAATCAGGGGATTCAAGGGAATACGCTTTCCAACGTCAAATAAAACAGCAATAACTGTCAATGTTAGGACAAGCAGAAATAAAATTCAATCCTTGAATTATACTCTTATTATAGTAGCACTTTAATCACAAGACAATCTGAGTTGTAAGTAAATCTTTAAAGTGTTTTTACACTTTCATGATGAATTTAACCAGTGGCTTTCCCATCATCATCACCATTTATTTATATAGCACCACCAATTCTGCAGTGCGGTACAGAGAATATTTGTCATTCATCTCAGTCCCTGCCCCTTTGGGGCTTACAGTCTAAATTTTATAACACACACACACACACACACACACACACACATAAACTAGGGTTAATTAACCCACTCAGGGGAAAATGCAGAATTTGTAGAGGGGGGTTTCCACGCCACGCCGCCAGTGGGCATGGCGGCATGGCTATAATATTAGACAGTGCTTGACTGCTCTCCAACTCTTCCTATCCCCATAATATACATGGGCAATGCTGTGTGCACTACTGTTAGGTGCACGCAGCCCTCCCTTTTCAAGTAGAGCCGTGTAAAGCGTGGGCAGGGTCCAGCCACCTCAATTATACAGTGCCCCAGGCTTGGAGGGGGTTTACAGGCACTAGAAAGCCCCCCTCGGTTTGCCTATGCTACCAGTATGTTTTTGGAGTGTGGGAGGATACCCACGCAAACACAGGCAGAACATACACACCCCACACAGATAAAGCCCTCTTTAGGAATCAAGCTCATGACCACAGTGCTGGGAGGCAGAAGTGCTAACCACTGAGCCACCGGGTGCTCACATGGCCTTTGCTGTACTTAGCAAGGTCCCAACACTGATATATAGAGAGGACCTCTGGCAATCTCCTTTAGTGCAGCTCAGAGAGTACTGACACAATGTAACAAGTGATGACAACGATGGGACCATACCAAGTACAGCAAATGGAGGGGGTACCAGAAGAGGGTCCCTACCAAAGTTCTTTCACAGGGAGGGGAGGACAGTGGGTTAAATTCAATATTAAAGGGGCCCCGTTTAAAATATGTCTAGACAACAATTGCAAAACTTGCTGTTCTAATGAAGATCTCTTTATATATTTATTAGAGTTGTTTGCATGAACAAATTATAATGGCTTAGCATTTTAATTCTCATAAAGAGAATCACTGTTGAATTAGATATGAATGCAGGGATGGGTTGTAGAATCATTACACACCTAATACTGGATCTTGTCCTTATTAGACATTAGGTGGAGAGTAATGTATGCAATATATACAGAGTAAAGTCACTCCACTATCAACTTGTCAATACTGTTTATTAAGATGTATATTGCATACTATACTCAAGTTTCTACATAAAAAATATTTTTCTCTTTGAACCTTTGGTCTGTTGTGTTTGCTTACGTGCTATGTGTATATATACAGGTAAGCTTTATTCTTTGGGACAAATTAAATACTTATCTATATGATGACAATGTAAAGCGCAACATCATCATCATCATCATCATCATTTATTTATTTAGCGCCAACAGATTCCGTAGCGCTTTACAATTGGGGACAAACACAGACAGTGAGGTGAGAAGGCCCTGCTCGCAAGCTTACAATCTATGGGACAATGGGAGTTTGATACATGAGGTTAAGTCTACATTTTGCATTTCGGTCCAGCCAGACTGCAAAGGTAAAAGTGACTCATAAGCTAAATGATCCTATCACACAACAATGTTGGTCAGAGGGTAGTTGTCTTGTGTGAAATTGTGTAACGGATGGTAATAGGGTAATGTAGTGAGGTTAAGTGGGTGGTTGAGGAATATTATAAGTTTGCCCGAAGAGGTGGGTTTTCGAAAAACGCTTGAAAGTTTGTAGACCAGAGGAGAGTCTTATTGTGCGAGGGATAGAATTCCATAGAGTGGGTGCAGCCCGAAAAAAGTCCTGTAACCGGGAATGGGAGGATGTAATGAGGGTGGATGAGAGTCGCAGATCTTGTGCAGAACGGAGTTGCCGTTGCCAACACTACACTATTATTTAAATCCGTAATATGGGACACAGTGGTATGTAGCATTATGCACTTACTCATGCACTCATAGTAGCAACTACCTTTAAAGTAGACTTTCCATTAGGACTTAGGCTTAATTTGGGTAAAGTGGAGTGTGCAAGGTCATGTTTAACCATCTCCTACCACCATTTCTTTGGCTCCGCTTATTAAAGCAAACTTTCCAAATTGCTGTACTTTAACTGTAATATGTTTAATATATTATTATTGTTAATCATTTTACTGCACTTGTATTATTAGTCTAAGGGCCTCAAGTCAATTTGCACATGGTTTCTCAATGAACTAATACCTCTTCGTAGAGCCACATATGGTACGACAGAGTTGTGAGCTACATACTCTGAAAAAGAAAAATATGTCAAACAATATAGCACCTCTTTGTCTGTTTTACCCAGTTTGTCCATTAGTTTACTATGTTTGTCCTCAATTGTAAAGCGCTACGGAATATGTTGGCGCTATATAAATAAATGATGATGATGATGATAGACTATAGAAGTTGTCAAGGAATGTGTTGCCTCAAAAAAAGTCATGAAGGACAGCATCTGGCCCATGGGTCACCGCTTAAAGAGTCGTGTTTTAAGGGTTGGCTTGTTTCCTGGATAACTATGTAAGAGCTGGCTGGCTTCCTGGGAAGGATTATATAAGACATGGATTACTTCTTACAAGAAAAGTTGAATTCTGCTCTACAGCACTAAGATTACAATGGCTGTGCTTGAAAAGAACATCATTTGGTATTATGATTTAAGAAATTAAATAAAATCCCTAGGCCCTTATAACTTTTACAGACTATAGGACATCTTGACACAGAGTGTACCCAACCTTCAAGGACACCCTTATTGTAATCATGATTACTTAATCAGTGTACTCAGCTAAGAATTATGAGCTCCACTGCAAAATACAGAGATTATATCTCACTTTTTACACTTTAGTCCCTAATTGTAAGTCTGCGGTTCGTGTATCCTAAGGGGTGCCTTTGACAGATTCAAGAGGTGCTTTAGTCTGTGGCTTGTTATACTTTTATTTGAATTAGGGAATACTTCAAATGCTAGATTAATTTTCCTTGCAAACCATTTTTCCTCTGCTGAGCTACTCTGTCAGTCTCTACACTGGCTGCCTGTATATCAACGAATCCAATATAAAATTCTTCTACTAACATTCAAGGCCATCTAAAAATTGCACCAACAATTCTCCTCAAGTCTCCTAACTTGCCTCAAAATATCTCCCAACTCGACACTTCTGTTCTGCACAAGATCTGCATCTCTATTCCACTCTCATCACATCCTCCCATTCCCAGTTACAGGAGTTTTTTCGGGCTGCACCCACTTTGTGGAATTCCCTCCCTCGCACAGTAAGACTTTCCTCTAGTCTTCCAAACTTCAAGCGTTGACTGAAAACCCACCTCTTCAGGCAAGCTTATGATATTCCTTAACCACCATCTTAATCTCCCTAGGTTACCCTATTACCACCCTCTACACAGGGCCATCTTTTCCATTGGGCATGATGGGCAGCTGCCCGGGGGCCCACGGGCAAGGGGAGTAGTGATAAGAGGATAGTGAGACCGTTATCCATTAATAAAGCTGACCATATTTTAAAGGAAAAAAATGCAGGTGGCCCTGTGACCCAGCCCATGGTAGCCCATTATGGGACCAGCCCGGAGGCAAATGCCCCCTTGCCTCCCAGCTCAGCCTGCCCCTGGACATATGGTTAATATGTCCAGTAGGGGTATTGAAAGGAGACAGGGGTATAACTAGGCAGAGACAAAACATAATAGATCTGTTGAAAACTAAATTCTGGAAGCAGACTTAGTAATATCTTTATAGAAGCTAGGACTTTCCTGCAATATGAATGTCATTAAAAACACATATATCTGAGTTTTCATTAGGCAAACACACAGGAAAAATAAAAAAGTAGGGTTAGAGTGACTCCAATATATATTATGCCTTGCAAAAGTACACTCTTTATGGCCATAAAAAATACCTACTTTCATTAAATTTGCAAATTTATTCGACAGCAATGATACTGTAAAGTTTTATTCATAGTTATAATTTTCATAATTGCATCATGTATTGGATTATTCATGCTAAATAGTTTAATAAACTATGGACTTAAATGCAAATGATAAAACGGCTGCAATTTCCTAAGGTAAAGTCCTACATTCCATGCATACGGCAGATACAAACTAATGAAATCCATCTTAAGCTAAAATCTTATATAATCATTTCATGTAAGTATGAATTAAACCACCATACAATTGTATCACAATCCTGGGTTCAGGACATGTAGGGCATTTGCCAAGGTCCCAAACTACTGGACAGTGGGCTCCAATTTCTGTCCAGAGCCCCACTTTGTCTAAAACAAACCCTGTTGTTATCATTTCTATTCCTGTTAGCTCAAGTGTCTTGTTTGTTATTGTCCATGATATTGTATCTTGTCCCATCATATTAATCCTGTGCTGTCTGCTCTAAGCTTGTATACTTTTACTCCTTTTCCAGTGCATTTTGTGAGGATTCAACACTAGCTCCAGATAACAGCTGTCAGAAAACAGTTCACAGCTACAACACATTCTCTCAATCCCTGTTATTAGTACTCTCTTAACAACAGTAAACTAGATAGTCACTTGAATCTACTTAAAACAAGATCTAATAGGGCGCTTCACTTAGGTGTGCAGCTGTGTAAATACCTCGGAGTTTCCACACACAACTCCACAATAAAATACACTGTAATACACAAAATGGTACGTACACTGGCGCTCCCGTCCTTGAAACACAGAGAACTTCTAAATCAGAGAGATACACTCCCTCAATCCTCTCATCATGTGAGGTACATAATAAAAAAGAAAGAAAACCAACATAGCATGATAACGTAAAACATCAAGTATAGTCCACCACCACTATGGGCATGTATGGAGTGTTCAAAACTTGGTGATGATAATGAGTTTCAATACAGCACCCGTGATCCTTCCTCCAATTTCCTCCCCCTCAGGGTATGAACTTACATTGAGGAAGTCAAATATAGGCCTGTAGAATAATTCTCCGTTTCCTTACAGACGTCTCAGCACGTGTGTTGTCACACTCCACTCCAAACATATAGAAATATACAAAAGAAGGAAACAAAGCAACCGCACTGGTGCATTATTTCACAAATACATTTATTCCTGATAAAACAGTGCAACTAGTAAAATCAATGAATATGATCAGAATCAATAAAAATGGCCCCGTACCAAATGTCCAAGATAAAAGTGCCTGTATACAATAAAACACTGCTGCAGTTCAGGTCCAAAGTACACGATAATGTCACCTGATCATCGGGTCATCAGCCAGCGCGTTTCAACCCGATATCCTGGGTCTTTATCAAGGCATGTCTCTTCACATTGAAGTGCAGATTTAAATAATGCACAAACCCCATCTGATCACTCCCCAACGCTGACGAGTCTCTCCCAGCGTGGACAGCTGATCATCTCCACCATTTACTTAATAGGGTGGTCCTACTCTAAACAATGAGAGTTCCATATATTTGGGCCATACATATGTGTTTTTAAATTGAGAGCTAACTTACCAAAAAGGTACCCCAGAAACCTCCAAATAGCAATCCAATGTCAGTACTCCCCTTCAGCTACTGACACCAACATGCCTCTCAGACAAATAAAGAACTGGAAGTTGCTCAAATCAATTTAAAGTCATTTGCAAATGTGTGCAACTGAGACTTTTGCATTTTTATCTACAGTAGAAATAGCAGATCTGTTGCTGGCTATAGCAGTGTGCTGGGGGAATTTGTCTATATCTAATACACAGTATGCTAGAAAAGAAGTCATGTCATATGGAAAATGATACTAGCAACTCCACAAATAAACTTTCTTAAAATACACTATTTTGTGTAGGGATGAGCGCACTCGGATTTATGAAATCCGAGCCCACCCGAACGTTGCGGATCCGAGTCGGATCCGAGACAGATCCGGGTATTGGCGCCAAATTCAAAAGTGAAACTGAGGCTCTGACTCATAATCCCGTTGTCGGATCTCGCGATACTCGGATCCTATAAATTCCCCGCTAGTCGCCGCCATCTTCACTCGGGCATTGATCAGGGTAGAGGGAGGGTGTGTTAGGTGGTCCTCTGTGCTGTTTAGTTCTGTGCTGTTTAGTTCTGTGCTGTTTAGTGCTGTGCTGTGCTGTGCTGTTTAGTGCTGTGCTGTGCTGTGCTGTGCTGTGCTGTGCTGTGTTCTGCAGTATCAGTCCAGTGGTGCTGTGTGCTGTGCTCTGTCCTTCTGAGGTCAGTGGTGCTGCTGGGTCCTGTGCTGTGTCCTGTTCAGTCCAGTGGTGCTGTGTCCTGTGCTCTGTGCTTCTAAGGGCATAGTTATTTCCCCAATATTCCCCTGTGTTTAAAAAAATAAAAAAAAGTTTTTTTAAAAAATACCAAAAACTACTTTAATATTTTTTAATTACCACAAAATTTTCACAACCAATCCTGCAGTATAAGCCCATTGGTACTGCAATATTACCAAGTTCACACATTCAGCAGTAAAAGTCCAGTGGTACTGCAATATTACAAAGTTTACACATTCTGCAGTATCAGTCCAGTGGTGCTGTGTCCTGTGCTCTGTCCTGCTGAGTTCCGTAGTGCTGCTGGATCCTGTGCCGTGTCCTGTTCAGTCCAGTGGTGCTGTGTCCTGTGCTCTGTGCTTCTAAGGGCATAGTTTTTTCCCCATTATTCCCAAGTTTTTAAAAAATAAAAAAAAAGTAAAAAATAATAAATTTAAAAAAAAAAAAATATATAATAATTATAACCAAATTTGCAAAACCAATCCAGCATTATAAGTCCATTGGTACTGCAATATTACCAAGTTCACACATTCTGCAGTATCAGTCCAGTGGTGCTGTGTCCTGTGCTCTGTCCTGCTGAGTTCCGTAGTGCTGCTGGGTCCTGTGCCGTGTCCTGTTCAGTCCAGTGGTGCTGTGTCCTGTGCTCTGTGCTTCTAAGGGCATAGTTATTTCCCCACTATTCCCAAGTTTTGTAAAAATAAAAAAAAAGTAAAAAAAAAGTAAAAAATTAAAAAAAACAAATAAATATAATAATTATAACCAAATTTGCAAAACCAATCCAGCATTATAAGTCCATTGGTACTGCAATATTACCAAGTTCACACATTCTGCAGTATCAGTCCAGTGGTGCTGTGTCCTGTGCTCTGTCCTGCTGAGTTCCGTAGTGCTGCTGGGTCCTGTGCCGTGTCCTGTTCAGTCCAGTGGTGCTGTGTCCTGTGCTCTGTGCTTCTAAGGGCATAGTTATTTCCCCACTATTCCCAAGTTTTGTAAAAATAAAAAAAAAGTAAAAAAAAAGTAAAAAATTAAAAAAAACAAATAAATATAATAATTATAACCAAATTTGCAAAACCAATCCAGCATTATAAGTCCATTGGTACTGCAATATTACCAAGTTCACACATTCTGCAGTATCAGTCCAGTGGTGCTGTGTCCTGTGCTCTGTCCTGCTGAGTTCCGTAGTGCTGCTGGGTCCTGTGCCGTGTCCTGTTCAGTCCAGTGGTGCTGTGTCCTGTGCTCTGTGCTTCTAAGGGCATAGTTATTTCCCCACTATTCCCAAGTTTTGTAAAAATAAAAAAAAAGTAAAAAAAAGTAAAAAATTAAAAAAAAAAAAATATATAATAATTATAACCAAATTTGCAAAACCAATCCAGCAGTATAAGTCCATTGGTACTGCAATATTACCAAGTTCACACATTCTGCAGTATCTTGTGCTACATATAATGGAGACCAAAAATTTGGAGGATAAAGTAGGGAAAGATCAAGACCCACTTCCTCCTAATGTTGAAGCTGCTGCCACTAGTCATGACATAGACGATGAAATGCCATCAACGTCGTCTTCCAAGCCCGATGCCCAATCTCGTAGTACCGGGCATGTAAAATCCAAAAAGCCCAAGTTAAGAAAAAGTAGCAAAAAGAGAAACTTAAAATCATCTGAGGAGAAACGTAAAGTTGCCAATATGCCATTTACGACACGGAGTGGCAAGGAACGGCTTAGGCCCTGGCCCGTGTTCATGACTAGTGGTTCAGCTTCACCCACGGATCTTAGCCCTCCTCCTCCTCCCCCCCCCTACAAAAAATTGAAGAGAGTTATGCTGTCAGCAACAAAACAGCAAACAACTCTGCCTTCTAAAGAGAAATTATCACAAATCCCCAAGGCGAGTCCAAGCGTGTTGGTGGTTGTCAAGCCTGACCTTCCCATCACTGTACGGGAAGAGGTGGCTCGGGAGGAGGCTATTGATGATGTAGCTGGCGCTGTGGAGGAACTTGATGATGAGGATGGTGATGTGGTTATTGTAAATGAGGCACCAGGGGGGGAAACAGCTGATGTCCATGGGATGAAAAAGCCCATCGTCATGCCTGGTCAGAAGACCAAAAAATGCACCTCTTCGGTCTGGAGTTATTTTTATCCAAATCCAGACAACCAATGTATGGCAATATGTAGCTTATGTAAAGCTCAAATAAGCAGGGGTAAGGATCTTGCCCACCTAGGAACATCCTCCCTTATACGTCACCTGAATAACCTTCATAGTTCAGTGGTTAGTTCAGGAACTGGGGCTAGGACCCTCATCGGTACAGGGACACCTAAATCCCGTGGTCCAGTTGGATACACACCAGCAACACCCTCCTCGTCAACTTCCTCCACAATCTCCATCAGATTCAGTCCTGCAGCCCAAGTCAGCAGCCAGACTGAGTCCTCCTCAATACGGGATTCATCCGAGGAATCCTGCAGCGGTACGCCTACTACTGCCACTGCTGCTGTTGCTGCTGTTAGTCGGTCATCTTCCCAGAGGGGAAGTCGTAAGACCGCTAAGTCTTTCACCAAACAATTGACCGTCCAACAGTCGTTTGCCATGACCACCAAATACGATAGTAGTCACCCTATTGCAAAGCGTATAACTGCGGCTGTAACTGCAATGTTGGTGTTAGACGTGCGCCCGGTGTCCGCCATCAGTGGAGTGGGATTTAGAGGGTTGATGGAGGTATTGTGTCCCCGGTACCAAATCCCCTCGAGATTCCACTTCACTAGGCAGGCAATACCAAAAATGTACAGAGAAGTACGATCAAGTGTCCTCAGTGCTCTTAAAAATGCGGTTGTACCCACTGTCCACTTAACCACGGACATGTGGACAAGTGGTTCTGGGCAAACGAAGGACTATATGACTGTGACAGCCCACTGGGTTGATGCATCCCCTTCCGCAGCAACAGCAACAGCTGCATCAGTAGCAGCATCTACAAAATGGCTGCTCATGCAAAGGCAGGCAACATTGTGCATTACAGGCTTTAATAAGAGGCACAACGCTGACAACATATTAGAGAAAATGAGGGAAATTATCTCCCAGTGGCTTACCCCACTTAGACTCTCATGGGGATTTGTGGTGTCAGACAATGCCAGTAACATTGTGCGGGCATTAAATATGGGCAATTTCCAGCACGTCCCATGTTTTGCCCACACCATTAATTTGGTGGTGCAGCATTACCTCAAGAGTGACAGGGGTGTGCAGGAGATGCTTGCGGTGGCCCGCAAAATTGCTGGACACTTTCGGCATTCAGCCAGTGCCTACCGCAGACTAGAGGCACATCAAAAAAGCTTGAACCTGCCCTGCCATCACCTCAAACAAGAGGTTGTGACGCGCTGGAACTCCACCCTCTATATGCTGCAGAGGATGGAGGAGCAGCAAAAGGCCATTCAGGCCTACACAGCCACCTACGACATAGGCAAAGGAGTGGGGATGCGCCTGAGTCAAGCGCAGTGGAGACTGATTTCCGTGTTGTGCAAGGTTCTGCAGCCATTTGAACTTGCCACACGAGAAGTCAGTTCCGACACTGCCAGCTTGAGTCAGGTCATTCCCCTGATCAGGCTGTTGCAGAAGCAGCTGGAGAAAGTGAGGGAGGAGCTGGTAAGCCATTGCGATTACAGCAAGCATGTAGCTCTTGTGGATGTAGCCCTTCGTACGCTTTGCCAGGATCCGAGGGTGGTCACTCTTTTAAAGTCAGAGGAATACATTCTGGCCACCGTGCTCGATCCTCGGTTTAAAGCGTATGTTGTGTCTCTGTTTCCGGCGGACACAAGTCTACAGCGGTGCAAAGACCTGCTGGTCAGGAGATTGTCCTCTGAAGAGGACCGTGACATGCCAACAGCTCCACCCTCATTTTCTTCCACATCTATGGCTGCGAGGAAAAAGCTCAGTTTTCCCAAAAGAGGCACTGGCGGGGATGCTGATAACATCTGGTCCGGACTGAAGGACCTGCCAACCATTGCAGACATGTCTACTCTCGCTGCATTGGATGCTGTGACGATAGAAAAAATTGTGGATGATTACTTTGCTGACACCATCCAAGTAGACATGTCAGACAGTCCATATTGTTACTGGCAGGAAAAAAAGGCAGTTTGGAAGCCCCTGTACAAACTGGCTCTATTTTACCTGAGTTGTCCCCCCTCCAGTGTGTACTCGGAAAGAGTTTTTAGTGCAGCGGGGAACCTGGTCAGTGAGCGGCGAAGGAGGTTGCTTCCTCACAACGTTGAAAAAATGATGTTTATAAAAATGAATAATCAATTCCTCAATGAAGTACAGCACTGCCCTCCAGATACTACAGAGGGACCTGTGGTTGTGGAGTCCAGCGGGGACGAATTGATAATGTGTGATGAGGAGGAAGTACACACTGTAGGGGGAGAGGAATCAGAGGTTGAGGATGAGGACGACATCTTGCCTCAGTAGAGCCTGTTTAGTCTGTACAGGGAGAGATGAATAGCTTTTTTGGTGTGGGGGCCCAAACAAACCAATCATTTCAGTCAAAGTTGTTTGGTAGGCCCTGTCGCTGAAATGATTTGTGTGTTAAAGTGTGCATGTCCTATTTCAACAGCAGACCTCTCAACTGCAGCTCATCCCTCCTCTGCGGGGATAATGTCTCCTGTGCTCTGACACGTCACTCTGTGTACTCTCAGCCTCAGGATCTGACACTACAGCTACCATGCCTCTTGTAGCAGCCCTCACTCCAGGGCCTCTTCCATGTGCAGTGTCCCCCTCTCTCTTGGGTTCACTATAGTGGCATGGAGTTCTCCCCCATCATCCAGGGCACACATTCCTTGCCCTGGCTCAGTCACCACGCTCAGACTTCCAGGCAATGCTGGGGGAGCCTGGGAGCTTCCACCCCAGGTCCCCAGCTACAACTCTCCTCTCCTGTGTCTTCTCTCTCTTTCTGACACTTTAAAGATCGTGCCTTTAAATGAAAAAGTCAGTCTTCATTGCACGACTATGTGCAAGTGCAACAGGGACATTTTTTTGGGTTTACAAAGTCAAACAATAACACTACGACCCTGTCTGTCTGGGGTCTGTCAATGACGAATTGTCTGGAGCATGTTTGGAGGAGGTATTGTGGCCCCGGTATCAAATTGGGTACCGGGGCCACCCCACTATGCAGTCCATACCCTTTTTTGGTGGAATTCTGACACGTGGAGGGTTTTTTAATTATATTGTGGCCTCGGTACCAAATTGTGTACCGGGGCCACCACACTACGCAGTCAAGATAGATAGATGCGTATCATAGATAAAGTACATTCAGTGGTGTGGGGCAAATTGAAAAATATTCCAAATGCACTGACATTATCAAAAACAAGAGGTTGTCACACGCTAAAACTCCAACATGTATATGATGGAGAGGATGGAGGAGCAGCCGTATGTGTAGTGTAATGCAGATCTGTTGAAGGTTTTTTATATATTTTATTGTGGTGCCCAGTGCCCACTCCTCTACGCAGTCCAGGTACATTTATTGGTGCGAATCATAAAAGTTCAGGGTTTTTAATATATCTTGTGGTGACCCACTCCTCTACGCAGTCCAGGTACAATTATTGGTGCGAATCATAAAAGTTCAGGGTTTTTAATATATTGTGGTGACCCACTCCTCTACGCAGTCCAGGTACAATTATTGGTGCGAATCATAAAAGTTCAGGGTTTTTAATATATTGTGGTGACCCACTCCTCTACGCAGTCCAGGTACAATTATTGGTGGGAATCATAAAAGTTCAGGGTTTTTAAGATATTGTGGTGACCCACTCCTCTACGCAGCCCAGGTACAATTATTGGTGGGAATCATAAAAGTTCAGGGTTTTTAAGATATTGTGGTGACCCACTCCTCTACGCAGTCCAGGTACAATTATTGGTGCGAATCATAAAAGTTCAGGGTTTTTAAGATATTGTGGTGACCCACTCCTCTACGCAGTCCAGGTACAATTATTGGTGCGAATCATAAAAGTTCAGGGTTTTTAATATATATTGTGGTGACCCACTCCTCTACGCAGTCCAGAAAGATACCTTGTTGCAACGTTTTGGACTAATAACTATATTGTGAGGTGTTCAGAATACACTGTAAATTAGTGGAAATGCTTGTTATTGAATGTTATTGAGGTTAATAATAGCCTAGGAGTGAAAATAAGCACAAAAACTTGATTTTTAAACTTTTTATGTTTTTTTCAAAAAAAATCCGAATCCAATACCTTAAATCCGAACCGAGACCTTTCGTCAAGTGTTTTGCGAGACAAATCCGAACCTCAAAAATAACGAAAATCCGGATCCAAAACACAAAACACGAGACCTCAAAAGTCGCCGGTGCACATCCCTAATTTTGTGGAGCCTAATATCACTGAAGCAGTTATTAACTAATAAGAGATGAATGCAAATGATTTTATAGCAATATTTCATCCTAGAGTTTGATGTTTCCTGGTTCTTACTGAACCTGTCTTTTGTCCTAATGGCTGGTCAAGCATAAATGGGAAAATAAAGTGAAATATCGCTTGCGGTAGACAGTCATTGGATAAGATTTACTTTCTTGACATTTACCTCTGTTTTATAGTGTGCATTAATTAAAAACAAATTAATCATTAAAAAGTTCAAGACTTTGAGGATGAAAAGTGAAAACTGCAAACTAGCTATTAAATTTAAAATGTGTCCATATTTTAGGATGTAATTGTCATCTGTGTGAGAAAGGTTGGAAACCAATGATTTTCTGGTATACTTTAAGTATGTACTATAGGCCCTTGAATTTCACACAAATCTGTAAAAGCTAATTGTTAATAAATAGATCATGGACATGTTGGTGTCCATTTATTAAGGTACAACTGTTGACTGGGACTAGCTGACAGTTATATCACAAAGAAAGTACTTTGTTTGCTAAGCTGGAATTCTCACTGATGGTATATATCAATGGGACACTGCAGCGCAGAGCTGCTGAAATAAACCTGCTATAGTTTAAATTACTACCATGAGACATGGTCATGTCTTAAGAATAGAGATTTAAAGAAAGTTAAACTAGCCACTGTAGTAATATGAGCATAGTTAGTAAATAAAATAGTAGCAATCTCTGTGACAGTAAGCAAGAGAATACACTGTAAATTAGTGGAAATGCTTGTTATTGAATGTTATTGAGGTTAATAATAGCGTAGGAGTGAAAATAAGCCCAAAAACTTGATTTTTAAACTTTTTATGTTTTTTTCAAAAAAAATCCGAATCCAAAACCTTAAATCCGAACCGAGACCTTTCGTCAAGTGTTTTGCGAGACAAATCCGAACCCCAAAAATAACGAAAATCCGGATCCAAAACACAAAACACGAGACCTCAAAAGTCGCCGGTGCACATCCCTACACATAAGTTGTGGCGACTGCAAAGCCTGCAAACACCACACAACTTTTTCTCTAGCTGCTAAGGTGAAACTGAGGTAATAGTTATTAATTATAATGTTCCTTAAAGATACAGACACTAATTCCAAGAGAAACAAACTCAGTCACGTTGTCCTTATGTGTTGCATAGGGCACCCTGTTTTACTGTTGCCAGTGTTTAACATACCATAATACGTGAGGCTTAGTAGTGTAAGGGTGTAACTGTAGCCATTGTGGGGTATACTTAAGTCATACCTCCCAACATGCAAGTGTCTGACAGTGGGGCAGGGGTGTGGCCCATACTTGCCAACATTTAAAATGGTTCTTCCGGGAGCTGCCAGGGAGAGGTGGGCGTGTAGGGGGCGGGGTCCCGAAAATCGCGTCCTTTTAGCCCCGCCCCCGTGACGTAATGACGCAAATCGCGTCATTTTACAGTGGGGGCGGGGCCAAACACCGCGATTCCCGGTGAATCGCGGCATTTGAACCGAATTCTGCCCACTTCACTAGGAAGTGGGCAGATCAGGGAGATTGCCACACTCTCCCGGGAGTCCGGGAGACTCACGCGAAATGCGGGAGTCTCCTGGACATTCCGGGAGAGTTGGCAAGTATGGTGTGGCCACGTTGCAGTGGGCTGGCTAGCGCTGTAAACAAATGGCTCTTTCTAAGTGTTTATTTAGTAAAGAAAAACATTCCGGGGTGGACAGATAGTGTAGATCAGCAATGTCATGCTCTCTGTGGTGACTGTAAACCGCAACTAACATGATGCACTCTGCTGGTTTAGAAACATGAACCAAGTTCTGGTTTGTTAGCAGTTAGGTAGGAAGGACGCATGCTGTGTACGAGTGGGGTACACGTCGCCGATGCTGGTAAATCCGATGCTGAGGACACCTACAAAAGAAAAACAATTTGAGAAGACAAAGACAAGAATATACACAGACTTACCTGATCAGTTGTAGCGCCCCCTGTGGGGAAAGACAGGGACAGACGCAACACAAAAGAACTTACCTTGTAAACGATGGTCACCTCCAGTCCGCTTCCAATTTCCCATGGCCCTGAACTCAAGCTGTGGAAAATCTATATGTTATAAGTAGAACTGTACTGATGCTAACTGATCATTTGCAGCAGTTTGGTTTTTTTTGCAAATCCCAGGATCCATGGATATATGACAGATGTAGACCTGGGATGAAGGTGAACAATAAAGAGGGTACATTAGGGTAGTGTAGGGGTATTTTTATTTCAATGAAAGTAATTGTAACAGTGTTGTGTGTGTCTTATTTACATTTTTCTTTGGTGCACTACAGGATCCAGCAGGCCCTGGGTGCCAGTGCATGCTGGCACTCAGTTATAGTTCCCCATGTGCCAGCATGCACTGGCAGCCATGGATAATGCTGCTGGTTGTAGTGCTACAAGCAGCAACATGCCCAAACAATTAATGGCAGCCTTAGCATGCTGGGATCTGTAGTGCACCAGAGACAAAATGCATTTTGACAATCAAAAAATGCCCCCTCCCCTTCCCAACCCCCCCACACACACACACACTGCCCAGGGATGACTGAAGATCCCTAGTGCTGTCAGTATGGGGCTAGGTAAACTTGGGGGAAGCGCATTTTTTGCGTACCCAAGCTCCCTAGGAAATCCTGCCCTGTGCTAACCAGCCTGGAGCTGGTTTGACATTATGGCAGGGGGACATACCATTTAAGTGTAAATTTCATCCAACTTTACATCTGGCCCTAAGACCAAATTAATTATTATTATATTTTTATTATCATAGTGCAAAACAGCAGAGTTTGGTTATAGTTAATTTATTTCTACATTTTCACAATTTTATAGCCTTGGGATTTGATAACTTATTTAAAATAGCTAAACTTGTAATAAAGTGCCAGAATATGGATAACATGCCAATTCTATCTCATTTACACATTATTGCTTTCAATGCCAAAGAAATAGAACTGTTATTAGTGCCTTCATTTACATAATGAATACAAAGAAAACAACATTTGAATTTTAAATCAGAAACAAAAATAAATGAATCAAGTCTGGACTTTTTAATTAATGAACTTAAAAAATTGTAAAGACCCACATTTTATGTTCCTGGATTTTTGTTTCTTATAATGCATTATATCTATCTAAAACCAAATGTGCTGCTATTGTCATAGTTGGACAAGTGTCTACATCATTCTGTCAGAAGTTAACACATGCTGGGAAGTTAATGATGTCCCAAATCACCCAAGTCCTTTCTGAAAGAGTAGAAAAACTATAATGTGTCAAATATTTTCAGCTTAGGCATACAGCATTTGCTGTCATTTTATCACCTGGGCATTCCATGTGCTATATATACCGAATACATTTTTTACATTTTCCTCAAATATTCATTATTAAACTAAGTTTCAACACATATATTTCTTTCAAAATTAGTAACAAATTCTCCTTACTTTATATGATACTCTTATTTGCTATTCAGACACAGTTATGGAATAGTAAAAAAGAACAGCAAAAAAAGACTGAAAGAAATAGAGAAAAATGTCACTGAATATATATGTGAGGAAGGACACGAGGAGATAAATGCAATGCAGAGTCTACACGGGTACACTGAACTTGATCCCACGTTGAACTGCACACAATAATAATAATGAATGAACAGCACTGCACAGATAAACAAAGTCACTAGAATAGTCCAGCAAAAGGAAACACAGTCAATAATAGCAATAGTCTCAGAGGATGGAAACTCCGGAGGAGAACAACTCAGTCCAGATGGATATGCAATACACCAGCACAGTCAGTGAGAAGTATGCATACCGTGGTTCAGATGAGCAGGCTGTTAGAGATAGCTGCAGGGATACCTGAGCGGCAGGGAACTGACGAGATGAGAAGTCCTTGCAGAATGGAAGCGGCAGGTAGGTGCAGCGCACTGTAGGTAGGCCAGCAAGGATGACAAAATACTCAGGAAGCAGTAGTATATCGAATTGAACAGCAGGAGACCACGGGAGAGCTGAAGCGATGTAGCAGAGCTAGAAGCCGAGGAGCGTAGACTCGATGCTAACAGGCAAGTTGACAGGCAAGTTGACACAAATGGACACACTGTAGAAGAAGTAGGCAGCGGGTCAGCTGACGGCAGGTAGAATGCAGACTGGAGCGCTGAGACGAGCAGGACTCTGTAGACACGCTGAAGTAGCTAACAGGAATCAGCTGGAACAGTAGCGATGTAACACAGAAGAGTTGGAGAGATCTGTAACTTGTTAGACACACGGAGGCAGTGGATAGGAATCAGCTGCTGGAGTCACGATGAAACACAGGAGAGTTTGCAGTAATCTGTAACTGTAGATATACGGAGACAGCAGATAGGAATCAGCTGCTGGAGTCACGATGAAACACAGGAGAGTTGCAGTAATCTGTAACTGTAGATATACGGAGACAGCGGATAGGAATCAGCTGCTGGAGTCACTAGGAACACGAGGAGTAGAAGTGGTCTGGAAACCACAAACGGCAAACAGGAATCAGCATAAGCTGAACACACGAGGAGGAACTGGAACACCTTCCGAGACTCATGAGGAATGAGACTCCAAGATCAGGCCACGTGGTATTGACCACAGGTGCTTAATATAGGGAGTGTTGCCTGATCAGCCAATTAAGTTAAAGGAACAGAACTGAAGGTTAGAAGGGACTGCACATGCGCAGTACCTCATTATAATGGACGGACACGGTTCCTAGCTACCTTAGAAGTAGCACTCACAGTCCGGTGAGTGACAGTACCCCCCCTTTTAAAGGTGGGCACAGAACACCTGGAACCGGGTTTGTCCGGTAATTTGGTATAGAACTTTTTCAAGAGGGCTGGAGCGTTGAGATCTTCAGCTTTGATCCATGAACGCTCCTCAGGACCAAAGCCTTTCCAATGCACGAGGAAACGAAGAACTCCTCGCGAAATTTTAGCATCCAAAACCTGAGTAATCTCAAAGTCTTCCTCCTGATGAACTTGAAGTGGCCGAGGTGCTGAAGGAGGGACCGAGAAACGGTTGATGATGGGAGGTTTGAGCAAAGAAACATGGAAGGCGTTGGAAATATGAAGACTCTTGGGAAGTAAAAGTTTGAAGTAAACTGGATTTATAACTTGAATGATCCTATATGGACCAATAAAACGGGGAGCAAATTTCATGGATGGAACCTTCAAATGAATATTCTTAGTAGATAGCCACACCCGGTCTCCGACTTTCAATGGTGGAATAGCCCGTCTCTTTTTGTCCGCAAAAGACTTATATCTGGCAGATGTCTTCTTTAAACAGGTTTTTACCTGAGCCCAAATATTTTTGAAGGTTTGACACAAAGTCTCAACAGCAGGAACTTGGGTGGGCGGGAGGGCAGGAAATTCCGGGAAAGACGGATGGTGACCGTAAACCACAAAGAATGGAGTTTTAGACGATGACTCATGGAGTTGTTATGAGCGAATTCAGCCCAAGGAAGTAATTCTACCCAGTTGTCTTGATTGGCTGACGAGAACATCCTTAAGAAAGTCTCAAGATCTTGGTTGACTCTTTCAGTTTGTCCGTTCGATTGAGGATGGTAGGAAGATGAGAGTGCTAATCGTATGCCCAAGGTCTTGCAAAGGGCCCGCCAGAATCTGGAAACGAATTGTACTCCTCTATCTGACACGATCTCGGACGGACATCCATGAATACGGAAAATTTCTCTAATGAAATGTTCAGCCAGGGTAGAAGAAGAAGGTAAACCAGACAAGGGAACGAAATGCGCCATCTTCGAAAATCTATCCACCACTACCCAAATGGTGTTGCAATTCTTACTAGGAGGAAGCTCAGTAACAAAGTCCATACTAATATGGGTCCAAGGCTTAGATGGAATGGGTAGTGGCTGAAGCAACCCCGCTGGAGTTCTGCGGGGGGTCTTGAACTGGGAGCATAAATCGCATGCCGCGATAAACTCTTTGACATCTCTTCTCATAGAAGGCCACCAATAACTTCGAGAGAGGATTTCAAAGGTCTTGCGTTCACCAGCATGTCCAGAGAAACGAGAAGAGTGAAACCATGAAAGGATTTTTTTCCTAAGAGCAGGAGACACGAGGGTCTTCCCAAATGGTAGCACTTTAGTGGAAGAAGTAGCCAGAGAAACACATTTGGGGTCTAATATAAAGTGGTTAGGAATCTCTTCAACGTCTGAGGACGCCACAAAGGCTCGAGATAGAGCGTCTGCCTTTTTATTCTTTGCAGCTGGTTTGAAGGTTATGATTAGATCAAAACGGGAAAAGAAAAGAGACCATCTTGCCTGACGAGGATTTAAACATTGAGCAGACTGTAGGTATGACAAATTTTTATGATCCGTAAAAATTGTCACCGGATGACGAGCCCTGAGTCCTCCAGAATCAAATTCAAATTACTCACCCTTATCTACAAAGCCTTCAACAACACTACCCATGCATACATCTCAAATCTCATATCAAAATACTCCTGCCCCCTTAAATCTACCTGTGACATGCGCCTTGTCTGCTCTCTGGTAACCAGCTCTCACTTCCGTCTACAAGACTTCTCCCATGCTGCTCCCCACTTATGGAATCAGTTTACAACAATTGACTGTTAAACAATCGTTTGCAAGAGGAAGCAAGTATGAAAGCTGTCACCCAGTCACAAAGCGGATCACAGACTCCTCCACTAACCATGATTCCTCTGAAGAATTATTGAGTGTTAATCTCGCTGCTGCTGCTGCTGGGGGTTGATCTTCAACCCAGAAGAATACTACTAGTAGTTTACAACAATTGACTGTTAAACAATCCTTTGCTAGAGGAAGTAAGAAAGCTGTCACCCAGTCGCAAAGCGGATCACAGACGCCATGGGGACTATGCTAGTATTAGATCTGCGTCCAGTATCCACTATTAATGCAGCTGGTTTTAGACAATTACTTGAGGTCTTGTGTCCCCATTACCAAATTCCATCACGACACCATTTCAGTAGACAAGCTATTCCTCACCTCTACCAGAAGGTTCTAAATGTTATAATTGGGCTGCAAAATGCAATTCTACCCACTGTACACTTAACCACAGATATGTGGACAAGCAGAACTGGGCAAACTAAAGATTATATGACTGTGACAGTCTGGGTTGGGGATTCGCCTTAACCAGCAGGAACAGCAGCAGCATATACCCAAGTACGTCACATTTGTCAGAGGCAGGCTACTCTGTGTATCACTGGCTTCACTAAGAGGCATACAGCTGACAATCTGTTACAAAAACTAATGAATGTTATTGCAACATGACTTATCCCACTTGGATCCCACTTATCCCTTAGGATATGTCATTACTGATAACGCCGCCAATATTGTGAGAACATTACAGCTGGGTGAGTTCCATCACATTCCCTGTTTTGCTCATACAATAAACTTGGTAGTGCAGAGCTTATTAAAAAATGACAGGGACGTGCAGGAGATGCTGTCTGTGGCTCGAAAAATATCTGGACATTTCCGGCATTCGGCAACAGCGTTTAGGAGATTGCAGCAGCTGCAAGAGCAATTTAATTTGCTTTGCCACCAACTGAAGCAAGAGGTGGTGACAAGGTGGAATTCTACCCTGTATATGCTTCTGCGGATGGAGGAACAGCGAAAAGCCATCAACGCTTACTCCACAAGCCATGACATTGGGAAAGAAGGGGGGATGTATTTTAGTCAAGCGCAGTGGAGAATACGTTCCGTGTTGTGCAAGATGCTGAAACCATTCAAAGTAGTCACCTGTGAAGTGAGTTCAGACACTGCTAACTTGAGTCAAGTGATTCCCTTAATTAGACTTTTGGAAAAGCAGCTTGAGAAACTGAAGGAGGAGATTAAACAAAGCAATTACGCTAAGTATGTCTGACTTGTAAATCAAGTACTTTATTCGCTTCGCCAGGATCCAAGAGTTATCAAAAGCTTGAAATCGGATCACTACATTTTGGCGACTGTGCTTGATTTAAGAGCTGTGTCTTCTTTGTTTCCAACTGACCTAGATCTGAAGAGATGCAAGGAGCTCCTGTTGAGCAAGATGACAGCTCAAGTGTTACGTGACAGGATGGTGTCTCCTCCTTCAGTTTCTCACTCAACTGCTGCTAGGAATAAACCTAGCTTTCCCAAGAGACCCAGGGATGATGCAGATGACTCTGCACCAAATTTTGACATTTGGTCTGGTCTAAAAAATTTTACCAAAAAACGTGAAACCTCTGCCGTAACTCCACCTGATCCTACTATCAACATGCAAACAATGGTGGAGGATTATTTTTTACCACAGCATAGAAATAGACACATCAGACAGTCACTTTACATACTGGGAGGAAAAAAAAGGGAATTTGGAGACCCATGTACCAACTTTCTTTGCACTGCCTAAGCTGCCCACCCTCCAGTGTGTACTTGCAAAGAGTTTTTAGCACAGCCGGGAACCTTGTCAGCGATCGGAGTTGCCACAGTAGAGTTCATTAACAGCACTGTTACCTTAGTTGGTGTCACTCACCGGACTGTGAGTGCCATTTCCCGTGTATCCAGGAACCGTGGCCGTCCGTCATCCTGAGGGTCTGCGCATGTGCAGCCCTTTCAAACCTTCAGTACCTGTTGCTTTTAATTGATTGGATGATCAGGCAACCCTCCCTATTTATACCACCTGTGATCATTACCTGGTTGCCTGATCTTGGAGTCTCATTCCCCATGAGCCTCTGAAGGTGTTCCTGTGTTCCTCGTGTATTCAGCTCCTGCTGATTCCTGTTACTGCTATTGTGGTTTCCAGACCACTTCAACTCTCCTGTGTTCATCGTGCCTGCACGCAGCTGATTCCTATCCGCTGCCTCCGTTACTTCTACAGAGTTCCTGTTCACTTCAAGTCTCCTGTGTTCAGCGTGCCTGCACGCAGCTGATTCCTATCTGCTGCCTCCGTTAGTTCTACAGAGTTCCGGTTCACTTCAACTCTCCTGTGTTCATCGTGCCTGCACGCAGCTGATTCCTATCCGCTGCCTCCGTTACTTCTACAGAGTTCCTGCTCACTTCAACTCTCCTGTGTTCATCGTGCCTGCACGCAGCTGATTCCTATCCACTGCCTCTATTACTGCTACAGAGTTCCTGATCGTCTCAACTTTCCTGGGTTTGATCGTGTCAGCTCTCCGCTGCCTCCACCTCTACTACTGGATACCAGACAGCCTCAACTCTCCCGTGTTCTCCATGTTTCCAGTTCCACTTACTACTGCTTCCTGAGTATTGCTTCGTGGATTCTGGATTACCTGCCGTGCACTGCACCAACCTGATTACCCTCCAGTGGTCTCTCCTCCTGCCGGCCTTCAGCCGTTCAGGTATCCCTGCACGTCTCTCTGACAGCCTGCTCTCCTGAACCGCGGTATGCATACTTTCCATTGACTTTGCTTGTGTATTGCATATCCATCTGGACTGAGTTGTGTTCTCCTCCGGAGCCTCCTATCCACTGAAGCTATTGTTACATTGACTTTGTTTCCTATTGCCTGGATAGTTATTGTGACTTTGTATACTTCTAGCAGTGCTTGTCAGTTATCATTGTATTGTGGATATCATCGTGGGATCAAGTTCTGTGTGCCCCGTGTATACTCTGCTTTACATTCATCTCCTCGTGCCCCTCCTCACATATATATAGCAGTGGTACAACTTGCTGACGCAGACCACTGACTCCTGTTCCCCGTGACACCAGTTTCAAGTATCCTCTCACATAAGCAGTGGTACAACTTGCTATACGCAGACCACTGACTTCCCCGTTACCTACCTTCACCTGGATTCCATTCCTTCACTATAGACAGCGGTACAACTTGCTATACGCAGACCGCTGACTCTCACTACCTCCTCGCTACTCCTGGACATTCCTCCTCACTATAGCAGTGGTACAACTTGCTATACGCAGACCACTGACTTTCCTCACGTTCCCTTGTCCATCTGGTTCCTCGTGTACATTCATCTACTCATTACCAGTTGCTGCTAGTCATAGACTTTCCTTGAGCATTCTCTCACCATCTGCTGTTTCTCCTGTTCCGTTGTCACCCTGCTACCAGAGAACCATAGTACCAACTCTATTTCTCTGGTAAGTCCATCATCTGGTGATATCCTGGGCAAAGACTCCTAGTGCCCGTGACAGTTGGCTTAAGGCCATTGTTACCTTGCTTTGTGGGGGCCCAAGCAAACCAAGCACTTCAGCCACAAGGAGTGGCACTTTTGTGGCTGAAGTGCTTGGTTTGTCAAAGTGTGCATGTCCTTTTTAAGGTGAAACATAAGGGTGGATGGGAGGACTGAAGGACAATTCCATCTTGCACCATTTTTCCTTTCAGCTACCGCTGTGTGCCAATGTTGGCCAGCGCCCCTGGAGGACACTGAAGAAAACTCAGAGTCCGCACTCTTGGAACGTTCACTTCAAGGAACGTACTCCTTCCTCCAGTGGCCTGAATAATCATGGTATCCAATTCTGGTCTTAATTGAACAGATACTGAATAAGGTAGTGCTTCCAGAGACTTTTTAGACTCCTGGCAGCTACTGCTGATGCTGAAACAGCAGAAGAAATAGACACTGCATTCTGGGTTGCTTCATATAAATAGCTAGCAGCTTCCTTCAAGTGCAACGCTAATGGCAGAAGCTCTGAATCTTGTAGCCTGGCTGCCAGCTGGTCAACCCATGATTCCATAGCCCTGGCGACCCATGCTGAAGAAAACATGGGTCTAAGAGAAGTACCGGCAGCAGAAAAGACAGTCTTGAGGAAACTTTCAATCTTTCTATCTGTGGGGTCCTGGAGGACCGCCGAACTGGGCACCTGCAAAGTGGTCTGATGTGCCAGTCTAGCTACCGGAGAGTCCACTCTGGGCACTTGTTCCCGCGCATTCTCCTTTTCCTGCAGAGGATACAGGCTAACAAACCTACAAGGAATAGAAAACCTTTTATCCAGTTGTTTCCAAGCTGCCTCTGCAATATCTGAGAGTTCTGCAGAAGGAGGAAAACCGTTTTGGGCCTTTAACATTTAAATAGCCCTTGATCCGAGAATCCCTGGTCCCTTAGTCTCAACCACATCCAGGGTCTGTCTGACCGCCATGACCAGATCCTAAATACCCTGGTCTTTTATATTTGCATCTCAGTCACTGCCACCTCCTAACTGGGTGGAGTCTGAGTAATACACTACTTCTCCTTCCTCCTCAGAGAAACCCACTGAATAGGACAGGGCCAACAATGGGTGAGAGGACCGTGGCCGCTTAGCCC